>NC_136908.1:42805740-43120220 GCF_949606895.1 Notothenia rossii | reverse complement strand
ATTGTAGCGTCTTTGCATCAGTAAAAAAACAATTCATTCATATAATATCCTCTCATCCTGTCAACACTCAGCAGAGACGATCTTTGATCATTGCTTCGCACTACGGAGGCCGAGAGACTCAGTTATCAACAAACATGGAAGTCAAGGAGAAAGAGAAACACAGCGCACCGAAAAATACCTACAAATCAAACGTTTGGCAACACTTCGGATTTTTCAAGAAAGACGGTCAACTTCAAAAATCGCTCGCAAATTGTTAACGATGCCGTGCCGCTTTAAAGTACACAAGTAGTACGAGGAACTTAGCGACGCACATAGAGAGGCGACATGGGGTCTGCGGCTGAAAAGAGAAACCTGAAAGTCAGACATGAGTTAAATCACTCAGTGAGGTGTTCTGTCAGAGAGAGGTGTTTAGTTTACAGCAGCCTGTGACTACCAATAATAGTTTAAATGTCTTCCTTACTGTAAGCAGTTATGATAGAGCTGTTTGTGAAGGTTATTTGTATTTTTTATTGTTCATATAGAAACCACTGCGTTCTGCTCACTGGTGAGTTAGCCTATGAATGAGTGTTAAGCACATCAGGCAGCAGCTGTATGGGCATTGCACTATGGTAGCTTTTATTTGCACATTGTTAATCCTGGGCAATGCATCGTTAAATTGTTTAACTGTGAGGTGTTATATAATTGTACTGTACTCTGGAGAGTTTTTTAAGGTAAAAAAGAAACAGCATGATGGGATGTGCAGTACTAGTAGAGAGAACCAAATATGTAATGCACTTTTTTGTTAATGTATAATTTGCTGCATATAAGGAATAAAACAAAATCCCCTGTCGTACCATATTGAAGTATCATTATTTTGCATCGTGTTGAATCGCATCATATCGCATAATGTTGAATCAAATCGTATTGAACTGTATGCAACAGAGCTGAATCGTATCGTATTGCCTGGTGCTTCAAATGTATCGTAAATGTATCGTATCGTTGGCAACATATCGAGATGCACATCGCATCGGCCTCAGTGATGGAGATGCACATCCCTACACTGCACACACGGTGGTCTGTATATGAACATGGGGATGAAGCAGGTTACTGGACCACCAGTCAAAGCACAAAGCAGCCTCCTGCTTTATTCGAGTCCCTTGAAACAATGAACTGTTCGACCCCAAATCATATCACTTTAGCTTTCTGATATTTCATCTTTCTTTTGTTTAAATCCTAACCGGCCCTCACCTTAGACATGGATACATGTTTTGCTAATTGGATGCCATCATCATCCTGGAAACTGCGCCTGCACTTTAGACCCCACATATCTTTAAGAAGTAGTTAAAGACACATGCTCTTGTATATGATTAACTCTAAATACATATGACATATGGCTGAAGTTGTCATCTCTTCAGATGGGGAGAAGGCATTTGACAAAGTTGAATGGAGATATGTATTCACAGTGTTACAAACATGTGGTTTAGGAGGTTCTGCACATCTGCTGCTCTCTTCCTCTGTGTCCCAGCGGCATACTGTTTCTGTTCTCTGTGGTATTAAACGTGAAGGAACGAAGCAGAGCGTCTCTATACGCTGATGAGGTTTTACTTTATGTTACTGATCCTGCTGTTAGTATCCCAGGGATCTTCTCTATTCTTTAAGTCCCATCGTGAACCACAGACTGTCAGAAAGTGAGTTTCCTGTCATCGCCTCTGCTCTACAGATCTAGCAAACTAGTATACCTTTCACTTTGTCTAGATATGGATTCAAATCCCTCTGAATTTATAAAACCCAGACTTTGGATTTGGTCTCTTTTTTGTGATTCATTCATGACAGCATCACAGCCTTTATATAGGGCATTACGGTTCTTAGGATTGGAAGAACATGCTGCATGGGAAGCAGTCTTTCCATTCCTATTTGTTTTGTTTGGGCAGGAAGTATTGAGGCTGATCTTTGAATGCATACAACTGCTGCGTACCTGTGGACAACTCCTGCTGATCATCATTACTGCCAGCTATCACTTCAGAACTGTATCCTATTGCTATGATACTAGATGCTCATATCCTCAAACACAACTATCTTGGGGGGCTGAATTGGGGTCAAATGTTACAATGAGTTATGGGATGCAGCTCTTCAGAGGATATATTCATTGACATCGTGTGCACGCCTCAGGCTTATTCAATTTAAGGTCCTCCAAATGGGCAAAACTTGACTTGCAAAGATCCACCTTAAAGTTACCAGTAGATGTGACTGCTCCAGCAACACCAGTGCAAACCTGTGTTCTGCTTTTGTTCCAAACTAAAGGACTACTAGGCTTTTGTTTTTGGAATTTGATCAATGGTTTGAGGACTGGATTTGAAGCCCTGCACCTCTACACTGTCTAGGTTCCAGAAGACATCGCTACGTCGACTATAGGCTGATATAGCAATATAGCAATATTCCCCCATGTATACCAGGGGAATATTGGAATACTTTTTAATCTTTTTGTCTCATTTTAATTATTACGGTATATATTTTTTTCTTTTCTTTTTTTCTTTTCTTTATGGAACCAAATTCATTTTGAGTTAAATTCGTATTTGTATGGATTGTCCACGTAGTGATGAGGGAGTGGGTGGGGTGTGGGGAAGGTTACTTCAGATCACGGTTTGATTGTTTCTGTCCATCAATAAAAACTGTATTATACAAAAGAAGTGATATGAAGGTTGAACACAAAGTTGTACCTGATTTGTCAGAACAATTACTTATTTTCTTTTAGTTGTTCAATTTGTGTCACTTATTTTCCTACTCTGCTGGGCAAACACAAAGCCACTTTATTGTATATTGGCAAGTAAAAGACTCCAATGTCCTTGACCTATTAATAATAAATGCTGTTTTCAAAGAGAACAACAAGTGAGGGAACACATGCTTCACCTGGTTCCTGCCTGTTAGGAAGGGAAGGTTGCTGTTACTAAAATGCAAATCCTTTCTGCAGCATGCAAACCTCGTATTATACAATTTACACAAATCGATTATGTTTAATTAAAAAGCCAATAGTTTCAAGTGATTTGTTGTCAATATTTGCCTTCTTTCTCTAAATGTATTAATAAAAAAATGTAATTCTGGTGAGATGGTTACTTGTGCAAAATGTTCTCATTGCAGATAGAATGGGTGTTAACCGCTTGATAGAAATATAGTTGTGTTAAGTCACGTTAAATACTCGTAAATGTAACAAACATACTTCTGTTAACCTAAACCACGAACTTTCATTAAACCTAATCAAGTATTGCGTTAAATAATCAAGCACCTAATACATGTGTGTTGCTGGACACATGATGTCTCCCACTTCACTGAAAACACCTTCAGCGTGTAGGCAAAGGATGCTTTAGAGTTCCACCTCACACTAGCGTAAGTTTAATACTGGACTGACACTCACTTCCCATGGGGCTCTGAGGTTCATAACCAACTGTAAACCCCTCACACACCATTGCACGCTGTACGCTTTAGTCAACTGGACATCATCATCAATGTGCAGATCACTGCACTGGTACAAACTCATCTATACCGCTATGCTTGGACTGCTGCCCCTCTACATATCCACTTACATATCACACAAACAGTACAGCTATAGACTGCGATCTCAAAATGACATCACTCTGTCCGTCCCCTCAGTACGCATGGTGCTTGGGAAAAAAGCCATATCTTACTCTGCCCCCTCGACCTGGAACACACTTCAGCAGAAACTTAAGCTGACCACTTTGATACCCATCACAGATTTTAAACTACTTTTAAAAAAGCTGGAGAAATCATCTATGGGTGTTTGCACCTGCTATATCTGACTACTGTATATGGATTTCAATGACTACTATTTTTACGATGTTGTAATTTAGTGTTGCCTCTGTGTTTAGTGTCCTGTCTGTCTGTAACTTTGTGTGGTAGTGTTACCACTGAACAGGTCTCTCTTGAAAAGGAGACCTTGTGTCTCAATGAGATTTTATAACCTGTATAAATAAAGGCTAAAAAAAATAAAATAATAAAAGCAGCTTTCGTTGTAAGCCATGATGTCTTTAACTCTTGTGCCAGTAATCATATTAAAAAGGGTAGGAAGATGCTGCGTTGAAATGCACAACGCAAGTGTGTAATCCTCAGTATCACAGAGATGTGGTCGAGAGAGTGTCACTAAGGCAGAGCTGGACTTTCTGTTCCTGCAGCTGGATTTGATACAGGGATTACCCGATTTCCTTCCATCTTTATCTCACTCTTCACTTGGACCGTGACAAAGACTGTCACCTCGGGACGGCTGCAGGGAGCCGATTGCTCTGCCACAGAACAAATATGCTCATTCTCCAAAACGCTGTTCCCTTCTGACAGCTGGGGGGGGGGGGGGGGGGCTCTCAGCCATGTCACGCCAAACAAGGAGTCTGCCCACTCTTTGTCGCTCTGTGAGCCCCAAATCCTGCTCAGTTCACTTCATAAACACCACAGACAGCTGTCAGGCCTGTGTTAATGTGAACTTAGTGCTATACAAATAGGCGCGCTTTAGCACATTGTCCTGACGACGTCCTAATAAGATCCAGCAGAGCTCCTGCACCAAGGGACCAATCCAAAGTCTGTCAGAAGAGACTCTCTGTGCTGCATGCTCACTTCTGATTCGCTGCTCATATCTGATTAGTTGTGGATGACTGTTCAATTCTAGGATGTAATCCATATCACAAACAACGACCTGAAAGCTTTTAGAAGTGTGTTGGAATTTTTTCTGAACAGATTTCAGTTTTTCGTCGGAGCAGAGTGGGGATGTCTGGCTCTGCAGGGAGAAGTGAAAAGTGTGAACGATGTCAGGACCCCTTATCAAGACTTGTAGTGTGCAGAACAACACTCGGGGTGTAGCCTACAGACAAATATTATTGTAAACTTTCTTCCTGAACATTTCTCGCCAGTCTTTCCCCGCCGATCACCAATCAGGCTTAGCATTTCTGCAGTTTATGTAATTGCAGTGTGTAGTTGTCCTCAGTGCTAATGTTCCTCAGAAATGATGACTTTGTAAGATCTTGAGCAAATAAAAGTGACGCCATGCAGTGTTTAACTGCTCACGCTGATTATAAAATGTTCTCTGTAAATCTCATGTGAGGGGGAAGCTGATTGGGTCACTTCCAACTGCAGCGAGAGAGCAGTCTGAGCAAGGGATTTTTCTTTATTTCAATCCCAGCAAAGAAGCAGGCAGAGCAATTATCAGTGCTGTTACCCGACACTGAGGCTGAGTGCCCTTTCAGAGAGTTAACCACCAGAACGACCTTCCGTAACGACACGTCCAGATGCTATCGGAGAGGCCGCGCTCATCTAAACCGCAACAGCCAAATGGTCTCAACCTTAGTTTTCTTTTGATCAGAACATCCATGCATCACCGTCTCATGATGCAGTGTGCTATTTCAGCCCCCCCCCCCCGCCGCCAAGATACTGCCTGGCTCCACACAGATCACCATGTTCCTCTATGAAGCCGGAGTCTTTTCTACTTTCTTTTTATATTTAATATCTCATCACACTCCAGCCTATTGTTTGCCTGCGTGTAATTGCTCTCTTCGCTGAGGCTGTATGAATTATTAATAAGTACACTTTAAACATTTTAGTAAAAATTAGCACGTTGAGAGAGAAAAATCTACAGCTATAGTTACTAATTACATTTCTGATTAAACATTTGTATATACAAAGATTCATGTACAAAATGTGATGGTAATAATCTCCCTAATAATATATAAAAAAAGTTCAAATGATTATTGATCAATACAATATTAAAATGCTGCTTATCCAAGTACATATTACCAACACACAGAGGGAGCATTTTTCAGAATTTCTAGAAAAATATTTGGAGATTTGGTGAAATACATCTATTTACTTTCTTATGACATATTGACCTAGAGCTAACAGCCAGTTAGCTTAGCATGTCACACAGACTGGACACAATGGGGACAGCTAGCCTGGCTGCTGTACTCGAGTAATGGATCTAAATGAACCTTTCACCAGAACAAAACCAAAACATATACAACAACAAAGGATATCAGCTGTCTCTGAGACATGATGAAAAGCAAAACTCTTTGACACCTTCAACTTGAAAGAGAAAATACCTCTCGTCATTTTCCAAATCAGAAAGATTCAAACAGTCTTTAAAAGAAGTCCTGGAAAATGTGTACACTGTGGTATGCTTCGTGATGTACTGTATAATGACTTAGTACATGTATCTATGTGCTTGTACTTTACTGAAGTGTTTCCGTTATACTACTTTATACATTCTCCTCTACATTCAAAGAGGAAATAATTACTCCCCTACATTTCATTTAACCTTAAAGCTTTAGTTACACTATTATGAGAAACACAATGTGTCTCTGAAGTCAAATCGGTCAAACTGTTTGAGGTCAAAAAAAGTTCCAATATATAAAAAAACATTTAACAAAGAAAAATATATAAACATAAATAAGTATAAGTATTAAAACTTTGTTTGTCAGCAACATTAAAATGCTACTTGACACAAACATATTAAAATATTATTATGTAATTTACATAATATCACATCACATTTTTCTACAGTATTATTACTTTTACTTTGAATATGTTGAGTGCTAATAATACTTCTCTACTTTACAAAAGGAATATTAAGAAATCAGGACTTTTATTTGTAATGGAGTATTTTTTTATTATTCTAATGGTACTTTTTCTAAGTAAAGGATCTTAATACTTTTTCCTACTCCGAGTATATTTTGACCATTCAAATAAATATCTGAGTCAGTGTCAGAGTTCCCGTTAGCCGGTAATTACTGGACTGTGACCGGTAAAATATGCGGAAGTCCGGCAAATCTAAATCTCTCCGGTCAACACGTCCGGTACAAATAGTTTGCCCTTAGCGCAATATAAAGTGTATTCAAATAAACAATAAATAGATTTTTGTTTTTGTTTGTTTTAATTAAATTATCTTTTGTGTAAATGTGGAAACGGCGTAATGTGGAACGAACCTGTTACAGTTGTTTCATTCAGTAAGATAAAGTGTGCGCACAATAACAACAGGACGACAGCGAGATGAGAAAAATCGGACATGGCAAAACAAGCTAAGCTTAAAAATTACTTCTTTAAACCAAGCAGGTCTAATGATGATAATACAGACAATGAGATGGCGATACCGCCTGCTGTCAATGAGACCGCAGATGCCTTGGCCCCGGACAGAAAAAAACTAAAAACCTGCGCGTTCAGACCCGAATGGAAAGATAAATTCACCTGGCTGAGGTGTGACATTATAGATGGGGAAGAAATTATGTTCTGCTCACACTGCGAGAAGTCGGGGAGAAAGAACGGGTTCACCAAAGGAGCAACAAATATGAGAACCTCTGCGCTTATTGAAGACAGCCAGAGCAATGAGCACATTTTGTCAGTGAACACAATACCACAACAAACCGCAATGAAAGGCCACTGCGAGAGGGCGAATGAAGCTTCCAACATGAAGCTATGCTCTCAGCTAAAAGTAGTGTTTCACATGGCTAAAAACGACATTGCAGGTAATCAGTATGCAGGGTTGACTGAGCTACTACGAGAAGTGAAGGTTCCTGATTTTGTCACAGTTGATGGAATTTACCGGCACGGTGATTCCGTTGATGACATGGAAAAGGCCATAGATGAAGTCCTGATTAAGCAGCTGGACGAAAAACTAAAGAAGAGTGACTTTATCGGAATAACCATTGACGAGACGGTTAATATCACTGTGGACAAAAAGCTGATAATATACGCCAAGTTGCAAATTAAAGGAAAAGTGGAGACGTGTTTTTCGGGAAACTATGACGTGCTCTCCGGGACAGCACAGTGTATATTTGACAAGGTGGATGAGGTGCTCCGCGAGAGGGATGTGAAACAGTCAAGCGTCATTGGCCTGGTCTCAGACGGGGCTAGTGTAATGATGGGCAAACGTGCTGGAGTTGGTGCTCTTCTGAAGAGAGAGAGTGCGTTTTGCATTCAGGTGCACTATGTTGCCCACCGAGCTGCGCTGGCCGCGCTAGATGCTGCAAAAGCTGTGGACCAAGTAGGAGTTTACAAGCGCACAGTATCCACTGTGTACTCATTTTACAAGCACTCATCCAGCAGGACCAATCGCCTTCGTCAAATGACAGCAACGCTCGGGGATGAAGATGTGAAAAGCCTAAAGCCGCTGGTTATCCTTGCACAGGGCAGTGGAGGGTATCAAGCTAAACTGGCCTGCTCTGGTGATGGAGCTACATGAAGAGGCTGTTGGAGGAAATGCCCAAGCAAAAGGCATCCTTGGTCAAATCCAGCCATACTGCTTTATCGTCTGGACTCACGCACTGGCTGATGTGTGTTATGACCAAACTGAATTTGGTTTTCCAGAAAGAGGATGTCAATCTGGCCACAATCCGACCAATGGTCCACGCATCAGTTGCGGCACTCACACAGTTGAGGGATTCCCCCGGTCCCGAAGAAGAGAGGTTTCAGGCAGATTGTCAAAATGGCATGTACGCTACATTACACATCTTATAGATGCTTTACACAACCGCTTTCCTGAAGAGTCCCTGAGTATTATCAATAGCTTTGACGTCCTTCTGAACCCATCCCGATCCCAAATGTACAAAGTGTTAAGTAGGCCTTCCTAAAATGGTGTCACAAGTTATTTAAATGTGTTTATTTGCGTTACATAAAAATAATTCATTGTTTCTCCGTCCCTTCAGCGCTTCAAATATACGCTGAACCAGCCCTCAGAACCTTTTATTGGTATTTGGCCAAGGGATTGCCAGCAAGGATGACTCAGCGCAAGCCAGTGCCCCTCTCATTGATGCCACAAGCGCCCACAGAGATGCCATCCCCGTGATGACAGCACTCCGCGGATACGGGAGCTTGCATTTCTTAACGGCTTGCGAAGTCCTCGTAAGAGATTTAGGCAACATCTATCCTGAGTGGGCCACACTGGCCAAGATAGCATGCGTGATCCCTTTCTCCAGTGTGCCGGCAGAGAGAGGATTCTCTCTACAGAACAGAATCAAAACAGCGCAGCAAAATCGGCTTGGTGAGAACAAGGTCACACGGCTCATGCGCATTGCCAGTTGTGGAGAGACACTCGGGACCTTTTAAATCCGCAGCTACCCACTTCACAGGTCTGAAAAAGCGCAGAAAGTAGGCTAAAACATCATAATCTAGGCATTTTGCTCTAGTTTTGTCAAGGAGTTTGTGTTACAATTTGTTTAAAGGCTATTTGATAACGAGTCGGCAGCTGCGAGCTTTTATTAAAATGCTCACGACAGGCCTATACTCTTTTAGTTTGTGAACAAATAATAATCGTTATGTTTTATTTTATCCGACTATATGTAGGCCTAAAGCTGAAGAAGATGGGTTTTTTGTTTATTATATTATGGCTTGCGTAATATAGGCTATATTTATTTATTTTCCGTTACGCACGATATTGGCAGAAGTTGTTTGAACTTTTATTAAAAGTCACTTTTCAATAAAAGATACATCTGAATGCCTTGATTATTTCATCCTTAATATAGAGTTGTTATCAATTTGTTTTAAAGCTCAATAAATAACAAAGAAGACCTTTGACCGGGAAATTTCCAATTTGTCCGGAAGACGGACAGGGTGACCGGCACACATTTTTTCTAACGGGAACTCTGGTCAGTGTCACTGTCATGTTCATACAAAGGAAATGGGAGAACAACCGTCAAATCCTCCAAATAGAAGTACTTCAGGCAGATGCATTCAGAGTACAGTACCATATATATATATATATATACAGTATATATATGGGAACGGAGTCACAAAGTCAAAACTGCATCAAGGTCCACAGAAGGTTAAATCCCCAAGTAGCATTTTTGTCAGCTCTTTAAAATTATATCAGTGTCACATTGATGTGTCAGTATGTCCTCCGTCCGCCTGTCACTGAAGGACGCTCGGTCCTCTGTCCCCGAGTCAGTCCTCCTTCCTTGTGACAGTCATCTTTCCCTGAGACAGTCAGTCCTCTGTCCCGAGTCAGTCCTCTGTCCCAGAATCAGTCAGTCCTCTGTCCCTGAGTCAGTCAGTCCTCTGTCCCCGAGTCAGTCATTCCTCTGTCCCGAGTCAGTCCTCTGTCCCTGAGTCAGTCCGTCCTCTGTCCCCGAGTCAGTCCTATGTCCCTGAGTCAGTCAGTCCTCTGTCCCTGAGACAGTCAGTCCTGAGTCAGTCTTCTGTCCCTGAGTCAGTGAGTCCTCTGTCCCGAGTCAGTCAGTCCTCTGTCCCGAGTCAGTCCTCTGTCCCCTGTCCCAGAGACAGTCCTCTGTCCCAGAGTCAGTCCTCTGTCCCCAAGTCAGTCAGTCCTCTGTCCCTGAGTCAGTCAGTCCTCTGTCCCCGAGTCAGTCATTCCTCTGTCCCGAGTCAGTCCTCTGTCCCTGAGTCAGTCCGTCCTCTGTCCCCGAGTCAGTCCTATGTCCCTGAGTCAGTCAGTCCTCTGTCCCTGAGACAGTCAGTCCTGAGTCAGTCTTCTGTCCCTGAGTCAGTCAGTCCTCTGTCCCTGAGACAGTCAGTCCTCTGTCCCTGAGTCAGTCTTCTGTCCCTGAGTCAGTCAGTCCTCTGTCCCTGGGACAGTCAGTCCTCTGTCCCTGAGTCAGTCCTCTGTCCCCGAGACAGTCCTTTGTCCCCGTCACAGTCCTCTGTCCCCGTCACCGTCCTCTGTCCCTGAGTCAGTCCTCTGTCCCTGTCACAGTCCTCTGTCCCTGAGTTAGTCCTCTATCCCTGAGTCAGTCCTCTGTCCCTGGGACAGTCAGTCCTCTGTCCCTGAATCAGTCCTCTGTCCCCGAGACAGTCAGTCCTCTGTCCCTGAATCAGCTCCATGACTGCACAGCTACATGGAAGATGATAAATAAAGGATGATTTAAATTGTCTGTGGTTGGATTGTGAAGTGATTTTTTGTTGTTGTTTTTGTTTTTGTTTTCTGTATTGCTGTTTGTAACATATGCGAGGACCACCATGAAAGGGAGATGGTTAAATTCTAAATGAATACATGTGAGTGAAATGTATATTTCTCCCTGAGCCAGTGAGGAGTGTGTAGGTCTGAGGGATGCTCTCAGTCTGCACTCACTCTGAGGGACTAACAGTCCGGATGTTTGCTTTCTTGCGTCTTCCTCACTAACGCCTCAAATAAATTACCAATAATTATTAGTCTTTTTTCTTTCCCTGCAGTCCCCCGGCTCGGCAGTCAGTCATGTGATCAGCCGGAGCGTTCTGATTCCCCCACATGTATCAGAATATGAAATGCCACCTTCCTTTGTCCCAGTTTGATAGCAGGAGAGAAATAGCAATTGATATCAGAGAGCAGACAGGTGTTCACGTTACGTGCTTTTTATGAGGTTGTATCTATTATTTGAATATATGTCATTAACACTATGCAATACCCCCTCCCCCCATTGTATGTATAACGGTAATGTACTGTTCAAACATTTAATAGACCTTTATCATACTTTATTTTAGATGTAAGTGGAAATACATTTGAATGTGTTTATTAATGTATACACATGTTTACAGTACTCCTATCAACACATCTTGTGTATTATTCCCACCAGGTTTGATTAGACTGTTATCTGTCACCACAAGCTCACAGCATGATATATTAGTCGTGGACAAACACTTTCATAAATGCTAATAACTATTTCAAAGTGTGTCACTGTTTATTTCAATACAGATGGACCCACAAATCAAGGTGATAATTTATCAGTACCACAAAATGAGGCCAAACTGAAAAACAACATTAGATACACACTGTGAAATAATGGAGAGTTAGCTGATTCTCACGAGGGAATATAGTTATAGGTTATTAGAGTATGCCTTTAAAGTATGGCGGAGTTCATGGAGGACCCCCATTGGTCCCAGAGAGACGCTGGATGCTTATTTTACTAAATCCTTCACTCTGCTGATCGTCCCTCTGTGGGGAGGCGTGTTCCTCTGTGGGGAGGCCTGTTCCTCTGTGGGGAGGCATGTTCCTCTGTGGGGAGACATGTTCCTCTATGGGGAGACGTGTTCCTCTGTGGGGAGACGTGTTCCTCTGTGGGGAGACGTGTTCCTCTGTGGGGAGGCATGTTCCTCTGTGGGGAGACGTGTTCCTCTGTGGGGAGACATGTTCCTCTGTGGGGAGACATGTTCCTCTGTGGGGAGGCGTGTTCCTCTGTGGGGAGACATGTTCCTCTGTGGGGAGGCGTGTTCCTCTGTGGGGAGATGTGTTCCTCTGTGGGGAGACATGTTCCTCTGTGGGGAGGCATGTTCCTCTGTGGGGAGACATGTTCCTCTGTGGGGAGACATGTTCCTCTGTGGGGAGACATGTTCCTCTGTGGGGAGGCGTGTTCCTCTGTGGGGAGACGTGTTCCTCTGTGGGGAGACATGTTCCTCTGTGGGGAGACATGTTCCTCTATGGGGAGGCGTGTTCCTCTATGGGGAGACATGTTCCTCTGTGGGGAGGCGTGTTCCTCTATGGGGAGACATGTTCCTCTGTGGGGAGACGTGTTCTTCTGTGGGGAGACATGTTCCTCTATGGGGAGGCGTGTTCCTCTGTGGGGAGGCGTGTTCCTCTGTGGGGAGGCGTGTTCCTCTGTGGGGAGACATGTTCCTCTGTGGGGAGACGTGTTCCTCTGTGGGGAGACATGTTCCTCTGTGGGGAGACGTGTTCCTCTGTGGGGAGACATGTTCCTCTGTGGGGAGGCGTGTTCCTCTGTGGGGAGACATGTTCCTCTGTGGGGAGGCGTGTTCCTCTGTGGGGAGACATGTTCCTCTGTGGGGAGACATGTTCCTCTGTGGGGAGACGTGTTCCTCTGTGGGGAGGCGTGTTCCTCTGTGGGGAGACATGTTCCTCTATGGGGAGACATGTTCCTCTGTGGGGAGACGTGTTCCTCTGTGGGGAGACATGTTCCTCTGTGGGGAGACATGTTCCTCTATGGGGAGACATGTTCCTCTGTGGGGAGACGTGTTCCTCTGTGGGGAGGTGATTTATAGGAACAACACATGCACATTCCAGCTGAATCTGGACGACAGTGCCTGTTCACTGTCCAGCTATTCCTTTCAAATACACAGCGGGCCGACTCTTTACAAAATAAAGAAGGACAGCTATCAGCAAAACACATCCGATAAAATGGATTCACGTTACACTCTGAGGAGGGCAGCCATCTATCATCAGTATAAAAGAAACACAGTGTGAGGGAGGCTGGACGTCCCTGCTGCCCAGTTACCTATCCTCCTAAGAGGAGGTGATTATTTATTCTTATTCTTATTAGGATCCCCATTAGCACTAGCATTGGCTATTCTTCCTGGGGTCTGCACACACACAGTCAAACAGAAAACAGCTCATCACTTCATGCAATTCACAATTCAGTATGAAGTGAAAACCAAAATGATCATTCTATTTTAACCATCATTCAGCCGAACAAAAGAAAATGCAAATAACTGTACATACCCACAGACACAGTTCCATTATACTTTATGATACAGAGATGATTTTTTTGCAAACCTTTGAGATGTACTTGGGACTTTTCCTGAATGATATGGACTGGCACTGAATCCCAGCTGACCATGGCTCTGAATATGTCTTCTGTTTCAGATTTGATTTAGTTGTGGGCATCATGAACCTTCCTTCTATTGCCTGATGTGTTTGATGGTTATATTGAGGTATAAGGAGCACTGCACACATGTGCTGGCATATTTGTGCTACTTCGATTACAATTTCAGAAATAAGCTACAGAAAAAAAACTGGGATATTTAGCTTCATATCCTTGCCTTACAGAGAGGTTACTTTATATTGAGGTTCAACATGGAGCTGAAGCAAAATGGAACGTATACAAACACTTAGCAACAGAGAAGTGCCAATCAAAACATGGTGATGTTCACAGGAGCTGCTCTCTGTGAACCAGGACGGAGCGAGGGGTTCTGAACCAGGACGGAGCGAGGGGTTCTGAACCAGGACGGCGCGAGGGGTTCTGAATAGGGCAGCACGATTTTGGGAAATAATCTAACAGATCTGACAGATATTGCGATTCGATTTGCGATATTTGTTTTTAAGCGACCCAACGGAAGTTTATTGTAAAATGTGGCCATATCTCCGGCTAGGAAGGTGGTATCAACGTGCTCCCGTCTCTAGCAACCCCGCAGACCGAGCTACGGGTGAAAGAACTAAACTTACATGAAACTTCCGTTGGGTTGCTTTAAAGTCAAGCTTCAGTTTAAGATTCACCCTGTAATAGAAACATGTGATGGAGCATTACTGACCTGACTCAGATGGTTTGTTTCACCAAACCATCTAGGAAAGCTCCATTGGAAGCCATTTGGAAAGGACAGGCACTTTCAAAAATACTTGGCAGGTGATTGGATCAATCTGTCTATCACCTTCTATCATGGGCCACTTTTGATTGGTTAACAATGGCTGGTACATGTGGAGCACAGCACTTCTGATTGGTGTGGATAACTGACACACAAGAAGAACAACAACAAAAAATGTAAAAGAAAAAAATGGCAGGCTTTGTGATTTGATAATCGCATCATTTCAAATCGCGATTTCGATTTCTGAACCAGGACGGAGTGAGGGGTTCTGAACCAGGACGGAATGAGGGGTTCTGAACCAGGACGGAATGAGGGGTTCTGAACCAGGACAGAGTGTGTGTCTAACTCCAGATGTGATGTGCACTGCTGCAGAGACAGTGTGATCTGAACACATTGATTGGGAGTTCTCCAGTTTTAGTTTCTTCTGCTCAGCGACCCCTCACTCTAAATGCTCTCCCCGGTCAAGGGCCGGGGGACCCCCTCCTGTCCGTGTGATCGAACCCCCAACATCCCCATGGCGGATTAGATGCAGCCCATGAGAGTGGAGCAACATGAAGAGTCGGCTATGATGAAGAAAAGGTGAGGCAGTGAGGTGTCGGAGCATGGGGGGGGGGATCTATTTTTAGACGTCTAATGAAACTTTCAGCACCTCACCGTCGACAGGAGGACAGTTGACAGGCGACTGTGATACTCTTTAATTAGCTCCCAGGCTCTCGTATGTCTGTTAGATAATTATCATCACTGAGCATCACAGAGCCGAGAGCCTCAGGGTTCATTCTGACGGACGCACCACTGTGAGCAGGACCCCCCTGATGGTCATACCATCGGGTCCCCAAACAATGTTTTCTGACAACTGTCTCATGTCTGATTTAGGGTTTTTCTGTTACAGTGTGTCATGCATTTCTTTATTACAACACCACACCTGTATTAGTTTTATCTTCCTCAAAAATACTAGCATTTATCTTCTCATTAATCATGACCAATACATTTTGTCAGTCTATTGACAGCACTAGTTGGTTGTCATATGGTTAAAATCATGGTTCTCTTCATTGGAGATGAAGCTACATTTAACAGATACAATCTTGAATCTGATCATTGTATTTACAAAAACACGCAAATCAAATGTAATATATCAGGAAATAAAAATCAGAAATGATCACAAACTCTTATCTCCAGTTTGACTGAGTAACTATAGAGACAGCAGCGCAATGTCAGACCTTACTTCCCCTAACTCAGACCACAGATATGTTTACAAACTTGACCTTCAGTTTGATCTCAAATCCACATCTCTGATGACGTGCTCACAGACTCACAGTGTGAAGCAGTTCCTCATAAAGAGCTGATGATCCAATAAAGTGACACAAACATGTTGCAGCAAGGGCATCACGTCTCTTCCACCATTGAGACTAGAACACAGACCCCCACAGTAACCCATTCATGTATATGTGCCAGAGACTGTTATCTTTTGATTCAAATTGTACTGGCACAATGTGAAAAGGCCACGACCCAGTTAAATGCATCCACATGTTTAACAGTATGACACTGAACGATCGGTACCCTCATCAACATGTGACAGACAGCAACTGTGACCTCTGTCCAGGTGTCAGAGCTACAGAAACACATGTACCTGTGATCTCAAGGATCAACTGTACAGATAGTCGGAGAGTAATCCACTGAAGAAGAGCCAAAGAGGTCAATGCATACACCCACAGAAGAAGAAAAAGACCAGCATGCATTGCAGCAAAGAGGCAGGTTGGGTTGTGAGTCAGAAAATCTCTTCTTCACCTGCAGCTGAACACTTCATACCCCCTCCATGAAAAGCATTCTGTGAAATGTTGTTAAATCACAAAATAGGAGAAATGAGGCCAGAAAAACAATAAATGTTGGACAGCGTTTGAATACAATGTGTATGTGACACTAGTGGTGTCTGAAAACACATCGCTCCAAAGAAGTCCAAAAGCTAGAGTAAAAGGTGAGATGATTGAAAAGGTCTTTAATGAATACCAGGGGAGCACAACAAAGAAAATATCGTTTTATTAGACATAATCCAGTTTGCTCATTCGAAGTAGAGTGAAATGAATACTTCAGTTCCTGTTTGATCTAGCTGGGTTCAGTTTAAATTACACACATGAGATCAGACCAAATAGAAACAAGTATCTGCTGAGGGGCATGTTAGAAGGGAGCTTTTGTCTTGAGAGCTGCCACTATGAGGAGTGTGTTCCCTTTGTGCTGTTGGGGCAGAACCTCTGCTCTGCGCCGTTCCTCTATAAGTTTGTTTTAAAAGAAGGAAAACTCAAAGCAACCAGGATAAGGGTTAAACAATAATCTGCTTTAATGGTAAAAGATAACAATACAATATACAGAGTACTCTGGGCTCAATTCTACTACCGTGCGATACCAATATCGGAGACGGTCAGTCAGAAGGGGCGCCGAGCATCAAAATATCACAACCTTTATACACAGGTGGGGAGGAGTTGTATCGGATGCTCCTCCCTAGTTATTTGTTATTGGCGATTTCACTTCTGGGCGAGCTAGCCAGTGAGTTGGCCGTTCTCCATTGGCCGGTTTCACTTCTGGGCGGGACCCCAGACAATGAGTCATCAGTCGTTGATTCCATCTGTTTCGCCCCATCTCTTTACAACGAGATGTTAACAGATGACCAATGTATAGCTGGGATCACACACACACACACACACACACACACACACACACACACACACACACACACACACACACACACACACACACACACACACACACACACACACACACACACACACACACACACACACACACACACACACACACACACACACACACAGACACACACACACACACACACACACACACACACACACACACACACACACGTGCCTGTGTCCTTATAGGGATGTTTCACTATATGTTGCACATAACAGATATATAGTTGATCAATGATTATTTCGTTGTACAACAACCAATAGTAACGAGGAAAACATTACCTCGGCTCTCAATCAGTCCTACAGCAATGTTTTGGAGTAGTAGAATTGTACATACATAGGACTCTTTGACAGAACGCACACACCTTCCCCTTAAACATATTTAACGCACACACATCTTAGATATGTAGCCTCTACATGTCTGTGTCCGAATAAGGATGTCTCATCTCCCACATCTCTAGTCTCCTCTCATGCAAAACTGCTTCTAATTCATACAGAATAATTAAACATGTTTAAGCCAACTACTGCCCAATGCTGTAGCAATTTAGTACTCACAACATGAAAGAATAAAACACAGGTAGTTGAACAGTAATCACACAACACATATATTTACTGCAATGAAAACACACACACATCTGCCCTAAGCATGTGTAACGCACAATCTTTTCTACCATGCAAGCATTCCAGAGATTTGAGCTATTGTCCAAATAAGGATGTCCCCTCGCTCACATCCCACTCCAAACACAAAGGCTTCACCCCTCACATCTCCAGCTTCTGGCCACACAGATCGCTATTATTTGATACAAAGTAATTAAACACACACATATATTTAAGCAAACTCATATCTGGATACTGACAACACAGGTTACTTTAATAATCAATAGTGCACGCGCCCCTTCTCCTTCAGCCTGCCTCCTTTGACTTTATAAACTACTCCTTTAGCATATTCTGTGTGTTATCACGTTTGTCCGAGATCTTAAGCAAACATCGGACTTCTTCTGAAATGTTTGTAAATCCTGTACCACTAATGTTAACCTGTCATCCACCTGTCAGCAACAATCGACACATGAATCCTGTAATCCACTTCCTGCAATTGGGTCAAATTTAGTTGGAACTGCAATTGATCTGCTCGGAAACGGTCCATGACGGACCTCCCACAAGAAGGAAGTCTTGAACCGACCCAGAGTTTGACTAAATCTTCTTTGGAAGAGAAAACAGACTTGTAGCCTTAATAACCAAACTGTTCATTGGACATATCTACCACAGTGTGAAGACCAGCTTCCTGTTTCAGCTCCCACATTTGAAGGATTGTTACTGACATTGGTTCCATTCAATTTCACTCCAAAGGAAGTGGTGAAGATAATCTGACTGTACAGATATCCTGTTCACAACTTGTCGGACCATTGAGTGACTTGTTGCTTTGTTTCCAAATCTCACAGTTACTTTAGTATCAATACAAATGATGTCAAAACTACAAGCTAGCTAAGGTGTGTTGAACTACAAATAGTGTGTTTCCCTCACCAGGAGCAGCAGCCTTCATCTGAAGCACCTCGCTGCAGAGATGTATATTTGAACTACATGATGTCTCAGCACACTGTGACATCACTTTGGATGAAGGATTTGGAACAAGAGGAGAGAACTGGAGAGCTCCAACTGATGTCAGACACTGAAGATGTATTGAAGACATTTGCAACAACGAGGTGATACCACTCCCTCCCATCAATTCTGAAGCTCTCTCACCCAGACCCAAGTATTTAGCTAGTTCTAAGAGAATAGTCAACATTCAATAAGCGCTCAAAGAAAGCTCTGCTCCTAGCAGGGATATATCTCCCTTGATAAGATGGACTCCGGATGTCCTCACTGCTCTATGACACTGTCCTGTTGTCATAAAAGGAAGAGATTGTTTTATGAATGTTTTGGTCACACCAGATCAACTATCTGGGTCATACCAATACACATCCATGGGGGAAAAAATGTTAAAGCTGTGTGCCTGCAGGACACAGGAGAGTGAGAGGAGAGGCTAAGATGCTAAGAGCTAATAGCTAAGATCATTAGAACTTAAAGGTGGGGTAGGTAATTTTGGAGAAACCAGCTCGAGTGCGCTATTATTTGAAAATACACAACCGGAGAAAATCTGCCACTTTCTTACAGAGCCCCTCCTCCAACACACACGAACGCGCACATGACCAATGAGAGCACGAGATAAGTTTGTGCACAGATGGAAGGCTGACAGGCAGGTAGGCCATCCAGTTATTTTAGCCGGGCCGGCTCAGATGATTGGTCGTGCTTTTTACAGTACTACGGCTTCCACAGATGACATTTTTTGATGGATTTTTTGTCAAAGCACTTCAGATATTCATTGCTATCGGGATGTTAAGAGCATTCCATGGAATATAACAAAAAGTGTATCTCAAGCCGGTTTCTCAAATGTACCTACCCCACCTTTAACTAAAGGGACATATACTGTATGTGTGTAATGTGATTCTGACAGCACCAAACATGGAGAGGTTAAATAGCCTGGAATATGTCCACCAGTGAGGGCAGTGAAACACTGATTCAGGGTCAGATCCAACTATGACTGAGGGAGGTGGTGTAAGTGTATCCAATAAATGCTGCAGGAAACATTGCAGAGGGCAGCCTGATCCTTACACACAGGCTGTTTACGCTCTTTGTGTCTCAACACTACGGTGGTCCTGAATGCATCGTGCCATAAATCAACAAAGCCTCTCGTCCTGTTATCTCCTCCCTGTCGCCCTCTCTCACACTCAGAGCGGACAGGGGTCCAGGCAGCCCCTGAATATGGCCACAGGAAAGGGAGGGAGAAAAATATATATTTAATTACACAAGGCACACTGGCTTTAAAATTAAATTGTTTTTCTCTCAACTGTTTTACATCACGGAACAACGAGGCTCAAGTTATTTTAGCCGTGGCCCTCGTGAGGCTTATAATCCGGGCTAAGTGACAGGCTAATTTGTGGTATTAGATTGCTTTCATTGGGCCGTTTGGGCTGCTTTGAACGTTAGCGCTATGAAACAAAATGCTCTGCCTCAGCGGTCACATTGACTGGTATGCTGTGTGACTGCAGGGCTGTGGAACAGAGAGGGGGGGGTTACAGTGTCTCTCAGAGGCCATATTTCCACTGTTGTGTTCAATCTTTTCACTGCAGATAGAGAGCAAGTAAGAAGGATTGAGACGTTTGTACGAGAGTCAAGTGAGATCAGCTGACTGTTCATTCTAGTTTAGTCTGTTTATAATGAGCAGTAAGAGTTCAATTATACTAATGGTCCACAGAATGAGAAAATAGGCTTTCTGCAGGAGTGAAAATCCTTCAAGAGAGGGTGTAGTGGTAAAGTGTGTGTGTGTCTGTCAGTCTGTGTGTGCGTGTGTGTGTGTGCGTGCGTGCGTGTGTGTGTGTGTGTGTGTGTGTGTGCTAAAGGAGCGTTTTCTTTAACAATTGGATGGGACTCATACCAAGTCAACTTATTGCTGACGACCATTCAGAGTGTCAGAGGCCAGAACAAGTCATTAAAGGGAATACATGAGGATTAGTTTGAATTAATCTGCAACTTTTCCCATTTTCTTGCAGAAACTGCTGAAATGGAAATCTGGCGGAGCACGGCGGAACAAATGGGTTGGCAGCTCTCACCTGAAATGAGAAGAGACGAATGGCTCCGCGGCCCTGGCTAAGATGGCTGAGCCAGATTGCATGTGGATTTAAGTGATTAAGAACATGGTGGCCCCCGGTCCACCTTCTTTATCAGAGAAAATGTAATGTATGACAATGAATGGAAAAATAAGAAATTCATTTAAAGAATCCAGGGCACAATCCTGCCCGAGATTAGGAAATTATACAAGATGCTATTTGTATGCATATGGTGCTGGGACTGAGAGGGTGCAGAGGTCCGGTGGGGGGGACAGCAGTCTGAAAATGTCCCTGAATCTGTTCAGTTGTAGCTTTAAGAAACAGGTATCATGTAGTGTTACAGAGGACCTAGTATGTTTTGTGGTATTTACCCTTCCCTTTAGTGTGTTAGACAGGTTTCTGTGCATGTAAATGGTCTGCAAAGGCTAAAATCCTGAGTTTCTCTCCGACGTAGAGACACTACATACTGAACTACTACTACATACACCTGAACATCAGCAGGAGAGGACTCTTTAAAGCAGAGACACTACATACTGATATACACCTGAACATCAGCAGGAGAGGACTCTTTAAAGTAGAGACACTACATACTGATATACACCTGAACATCAGCAGGAGAGGACTCTTTAAAGTAGAGACACTACATACTGATATACACCTGAACATCAGCAGGAGAGGACTCTTTAAAGTAGAGACACTACATACTGATATACACCTGAACATCAGCAGGAGAGGACTCTTTAAAGTAGAGACACTATACTGATATACACCTGAACATCAGCAGGAGAGGACTCTTTAAAGTAGAGACAATACATACTGATATACACCAGAACATCAGGAGCACACTAGAGCAACTAACTTTAATACATTTAACTTTTTTCAAGAACCTTATTCACACTCATTTTCAAACAAAATTGCTTCAAATATGAAAGTGACTAATTATTGGTGAAACTCATTGTTGACAGTTTTGCATCGTTAAGAAGATGTCATTCACTTTGTCCTTTAAAGATGAAAATAATACTTTTAATGTGTTTTAGGAACAAAAAATGGTTTAATGATTAATGTTGCTAATTATGTTGGTGTTTTAGCACCAATAATATTACATAAAATGTGACATGTCTGTAAGCAAAGAAAGATTCCATGACACCGGTGGCCCTTTAATAATGTTAGTATAACTGGCTCATCATTTAACATTACATTGTGCCTGTGACGGCAGATAATGTAATACTCAATGTTATGTTAGTCGAGAACTGATTGCCTCTTCAAACTTTATTGCATTTGTAAGCCATGTAAAGACACAATGTATTACATTTCCCCAAGTTATTACTGTACATCATCTATCAACAAAATAAGGGGAAAGCTCTGTGTGTGTGTGTGTGTGTGTGTGTGTGTGTGTGTGTGTGTGTGTGTGTGTGTGTGTGTGTGTGTGTGTGTGTGTGTGTGTGTGTGTGTGTGTGTGTGTGTGTGTGTGTGGATTCAAATGTACAAATTACAGAGTTACACATTTGACATGAATCAATTTACGGACCAGGGACACATTTATTTAGCCACGTTATGAAAATGATTCATTCCAGAGTATATAAGGTATTCATATCCTAAAGACAAGGGAACACTGTATGTTCCATCAGTGCCATTCAAAATCAAATCATAGTCCACAGAACCTAAACTACATTGTTAGGGTTCCACCATTACACTGAAAATGTAACAATGACTTTAATTAAGGTCATTGTTAGGGTTAGGTCAGGGTCGGCAACCCGCGGCCCACGGGCCGCATGCGGCCCTTTAAGCCCTCTGCTCTCGCTCCCTTGAGCTTAGACAAAAATAAGAAGGAAATAAAATAAAAGTATTTGTAGGACTATTTATATTTTATTGCATGATTGAAAATGTTTCGTATCTTGTATTTTGAGGTGATACTGTGACACATAAATAAAAAACAAAACGGTTTTAATTAGGTCAACTAAAATATGCGTCACATCCTGCTACGGTCCCGCGCGAGCGCCTTTTCCTGCGGGTGAATAACCTTACCCCCGGCTCGATGAGCGAACTATGGATAAATCAAAGAACAGTACTGGAGAAACACAGGATTTAATTCTGTGTGGACAGAGTTATATGATTTCACAGCAAACGATGCTGGTTTACCGGTATGTTTGATATGTAGAGAGAAGTTGTCAAAGGTGCTGCACTGCAGCCTTTACGTATCGAGAAACAACGGGAACAACACGGAGAGGAAGACAGCTGACGATCTTCAGTCATAATCATAGGTCATAATTCAATGGGGTATGTAATTTATTTCAGAAAACACTTTTTGTTATATTCCATGGAATGCTCTTAACATCCCGATGGCAATGAATATATTAAATGCTTTGACAATAAATACATACAAAAATTAATCTCTGGAAGCCGTAGCGCTGTAAAAAGCACGACCAATCATCTGAGCTTGCCCGGCTAAAATAACTGGATGGCCTACCTGCCTGTCAGCCTTCCATCTGTGCACACATTTATCTCGTGGCCTCATTGGTCATGTTTGTGTTGGAGGAGGGGCTCTGTGAGGAAGTCTGAAGGAAGAGGCATATTTTTTCCGGTTGTGTATTTTCAAATTCGAGCGCACTCGAGCTGGTTTCCCCATTCTTACCTACCCTACCTTTAACTATTTTTAGGGTGCAGCTATATGTTTTATTTATTTCAAAGTGGGCCCATTTTAATAATATTTGTTTTCCTTCAAATGTGCAGAGGACTCCCCAAGTGCTGTGTTTAATTTATTTTAAAGTAGGCCTAGGCCTGTGTATTATTTTTAATTCTCCTTATAGGAGTTCTTTGTTTCTTATTAGAGGTTAACAGTTTTATATAATGTAATAAATAGCCTAATAAATGCAAAAAAACTGTAGTTTTTGTCTGATATAATAATAAATACAACTTTATTAGCTATCAAGCTATGAAATATGTTTTGCGGCTCCAGACAAAAAAATATTTGGGAAAAAGCAGCAAAATGGCTCTTTTGGTCAAAAAGGTTGCAGACCCCTGGGTTAGGTCATAACCTAGGTCAGGGCTATTCAACTACACATTCAGTTGGGCCAGATTTTATAACTACAACATTCAGCTGGGCCAGACATGCAGCGGCCTGTAAAAAGCGGGTAGTGACACATTTTAAACCGACACATATTACTGCGATGAAAAACATGCAATTTTTATTCATTGTTCATCTAACAAAGGTACGTTAAAAAAATGCATAAAAACACAACAAATTAGCATTAATTTAACAGAATCTGAAAAAAAGTGCACAGTTGTAGCATTACATTTGTTTGCTTTAGAAGTCAAATATTCAGGTTATGTTTTTTGAACCAGGCACATCACAAAGTGCATTTACTGAATACAATAATAGCAGTCTTAATAAATGTCCTCACATACAAAGAAAACAGCTAAAGAGCTCCAATGCAACACAAAGAGGTAGTACTGTAGCAATACTATTTTTTCACTTTTCAAGTAATAACAAAAAAATCATACGTTTTGGTCACATTTGACCCAGACACATTACAAAGTGCATTTAAATGAATACAGAAAGAACTGTCAAACCCTTCAGTGCGCAAACCCATAACAAGGGATAAGGGTAACTATATGAATGAATACTACACTACACGTCTACTATAGTAAACTAGGTGCTTACTATCACCTCATTTGTGATTTGTTATCGCTGACTTTCTCAATGGGAGAATGTATCATGTGCAAGAACCTCAGTGCACACTACACATTGGGGATGTTGTGCTTCATCGATAATGAGGCATGTGAATCCGTACTGGATGTATTCCTCTCGATACTTGCGACACTTGGATGAAGGCTGGTCTGACTGCTTATGGACCGCCTTACGGTTGTCGTCTCCTCCTCCTCCTCCTCTTCCCGCGCAAGAAGTCGACGGCCTTTGTGATGGCGGCTCTCCGCTCTCCTCCACTGCCTTCTCAGTTGGTCTGTCTGTCTTCTCACTAGTTGGTATTAACCAACGTTTTATTTTGAAAAATGTAATAAAGAGCTGTTCAGAAGAAATATACTAGTATAGTTGATGTGTGTTTTACGTCTGATATTTACTGTGGTGCTGTAAAGTGACCTTTGAGCTGCAAATGATACTGTCGTAAATCTGTCAGAATCAAAATTCCTTTATTTGTCCCGCTTACGTATTAAACAGACTTACATAATACAAAATGTCTATGCACACGTTATTATTATTAATAATAATACAAATAATAATAATTAATAAAAATATATATATTTTTTAAATATATATATTTTTTAAAACACCTCATGGGTCACATCAAGAGGATTCTGAAATGCGACCCCCACTTTGGGAACACCTGCTCTAGTGAACAGAAGCATTAAGGAAGGAGTCAGTCTCAACAACTCAGAGGGAGTGAATGCCTTTCATTGAGCTCTTTGTAGCCTCTCACAGAGTGGAGGAAGTACAGGAAGCAGAGGTGGGACTGCAGCACTCCGTCTGAAGGCGCTGCGACCCACTTCGACAGGTGCCGACTGATAATTGGACGTCTTGCCGGCAACAAAGCGCAGCGCCGCTGTCTCCTCGAGCTCATTACTATCACTCAGAAGTTCCCCTTAAACCCTCCACAGCCACGTGACTCAACGTTTTTTGTAGACCAACGGCTAAAAGCCCATGATCGAGCCTGGACGTGTTGTTTGGACGGGTAAATGACTGTGCTCAGCATGAGGGAGCGTGGAGAGCAGAGGTTACACACAGGTTCAACTGCACACTAATACACACTCATAATAAGTTCCAATCAATGGAGTGGTGCTGCATTATTGCATAGCAGGTTGGGAAGAGTTAACAGGGTTGTTAATCCGCTTCAGACAGCAAACAATAAGCTCACTTGTACCTCCGACAAGGAGGTTGTGTGTTGGTTTTGTTGTTAGTAACAAAACAAAAAACTGGCCAGTATTCTCTATAACATGGGGGAAGGGTGTCGCATGGGACAAGGAAGAACCAACTTCTGGAAGGGATCAGATGTCATGGGTCCTCCTCCTTGACTCATGTATGCATGGTATGAGTGTGTTTTATTTTATCTTTCTGCCTTCAGTATGAATGACGGGTGCTTGGTGTGTTTTTGGTTTGGTCTGTTTTCCCCCTTCCCCCTCCTGTCTTCTCTCCTGCTTGTACTCACCTGGACCAAATCAGCAATCAACACACTTGCCCTGCAATCAAGCCAGCTCCAGTATTCAAGACTGCTGTCCCTGCCGGATCGTTGCTATACATCAGTGTTTTTCAAAGTGGGGGCCACGACCCCCCGGGGCGCCGCCAGGGGGGTCACGCAAAGTTTGAGGGAAAGGGGAATTATTATTTTTTTAAAGTTACATTTTTTTTCAAATAGATTTTATTAATAACTGCATATCTATCAATCTATGTGTCCTTTGATGCCAATCTTTTAATATTTTGTACTTATATATATTTTTTTTAAATCACACGACCGCCCTTCAAGCCAATCAGAATCGAGCTGCCGCTACTGAGAGTGAAACTGAGTATCTGCTCAGCTTTTGGAGCAAGTGAGAGCTAGTGAATATTTTGCTCTGCAGCTGGATGAGAGCACGGATATAGCAAATATTGATGTTTATCTATATGAATATAAATATGTTTATTGTTAATGTTACTGTTGAATATTATATATAATACTATTAAGGCATAAGTAGCTTTCAAAAATGCTAAAAATATATGTTAATTGTTCATATTACTGTTCAAAATTATATAATATTATAAAGACAGAAATAACTTTTAAAATGCTTTAAAATATGTTTACTGTTGATATTACTGTTTAATATTGTGTTAAGAATGTCTATAACAGAAGACACAATGAATGTAAAGAATGACAAGCAAAAGATAAATACAAAAAATGTTTAGAAGAATAACTGGTTATTAATTATTAATACAAA
Organism: Notothenia rossii; assembly: GCF_949606895.1. NCBI lineage: Eukaryota > Metazoa > Chordata > Actinopteri > Perciformes > Nototheniidae > Notothenia > Notothenia rossii. The sequence goes on along the minus strand of NC_136908.1, from coordinate 43,093,690 downwards.
TATATATTAAGAAAATGTATTAAGCTGTATGATTAATTTGTCATATTCTCAATCATAATGTCATAATCATTCAAAAAAAAAAGTGCAACAGGGGGGTCCCCGCCAGACGATAATGCTATATGGGGGTCCTTGGCATGGCAAAGTTTGGGAACCTCTGCTATACATGCTTTGTTGTGTGCCACGCTTCCAGCTTCCAGTGGTCTGTTTGAGTGGTCTAAAATGGTCTTACAACGATGCCGACAATATTATCGTTTATCGCAATAATTTCCGGGAAAATGTATCGTCCAACAAAATTCATTATCGTGACAGGCCTATGAAATAGCCACGCCTCCCTCTCCCCACCTCTCATGCTCAGAGATCAGTTGCTGGGCTGTCAGAAGAGGGGGAGGAAAAGAGAGGCTCCGTTTATTATTCTTATATTATTATACAGAGTCATTATCAATTTGTTTTAAAGCTCAATAAATAACAAAGAAGACCTCTGACCGGCACTTTTCTAATTTTGTCCGGAACATTTAAACTTTAACGGACTTGTTCACCGGCGGAAAAAAATGTTAGCGGAAACTCTGCCGCATGGTTCCCTCGTCCCTTGGAAGAGGCGTGTGTGGTTGTTTTTCATCTGCTGGTGTACTACCGGAGAGAGATACAGCAGGAGCACACGCCGTCCAACACGGAGAATGAACAGAAGGGCAACCATGGCAACCATACTCCGGGGTCTTCTTCGCTACTTCGGTGTATTTTGTCGCGGCAGCCGCACCACTTACAGGCCTGGCATATGTACAACAGCGTTTCCAGCATTTCCAGCGGTCTCGTGTGAACGGACACGTTAATGAATCGAATGCGTGTGAACAGACTTTTTTGAAAATTTTGGAAAACGCAAACGTTCCCGTCAGAGTTTCCGTTAGCCGGTAATTACCGGACTGTGACCGGTAGAATATGCGGAAGTCCAGCAAATCTAAATCTCTCCGGTCAACACGTGCGCTACAAATAGTTTGCCCTTAGCGCAATATAAAGTGTATTCAAATAAACAATAAATAGATTTGAGTTTTTGTTTGTTTAAATTAAATTGACAATGAGATGGCGATACCGCCTGCTGTCAATGAGACCGCAGATGCCTTGGCGCGTTCAGACCCGAATGGAAAGATAAATTCACCTGGCTGAGGTGCGACATTATAGATGGGGAAAAAATTATGTTCTGCTCGCACTGCGAGAAGTCGGGGAGAAAGAACGGGTTCACCAAAGGAGCAACAAATATGAGAACCTCTGCGCTTATTGAAGACAGCCAGAGCAATGAGTACATTTTGTCAGTGAACACAATACCACAACAAACCGCAATGAAAGGCCACTGCGAGAGGGCGAATGAAGCTTCCAACATGAAGCTATGCTCTCAGCTAAAAGTAGTGTTTCACATGGCTAAAAACGACATTGCAGGTAATCAGTATGCGGGGTTGACTGAGCTACTACGAGAAGTAGTGCTGCGTACCGGTACGCCGAACCGGTACTGGACTTGTAAAAAGTTTCGGTTCAAGTCCGGTTAAAACCGGAACGTCGGCAACCGGTACTTGGACTCGCAAAAAAACTAGCACTTACGTATATTCTCCTTTTTGTTCTAAACCATCTAAAACCTTCCATAGATCGAGAAATTTGCGCTGAGAAAAGACGAAAAACATTGTGTCGGCTTCTGATATGGTGGCCATTACTGAACTCACGAAGTCTCGCAAAATATCGCAACTGCTCGCGAGATCTGTGTGACGTCAAGGGAAGCTAGCGATGTGATTGGCTTAGACATAGTGGACAGCGTGGTCGAGTAGTAGTCACTACAGTGTATACTGTATAGTAGGTGTGTAACAGTGTAATTCGTATAGTCTATTCTACACTCTAAGTTTCAGCAAAGTTTTAGGGATTTAGGCTCAGTCAGCTCAGGGACTGTTTGGTTACTTTAGTTTGGTAAATGAAATAAATGTTTGAACTTTGTAGTAGTTCACTGTAGTTGCTGTCATAAGTCACTTGTAGACTAAGTGGCAAAAAGTGTTTTTTTTACATTTGTACTTTGTAGAGAAATGTAGACACAAGTTGGAAGGGAGCACAATAAACCAAGTTTGAATTTGAGTTGATTATGATCCGGATTATGGTCCGGACTTAGAAGTCCAGACCTGAACCTGAACCTCTGGACTTGAGTCCGGACCTGAACCTGAATGTGAGTCCAGGTACGCAGCACTAATGAGAAGTGAAGGCTCCTGATTTTGTCACAGGTGATGGAATTTACCGGCACGGTGATTCCGTTGATGACATGGAAAAGGCCATAGATGAAGTCCTGATTAAGCAGCTGGACGAAAAACTAAAGAAGAGTGACTTTATCGGAATAACCATTGACGAGACGGTTAATATCACTGTGGACCAAAAGCTGATAATATACGCCAAGTTGCAAATTAAAGGAAAAGTGGAGACGTGTGTTTTGGGTAACTATGACGTGCTCTCAGGGACAGCACAGTGTATATTTGACAAGGTGGATGAGGTGCTCCGCGAGAGGGATGTGAAACAGTCAAGCGTCATTGGCCTGGTCTCAGACGGGGCTAGTGTAATGATGGGCAAACGTGCTGGAGTTGGTGCTCTTCTGAAGAGAGAGAGTGCGTTTTGCATTCAGGTGCACTATGTTGCCCACCGAGCTGCGCTGGCCGCGCTAGATGCTGCAAAAGCTCTGGACCAAGTAGGAGTTTACAAGCGCACAGTATCCTCTGTGTACTCATTTTACAAGCACTCATCCAGCATGACCAATCGCCTTCGTCAAATGACAGCAACGCTCGGGGATGAAGATGTGAAAAGCCTAAAGCAGCAGTGCGCTGTCCGCTGGTTATCCTTGCACAGGGCAGTGGAGGGTATCAAGCCAAATTGGCCTGCTCTGGTGATGGAGCTACATGAAGAGACTGTTGGAGGAAATGCCCAAGCAAAAGGCATCCTTGGTCAATCAATCAATCAATCAATCAATGTTTATTTATATAGCCCAATATCACAAATGTTACATTTGTCTCAGTGGACTTCACAGTTTGTACAGAATATCAGTATGACAATACGACACCCTCTGTCCTTAGACCCTCACATCGTACAAGGAAAAACTTCCAGAGAAAACCCAGTTTAAAGGGAAAAATGGGAGAAACCTCAGGGAGAGCAACAGAGGAGGGATCCCTCTCCCAGGACGGACAGACGTGCAATAGATGCCGTGTGTAAATTGAAAAGATAGTACATTTGCAACATAGGTAGTCCAAATGTTTGGAAATGCATGTGTGTATAATAGGAAGATGAATCCATGAGTATATCCATCCAGGACTTATGATCCAGGACCACAGCCACGACTCAAGATCCAGGACTCGCAATCCATGACACAGGACCGCAGGATCATCCATGACTCCGGATCCCGGCGTATATAGACACCAAAAAGAAAGACATTTGGGGAAGCTGGGTTAATCGGAACATGAGAGTACACAGGTATAGACAGAGAGAAGGAAGAAGTAAGATGTCCCCCGACAAACTAAGCCTATATCAGCAAAACTAGGGGCTGAATCTAATCAGCCCTAACTATAAGCTTTATCAAAAAGGAAGGTCTTAAGCGCACTCTTAAAAACGGATAGGGTGTCTGCCGTCCGAACACAAACTGGAAGCTGATTCCACAAAAGTGGAGCTTGATAAGAAAAGGCTCTGGCTCCCATTGTACTTTTAGAGACTCTAGGAACAACCAACAACCCTGCATTCTTGGAACGCAATGCCCTAGTAGGACAATAGGGTATAATGAGTTCTTTAAGGTAAGATGGCGCCTGCCCATTAAGGGCTTTGTAGGCGAGAAGAATAATTTTAAATTATATCCTGTGTTCTATAGGGAGCCAGTGTAAGGCAGCCAGAACAGGAGTAATGTGGTCCCTTTTCCTAACTCTGGTTAGTACACGAGCTGCAGCATTTTGAATCAGCTGAAGCGATTTGACTGACTTCTTGGTACACCCTGATAATAAGGAGTTACAATAATCCAGCCTTGAAGTAACAAATGCATGGACTAGTTTCTCTGCATCGTTTTGAGGCAAGATATGCCTGATTTTTGCAATGTTACGTAGATGGAAGTAGGCGGTCCTTGAAATTGATTTTATGTGGGCGTTAAAGGATAAATCCTGATCAAATATAACACCAAGATTCCTTACAGTCTCACTGGAGGCCAAATTAATGCCATCCATAGTTAATATATCTTTAGATAATTTGTTTCGTAGATTCTTCGGGCCAAGTACAATAACTTCAGTTTTGGTCGTGTTTAACATCAAAAAATTTAAGGTCATCCACGTTTTTAAGTCCTTGAGGCAGTCTTGAATTTTATTTAGATGATTAATTTCATCAGGCTTGATTGATAAATATAGTTGAGTATCATCCGCATAACAATGAAAGTTTACAGAATGATTCCTTCTAATATTGCCTAACGGAAGCATATATAGGGTGAACAAAATAGGTCCAAGCACTGAGCCCTGTGGCACTCCATGGCTAACTTTGGTTTGCATGGAAGATTCATCGTTGACACGTACAAACTGAGAGCGTTCAGATAGATAGGACCTAAACCAGCCTAAAGCAGTTCCCTGTATGCCAACTAAGTGCTCTAGTCTTTGCAATAGGATATCATGGTCGATAGTATCAAATGCAGCACTAAGATCGAGCAAGACAAGAATAGAGACAAGTCCCTTGTCAGAGGCTATTAGAATGTCATTTGTGACTTTAACCAGAGCTGTCTCTGTGCTATGTTGTGTTCTAAAGCCAGACTGAAAATCTTCAAATAAATCATAGTTTTTTAAGTAATCACACAGCTGTTTTGCGACTGCTTTCTCAAGAATCTTTGAGAGGAACGGAAGATTAGAAATAGGTCTATAGTTGGCTAAAACCTCTGGATCGAGGTTGTGCTTTTTAAGAAGCGGTTTTATCACTGCTACTTTGAATGATTGTGGAACATAGCCTGATAATAAAGACATATTCATAATATTTAATAAAGAAGTGCTAATTAATGGAAAAACTTCTTTTAACAGCTTAGTTGGAATCGGGTCTAAGATACACGTTGATGGTTTAGAAGAGAGAATCATTGAATTTAATTGTTCAAGGTTTATGGCTGAAAAGCATTCTAGTTTACTATCTAGTGTAATATTAGAACTTACGTTTCCGGGAGCTGTTGATAACACTATACTGGTTAAAGGCAAGAGGTCATTGATTTTGTTTCTAAGAGTAACAATTTTATCGTTAAAAAAGCACATAAAATCATTACTACTGAGTGCTATGGGAATAGAAGGCTCAGTCGAGCTGTGGCTCTCTGTCAGCCTGGCTACAGTGCTGAAAAGAAATCTTGCATTATTCTTATTCTCATCTATTAATGAAGAGTAGTATGCTGCTCTGGCTTTACGCAGTGCTTTCTTATATTCATTGAGTGTAATTTGCCAAATTAAACGAGATTCTTCAAGTTTAGTGGAACGCCATATCCTTTCAAGTTGTCTCGACTTTTGCTTTATTTTGCGGGTTTCGGCATTATGCCATGGAGCTAATCTATGTTGTTTTATTTTCTTCTTTTTCAAAGGAGCAACAGAGTCAAATTTTATTCGCAGCGCATCTGTAGCACTATCAACAACATGATCAATTTGGGGTGGTGTACATTTTGTATAAGTTTCCTCCCCTACATGCAGACATGCTATCGAGTTAAGTATTGGTGGAATCTCTTCCTTAAATTTGGCTATAGCACTAACAGATAGGTTTCTGCTGCAGGAGCTTTTGGCTAATGCTTTGTAGTCTAGTAACAGTACTTCAAAAGTTACTAAGAAATGGTCGGATAAAGCAGGATTATGCGGTTCGACTAATAGTTGCTCAATTTCAATACCATAAGTCAGAACAAGGTCAAGAGTGTGATTATAGCAGTGGGTTGGTTTATTTACACTCTGACAGAAACCAACAGAATCTAATATAGAGTTAAATGCAACAGTAAGGCTATTTTTATCATCGTCAACATGAATATTAAAGTCACCTACGATAATTACTTTATCTGTTTTAAGTACCAAAGCTGATAAAAACTCAGAGAATTCTGATAAGAATTCTGAATAAGGACCTGGTGCACGGTACACTGTAACAAATAAGATTGGCTGCAAAGTTTTCCAGGTCGGATGCGTAAGACTGAACATGAGGCTTTCAAAGGAGGTATAATTTAATTTTTGTTTAGTATTGATAAGTAAACTTGAGTCAAAGATTGCTGCAACTCCACCTCCTCGGCCCGTGCCTCGGGCAATATGAGTATTGATATGGCTGGGTGGAGTGGCCTCATTTATGCTGACATATTCTTCATGTCTCAACCAAGTTTCAGTGAGAGAACATATATCAATATTATAATCTGATATTAAATCATTTACCAGTATTGCTTTAGATGCTAGAGATCTTATGTTTAAGAGACCACATTTAATCTTCCTGTTTTGTTGCACTGTAGTAGTTGTTACATTTACTTTTATTAGGTTATTATGTATGACACCTCTATTAGGTTTTACCTTAAATTGTCCTTGGGCAGACACACACACCGTTAATATTGGGTATTTTATTGGGTTCGGGATTCCTATGGATGACTGCCTAGGAGAGAGCGCAGAGAAGCGTGTAAGACTGCGACTCTGCCTCCTGGTCTCAACTCCAGTTTGTCATGGATTAAGTCCACAGAGCCCTGAAATGTTTGCCGAAATGAGATTTGCACCTTCCAAAGTAGGATGAATGCCGTCTCTCTTAATCAGACCAGGTTTTCCCCAGAAGGCTGTCCAATTATTCACGTCAAATCCAGCCATACTGCTTTATCGTCTGGACTCACGCACTGGCTGATGTGCAAGGGGCCTGCTTTCCACCTGTCCTGGTTCTGCTGTTGCGGAGCCCTGCTTTCACCCCGGGGATACCACGGAGGGGCCCGGAGGGCTTCCACGTTGCTGCTTTCGCCTGTCCTTTGCTGCTGTGCTGATTTGCCCCAGGAACATCGCGGATACTGTGTGCTGGTCTGGGAAAATGGCCCATATTGGGATTCTGCTGTGCCGGTTAACTATTTTGGACTATGAGAAGATCTCTAGTCATTCTGAGGAGTCTACTGTTTTCAGGTCTGTTCTGCCACCCGCAGTGGGCATCCCCTGCAAAGGTTCGGATGTGTTACACAAACAATTACCGGTTGCCTTGTAACAGTCAATCTGCTCGACAAAATATGTTTGTCTTTTTTGTTTTCCTGCGATGATGGTTCTTCAGGACTGCTTCTTAAGCTCTAATCACACTCCCGCAGACTTTTCCGGTGTGACAATGTATGTGTGTCGATTAAGAGGAAAAGATGCCTAGTTTTTTTGTTGTTATTACTGTCAGGAAATGTACAACCTAACCCTGGTCCACCCAGTAGTAGTAGTCAGATCGCTACTCCTGCTGATTTTAAAGCTAGGTCTGGGTTGGGTTTCATCCACTTGAATGTGCGCTGTCGGTTAGGTAAACTAGATTTTGTCCGCATTTGGGCGAGCTCGACTGACGCTGACGTCATTGTTTTATCAGAAACATGACTAAATAAATCTATTTTGGCCTCTGACATTGCCTTAAATGGTTATAATGTGTATCGTACCGACCGGCCTAATAAAGGTGGTGGCGTTGCCATTTATGTTAAGAATAAGTTCAGTATAACCACAATAGTTTCCAAATCTATCAGTAAGCAATTTGAATTTTTAGCCTTAAATATAGAAGTGGCAAAGGGTCAACAGGTCATGGTGGTGGGCTGTTACAGACCCCCCTCAGCTGTCAAGGACTCCTTGTCTCCGCTAGCAAATCTTTTATCGCAACTAGACTACAAGGAAATAGTGCTACTTGGTGATTTTAACTGGGACTGGTTGACTGCAGTATCAGAGGATTTTAAAAACCTTTGTATCTCTTTAAATGTTACTCAGATTGTTGACAGTCCTAGTCGCCCTAACATTAAGTCCCCTAATAAATCCTCCCTAATTGATCTCATTCTAACTAATATTCCCTATAAATACTCAGCTGAGGGAGTATTTGCGAATGATCTGAGTGACCACTGTGTTGTAGCCACAATTAGGCACACAAAAGTCCAAAAGGTTAAACCTCGTATTATCATCAAGAGAGACATAAAACATTTTGTGGAGCAGGGTTTGGTACATGATCTGTTTGGGTTTGATTGGGGAAAAATCGATCTGTGTGCTGATGTAGAAACTGCATGGTCTTATTTTTATCTTGGTTTTATGGAAATTATAGATAGACATGCACCACTGCCTAAATTTAGAGTGAAGGGACGAGACAATCCTTGGTTTTCTGCTGAACTGTCCAGTCTCCTGCATGAGAGAAACAAGGCCTGGGCAAAGGCTAGGAAATCAGGCTCAGAGGTAGAATGGCTGTGTTTTAGGCAGCTAAGAAATAGCTTCACTTAAAATGTCAAAAGTGCTACATTTAAGTATTATCTGTCAATTACCACAAAGAACCTGAACAACCCTAGAAAATTCTGGAAAGCCATAAAATCGATATCCACCTGTGATATCCTTAATGAGCTACCTCCGTGCATTACCACAGCATCTGGCACTATATCGGATAGGGCCACCATACTAAATTGTTTTAATGAGCATTTTGTGTCCTGTGGCTCTCTGTTTGATTCTGTTTCTAGTTCTGCTTCTGTGAACACCACAGTCGGTGACTCAGAACAATGTGGTCTGGAAAACCCTTTCAGTTTTACTCCTTTTACTGTTGATGTTGTTCGTGAAGTCTTAACCAAGCTAAATCCTAAAAAGCCGGCTGGTCCGGACAATGTAGAACCTTTCTTTTGAAAGATAACTGCAGATGTTATTGCTCCACCTCTTACTACTCTTTTTAACCTCTCTCTCAGCACGAACAAAATCCCAAAAGTATGGAAGTCAGCTTATGTCCTGCCACTACTAAAAGGAGGGGAGGCGAGCTTATTAAACAATAATAGACCAATCTCTAAATGGTCAGTTCTGGCCAAGGTTCTTGAACGCCTAGTGAGTGAACAGGTATAGGTGTTTTTATGTAACAATGACATCCTGTCTAAACATCAGTCAGGCTTCAGAAAGCAACATAGCACCACCACTGCCACAATGAAAGTGGTGAATGACATTACGAGTATTTTAGATAATAAGCAGAGTTGTGCAGCTCTATTTGTTGAGCTATCCAAAGCTTTTGATACCGTCGATCATCGCATTTTGGAGCAGAGGCTACTCAGTATTGGCATGTGCAGCCATGCAGTGGGGTGGTTTGAGAACTACCTCTCTGAAAGGTCCCAATGTGTTCAGTTTGATGGACTGTCTTCTGAGTGGTTAAATTTCACTAATGTTGTACCACAAGGTTCAGTTTTAGGTCCGCTATTATCCTCTATCTATATTAATAGTTTAGGTGAACATCTCGATGGAGCAAACTTAGATTTTTATGCGGACGATACCGTGATGTACTGTGCAGGTCCCTCCATTAAGGAGGCTGTTGTTAAATTACAGGCTGTTTTTAACATTATTCAGGCTCAGCTCTCTGAACTAAAGCTTCTTTTAAATGTGGATAAAACCAAGGTAATGCTCTTTTCTAAAGCTAAAAATACACCAGAGACTGCTTTGGATATTGTAACTACTGTTGGAGATTTGGAGGATGTTTAAAACCAACCTTGTCTCCACGTGTCGTTTGATAAGCTGGGTAAATTCGTAAAAAGGAAGGGATTAAGAAACACCAGAATGCAAGTGAAACAATAATCTTGTTTTAATGATACAAGGTAACAATACAAATACAAAGGAATCACGAAGCACTCTGCAGAGTACTCCGGGCTCAGGTTCTACCACGTGTGAGACAGGTCTCAGGAACGGCCGGTCAAAAACAAGAGCGCGAACCAAAGGAAAACACAGGCTTTCATACTAAAACACAGGAGGAGGTGTGTGCGTGCTTTCCCCCAGAGGTCATCTTATTGGGAGAGACCAACACATGGCCTGTCACAACCAATCAGTGCGACACAGCAGAAGAAACCCGGAAAAAAAAAGTCTCTTTCAGTTTGACGAAGACCAGACACCTTTTGGTGTCTGGTACGAACCTGCTCTAAACAACAAGTTTCCTTATCTTATTTCACATATTGTAGCCAGCACACACACATCCCCTTTATGGCCCTTTGTCCCTGAGTCCATCTTCCCCCCTCAGGTTACCACACACAAGTTAAAAGTATAATTTTAAGATATAGTTGTTATAGTTGGCTAAATATACGTAATACATGTAAATCACTTTCATATCAATAATAACGAGAAACACATTACCTATGCTCTTAAGCAGTATTAGAGATGCTTTTCAAATAGTCAAACTTCACACAGGCCCAATATAGAGAACACACTCATTTGTCCTACAGCCCTTCCCGCCATTTGAGCTATTGTTCACATCTTTACTTCAAATAAAAGGTTTCACATTGTATATTTCCAGCTTCCTTTACACATACTGTTATTATTAATACAAAGTAATTAACCACACACATCTATTGAAAACAAGTAGATTTCCCTGATAATTGACATACTGAAAATCTTAGGAAGAATGTCCCCTCCCCCAGCTCTCTCGTCCCTATCATAAAAGCTGCTTCCATTTCATATAGAGTAATAAAACATGTTTAAGCTAATTTCTCCACAATGTTTGTAGCCATTTAGTACCCGCACATGAAAGAATAAAAACAGAGGTATAGTTGAACAGTAATCATGCAGCACATATATTTACTGCAATGAAAACACACACATTTGCCCCAAGCATGTGTAACGCACACTCTTCTTTTATGAGGGAAACATTCCAGAGTTTTGGAGCTATCCCCAAATTAGGATGTCCCCTGCTTGCATCCCTCTCTAAACACAAAGACTTCACCTCAATATATTGGGGAGGGAAAATATACTTTGTCCCTTCAAATTTAACACACATGAATATATATAAGGTGACATTAAAATGAATATACCAGATTTAACTTTCCTGCCATAACACGTTACTTTAATACTTCAAATAATTCAACTTAATCCTTCACTACGCAAGAAATACAACTTGAAGTGGTTACCTATTACAAATACTTGGGTATCTGGCTTGATGACTGTCTCACTTTTAAATTTCATGTAAATAACCTGCTTAAAAAGCTGAGGGTTAGGCTAGGTTTCTTTTACAGAAATAAGTCCTGTTTCTCGCTTGAGGCCAGGAAAAGGCTAGTCACTGTGACCTTTTTACCTGTGCTGGACTATGGTGATTTGTTATATATGAATGCACCTGCCAATTACCTGAGCAAGTTAGATAATGCGTATCACAGTGCACTGAGATTTTTGACAAATTGTAAAGCACTTACGCATCACTGTACACTGTAAACCAAGGCGGTTTTGCCATCACTTACTGTACGGAGGCTCAGTCACTGGTACTTTTTCATTTACAAAGCCATGTTGGATAAACTACCATCTTATATCTGCTCCCTGATCTCTCGGCGAATTGAAAGTACTTATTGCCTGAGATCGCATGCTATGGTTTTATTAAATGTGCTAAGTGCTAGGACTTTCTTAGGGATGAAAGCTTTTAGATGTGCAGCTCCACTAACTTGGAACAGTCTGCAAAAATAATGGAAAATTACCAAGCTAGTACCACTACATGTTTTTAAAGCTCGGTTGGATGCTCCACAATCAGATGCTGTTGGTACCTGTACATGTGGATAGATATGTAAATTGTAATCCCTGTACATTTTGCTATATGATGTCCTTTTGTTGTTCTGTTGTTTATGTTTTTATGTTTTCATGTGGAACCTACTGCTTCAGGTCTCCCTGGAATAAAGAGATCATTGATCTCAATGGGATTTTACCTGGATAAATAAAGGTTTTGAATTGAATTGAATTGAGATGCGCGTTCATAATGCTGAGGAAAATAACTCTCAGAATAATGTTATTAGCACATTTTACAACTTGAGGACCGAATGTTTTTAATAAGGGCTATACAAACGTTCATACTGGGTAGTTTAAAAAAAATAAGTCAATGAGAAAAAGTGTTTCCGGGACCAGCAACCTAACGGAGGTGTAGCACTGCCGTTTGGCCACAACGAATATTCTCATCAGAGTCCGGCGCACTTCCTGGGGGCTTGAGTGAGACCTACAGTACAGAGACGGTTTAGAAAATATATTAATTTGACCCTATAGAAGAGTGTTACAGCTGCATCAGTCATCTCCTGGTCCCGCCCTCGCTGCATCCGACGAGGTGATTGGATGAGACGTCATCCAATCGAAGTGCACAGACGGCGCACACCTGCTGGGGAGGAGTACAAAGGCTGGGGACAACTGACACTCTGGAGGCTCTGTATTGTGAGACAGACGCCTCCAGCCTCTCGTTGTGTTGCCGCCATATTCTGTGCTTTGTTAGACTGTTTAACAGCGTGTTAAGTAGGTTTTCTGTGCTAGTTACACTGATTAGCAGTCTGTCGTAGTGTTCTGTGTTTAGTATGGTGTGTGTGTATCGCTTAGACCCAGGTTAACTTAGCGCCTGTAGATCAGCATTTGTGTGTGTATCGCTTAGACCCAGGATCGATTAGCGCCTGTAGATCGGCAACAGCTGTGTTCTCGCACAGCCTCCTTTTGTTTGTTGTTTTGGTCCACTTTAGAAGTGAGGTAGTTTCTTTCCTTTTGTGTATTACCCGTTGTGGGATAATACCGTGCAACTCTCTTTTGGAGTTCTCCTTTTGTTAAATAACAACAGTCTGGCCCTTTGTTTGTGCCAGGCTGTTTGTGCATATCCTTTTGTTCATTTATAGTTACAAATAAACCACTTGTAACTTATACCAATTCCATTCTGGTTGTGTTTCTTCCCTTTGGAACCCCTAGACCCAAAAGGGAACGTAACACGTGGGTGCTCGTGTCCGGGATACTTTGAATAGAATCCCTGGGGTTATAGGTGTTTTTTTTTATAGCAACAAACACTTTTGTAAATACGGGGGGCAGTACACCCGAGAATGGTGGCCTTCGCCTCAGAGTCGTTCTTAGTTTGGCCGTCCTATGAGGAGCTGGACCGGTGTAAAAAGGACGACTTGATAGAAATAGCGCGGCACTTCAGTCTTGTGGTGAGTCGGCAGATGTTAAAGGAAGAATTGAAGGCATTGGTGGGGGATGAGATGGTGAGAAGGGAATTACTAGTACTGGCTGTGCCCGCTGAGTTCCCAGGGTCTAACGCCTTAACTGAAGACCCGTTAAATCAGAGGCAGGCGGCGGAGTTTACATTTAGCCAAGAAAAGAGTGATGGCAGCGAGGGGGGTGGGCCGTGTGAAGCACTGCTCGGGCCGCCTCGTAAATGTCCACCCTCTCCGGTTGGTAGTACAGATTCCCGGGAAGGGAATAAACTTAAAGTCCGCCTCGCCCGACTTCAGTTAGAAGCAAAAGACAGGGAGCGAGACAGGCAGTTTCAGTTGGAGGCAAAAAGAATCGAAGCAGATAAGGAAGTCCGGATACGGCAGATGGAGCTAGATTCCGAACTGCGCGCATCTGGTGTTATTTGCAATCCTAGAGAAAGCTTTTCACTTCCTTCTCGTCCACCTGCCTTCAATGTAGGGAAAAATGTAGCATTAGTGCCGGTTTTCCTCGAGACTGAAGTGGATGCGTATTTTTGTGCGTTTGAACACCTTGCAGCGGCACTACAGTGGCCGGCTGAAGCCTGGGCGCTGTTAGTGCGGTGTAGGCTTCACGGGAGAGCTCAAGAGGCAGTTTCTGCCCTTTCGTTAGAGGACAGCTTAAGTTACGACCTGGTGAAGCGTGCCATACTTAGGGTGTACGAGCTAGTTCCCGAAGCCTACCGGCAGAAGTTCAGGAACCATAGAAAGGGTTCTAATCAAACCCATGTTGAGTTTGCCAGGGAAAAGGGATGTTATTTACGAAGTGGATTGACTCGTGTAACGCTGCAGAGTATTCTGTTCTGAAAGAATTAATTCTCATGGAAGAATTTAAAAGGGGGTTGCCTGACCGCATTGTGGGATACATAAATGAACAGAGAGTACAGTCGCTCTCCGCAGCTGCTGTACTGGCTGACGAATATGTGTTGATGCATAAAACTGTGTTTTCCCCTGTCGCTACTGAGAGGGCACCCAGCGCGTCCGCTGCACCCTCTGAGCCGGGGAATGTGTATAGGGTAACAAGAGAGGAGAGGGAGTGCCACTATTGTCATCAGTTTGGACATGTTATTGCTAACTGCATGATTCGTAAACGTAAATAGGGCCCTATATTTTCCGCGATCGCGGAATCGCGGACGGAATCGCGGAAATTCCCGAAAAAAGCAGATAATCACGGAATTTGACATAATTAGACTGAAATGCTGTTTTCGTGAGGAAGTGAAACAAAAAACCTGGGAAAACTTTCCCGGGGGACGCTAATCAGCGTAACACACCCCTGCGTCACTGTCTCATGCGGTCCCGTCCCGCCACCCCCAACAAACACAAGTGAAATGCAAGCATGGCTGTCCCTCCGTCAGCTAAAAAGATGTTTACCGGCTGGCCCGGGTGTTTGATCCCAGGCAGGCTCCAGCAATGGAAAAGCGGATTGAAGCCTACACAACACTGAAGCCCATGGCTAACCCATCAGCAGAGCTAAGTGAACAGTGGATGGCCTATCAGCACTGTTTGTCCAGGGAACCCCTGCCCACTGATATGGAGCTTGCAAACTACTGGAGAGGCATGAGTGCACGATTTCCAAGAGTTGCAGAAGTGGCCGTGCCCTACATCTACTTCCCAGTCAGCTCAGTTGACTGTGAGAGGAGCTTCAGCAAATACAAAACTCTCCTCACAGACAAGCGAGAGACACTCACTGAGCTCAACACAAAGAGGCTGGCAATCATGTATTTCAATGGCGATGTCTCTGCTAGGTGGGAAACTTAGAAGAGACAAGATACTTGCTCGCAAGGACTAAGTAGTCCTACAAGTTGGATATTTGTTCAGAGTCACTTTATATAGTTTGAAAGTTGTTTCATAACTCAGGAACTTCCTGCTACTTTTTTGCCTTGTTTTTGATGCACTTTATGCACTGTGGAAAATATATTTTAAATTTGATTTATGTTTTGAATGACTCTGAAATTGAGTGTTTTGTTTAAAGCTGTCATTTTTCACTTGAAGAAAAAAAAGGCTAATTGAGCGCTTTATTTTTTTTTTTAAATGTCATTTGTTTTCACTGGAAAGTTGACAGCTCATAAGCTAACTTTTGTTGAGCACTTTATTTTTTTAAATGCCATTTGTTTTCACTAGAAAGTTTACAGCTCAAAAGAAAACTTTTGTTGGAACTTGAAGTGTAATGTTTTGTTGCAAGTTTTTCAAGTAAATAAAGTATTGAGGGAATGTGCAATATTGTGTCGCCTCAATAAATGGGAGGTCATTTCTATTTAGTGTACATTTTATTTGAAAACATTAAAACACACCCTTTTTTGTGGTAAAATACGAGTAAATAGGTTAAAAAAACAGAATTCCAAAACATTAAAACGGAAAAAAACGGAAAAAAACAGAATTCCAAAACATTAAAATGGAAAAAAACAGAATTCTAAAAAATTAAAACGGAAAAAACGGAATTTAGAAAGACACAAAACGGAATTTGGTGAAAATGAAAACGGAATTTATAGGGCCCTACGTAAAGAGCAACCACCAAGTCTGACCCGGCCGAAAGGCATTGGGTTAATTAATGCGGAGTCACCCAATATTCCTCCCTCCGACCATGATGAAGAAATAGATCCCTGCTTTAAGCCTTTTGTGTTTGAGGGATTGATATCGTTAACAGGTGAGTCGGAGGATCAGAGACCCATCCGCATCCTACGAGACACTGGAGGTTCCCAGTCGGTTATTGTTGCATCTGCCCTGCCATTCTCCGACCAATCAGCGTGTGGGTATGGATCAATATTATGTGGCATTGAAATGGGTTATGTGCCCCGGCCCGTACACAATGTACATGTACAATCTAAATTAATTACTGGATTCTTCCCTGTTGCTGTATGCCCAGCATTACCCATACGTGGTATAGTTTTCTTAATGGGAAATGACATTGCAGGAGGTAAGGTAACTCCTGCGCTTGAAATATTGGATTCTCCGCAGGCTGTACTGCCTGAGGTAACAAATGCCCACATTTTCCCCATTTGTGCCGTCACCCGTGCGCAGGCTCGTAAGAGTGACTCAGATGTGTCTCTAAATGATACTATGTTTGGGACACTGTTTACAGATGACAAGATGCCGGAGAAACGATCAGAAGTTGTGGTTCCCCTTTCCCCTGCCGTGGCCACTGCGCCAGCGCAACCTGCCAGCCCAGTTGTTGACGGTTCGACACTCCCGGTAACCCGAGAGCGTTTACTCGCTGCGCAGAGGGCTGATCCGACGCTTGCGAAGTGTTTCGAGCAGGTGGTGAGTAATAGCAAAGCAAGGGGTGAGAAGGTAGCTTATGTGCTGGATAAGGAGATATTAGTGCGCCAATGGTCCCTCACTGCTACGGCTGAAGCTGACTGGAGTGTAGCGCATCAGGTAGTTGTGCCGGCGCCCTACCGTCAACATGTAATATCTGTAGCGCATGAGAGTAAATGGTCGGGACACTTGGGCGTGACTAAAACTTATCAGATCGTTCTCAAACATTTCTTTTGGCCAGGTTTAAAGAAGGATATCTCTAGCTTTTGCCGTTGCTGTCATGTGTGCCAGGTTGTCGGTAAGCCTAACCAAAAAATTCCGCAAGCTCCGTTACATCCCATACCGGTTATAGGTGAGCCCTTTGACAGGGTGTTGATAGATTGTGTTGGCCCTTTACCGCGTACGAAAACGGGTCAACAGTATTTGCTCACCATCATGTGTACGTCTACTCGTTTCCCGGAAGCTATTCCGCTGCGTAGTATTACTTCCGCCGCTATAGTTAAGGCGTTGACAAAATTATTTTCCACATTTGGAATACCGCGGGTAATTCAGAGTGACCAAGGGACAAATTTTAAATCCAAGTTGTTCAAACAGGTCCTCCAAACACTACAAGTGAAACATGTTATGTCCAGCGCGTATCACCCAGAGTCGCAGGGTGCGTTGGAACGGTGGCATCAGACCCTAAAAAGCATGCTGCGGAAGTACTGTTTGGAAACGTTTCTGGCCCGTCTGATGACGGTTTGGTGATGCGTTCCCATCACCAGCCGGGTGCCCGGTTATGTAACTCGGAGATGATAGAGACGCTGCCCACTACGTTAAGTCATCTGCAGGCGGAGCAGCAGCATGGCATAACCCAGTTAGTGGCTCAATTCTCGTGCCTTTTTCAGGATGTCCCGACACAAACTAATGTGATAACGCATGACATCGATGTAAAAGGCGCGAGGCCGATTAAGCAGCACCCGTACCGTGCAAATCCGACCAAGCGCGCCCTTATGAAACAGGAGGCGGAATATCTGGTAGCTAATGGCTTAGCTACACAGAGCTCTAGTCCATGGTGCTCACCGTGCCTAGTAGAGGCTAAATCTGACGGTTCTCCGCGCTTTATCACGGACTACCGTAAAGTGAACGCTGTTACGGTGCCCGATGGCTATCCATTGCCGAGAATGGAGGACTGCATCGACAATTTAGGTTCCGCCAAATACGTCAGTAAATTGGATTTGCTTAAAGGTTATTGGCAGGTACCTTTAACAGACCGTGCTTCGAAAATCTCCGCCTTCGCTACGCCTGACTGTTTCCTACAGTACACCGTCATGGCTTTCGGTATGTGTAACGCTCCTGCCACCTTTCAGAGACTGGTGAATACTGTATTATCAGGAATAAATAACTGTAATGCGTATTTAGATGATCTCATTGTGTACACTCCCACCTGGGAGATGCACATGCAGATATTGGGTCAGGTATTCACCCGCCTCGCACAAGCATCTCTTACTTTGAATCTGGCCAAGTGTGAGTTTGGGAAAGCTACTGTCACCTACTTAGGGAAGCAGGTTGGGCAAGGCCAAGTCCGACCAGTGGAAGCTAAGGTTGCTGCAGTGACTGAATGTGCGGTGCCCGGCACCAGGAGTGACCTCCGCCGTTTCCTCGGCATGGCAGGCTACTACCGCAGTTTCTGTCGCAACTTTTCCACTGTAGCCCAACCGCTAACTAATTTGATAAGTCCCAAGGCGGACTACGTTTGGACCCCCGAGTGCCAATATGCATTTGAATGCGTAAAAACACTCTTAAGTCACGCTCCTGTGCTCGCTGCTCCCGACCTGGCTAAGCCCTTTACACTAGAGGTGGATGCCAGTGCAGTGGGGGCCGGTGCTGTGTTGCTGCAGGAGGATGCGGATGGAGTGGATCATCCTGTCTGTTACTTCTCCCGTAAGTTCAACAAACATCAGGTCCGGTACTCTACCATTGAAAAGGAGACCCTTGCTTTGTCGTTAGCTCTCCAGCACTTTGAAGTTTATGTCGGATCTAGTTCTTTGCCAGTTGCAGTATTTACCGACCATAATCCCATTGTCTTTTTGTCCCGCATGTACAATCACAACCAGCGTCTCATGCGGTGGGCTCTGATCGTCCAAGACTACAACCTGCAGATCCGACACAAAAAGGGTTCAGAGAACGTGTTTGCAGATGCTCTGTCCAGACTGTAGTGATGTGTTCTGTGTTCGTTATGTTGTGGGGTATGGTTCATCAAAAACCCTGTGGGGTTTTGTCTTAAGGGAGGGGGTGTTACAGCTGCATCAGTCATCTCCTGGTCCCGCCCTCGCTGCATCCGACGAGGTGATTGGATGAGACGTCATCCAATCGAAGTGCACAGACGGCGCACACCTGCTGGGGAGGAGTACTAAGGCTGGGGACAACTGACACTCTGGAGGCTCTGTATTGTGAGACAGACGGCTCCAGCCTCTCGTTGTGTTGCCGCCATATTCTGTGCTTTGTTAGACTGTTTAACAGCGTGTTAAGTAGGTTTTCTGTGCTAGTTACACTGATTAGCAGTCTGTCGTAGTGTTCTGTGTTTAGTATAGTGTGTGTGTATCGCTTAGACCCAGGTTAACTTAGCGTCTGTAGATCAGCATTTGTGTGTGTATCGCTTAGACCCAGGATCGATTAGCGCCTGTAGATCGGCAACAGCTGTGTTCTCGCACAGCCTCCTTTTGTTTGTTGTTTTGGTCCACTTTAGAAGTGAGGTAGTTTCTTTCCTTTTGTGTATTACCCGTTGTGGGATAATACCGTGCAACTCTCTTTTGGAGTTCTCCTTTTGTTAAATAACAACAGTCTGGCCCTTTGTTTGTGCCAGGCTGTTTGTGCATATCCTTTTGTTCATTTATAGTTACAAATAAACCACTTGTAACTTATACCACTTCCATTCTGGTTGTGTTTCTTCCCTTTGGAACCCCTAGACCCAAAAGGGAACGTAACAAAGAGCTGTGTTATTTATGGTGAAGAGAGAGTATCATTTAAAACAATGTATGATGACTGAGGAATTCTTTTTTTAAATTAAAATAATGTATTATTTTTTTTCATCTTGTCACTGAGGGCCCTCTTTGCTCAAGGGCCCCTGGGCACTTGCCCAGGTTGCCCATATGGTTAATCCGGCCTTGCTGATGTGCTACCTGTTATGACCAAACTGAATTTGGTTTTCCAGAAAGAGGATGTCAATCTGGCCACAATCCGACCAATGGTCCACGCATCAGTTGCGGCACTCACACAGTGGAGGGATTCCCCCGGTCCCGAAGAAGAGAGGTTTCAGGCAGATTGCCAAAATGGCATGTACAGGGGTGTGAATGTGACACACGCAGATGACCAGTCCCGGCAGGCTTTCAGTAATGTCCGCGTACGCTACATTACACATCTTATAGATGCTTTACACAACCGCTTTCCTGAAGAGTCCCTGAGTATTATCAATAGCTTTGACGTCCTTCTGAACCCATCCCGATCCCAAATGTACAAAGTGTTAAGTAGGCCTTCCTAAAATGGTGTCACAAGTTATTTAAATGTGTTTATTTGCGTTACATAAAACAATTCATTATTTCTCCGTCCCTTCAGTGCTTCAAATATACGCTGAACCAGCCCTCAGAACCTTTATTGGTATTTGGCCAAGGGATTGCCAGCAAGGATGACTCAGCGCAAGCCAGTGCCCCTCTCATTGATGCCACAAGCGCCCACAGAGATGCCATCCCCGTGATGACAGCACTCCGCGGATACGGAAGCTTGCATTTCTTAACGGCTTGCGAAGTCCTCGTAAGAGATTTAGGCAACATCTATCCTGAGTGGGCCACACTGGCCAAGATAGCATGCGTGATCCATTTCTCCAGTGTGCCGGCAGAGAGAGGATTCTCTCTACAGAACAGAATCAAAACAGCGCAGCAAAATCGGCTTGGTGAGAACAAGGTCACACGGCTCATGCGCATTGCCAGTTGTGGAGAGACACTCGGGACCTTTTAAATCCGCAGCTACCCACTTCACAGGTCTGAAAAAGCGCAGAAAGTAGGCTAAAACATCATAATCTAGGCATTTTGCTCTAGTTTTGTCAAGGAGTTTGTGTTACAATTTGTTTAAAGGCTATTTGATAACGAGTCGGCAGCTGCGAGCTTTTATTAAAATGCTCACGACAGGCCTATACTCTTTTAGTTTGTGAACAAATAATAATCGTTATGTTTTATTTTATCCGACTATATGTAGGCCTGAAGCTGAAGAAATTAGTTTTTTGTTTATTATATTATGGCTTGCGTAATATAGGCTATATTTATTTATTTTCCGTTACGCACGATATTGGCAGAAGTTGTTTGAACTTTTATTAAAAGTCACTTTTCAATAAAAGATACATCTGAATGCCTTGATTATTTCCTCCTTAATATAGAGTTGTTATCAATTTGTTTTAAAGCTCAATAAATAACAAAGAAGACCTTTGACCGGGAAATTTCCAATTTGTCCGGAAGATTTAAATCCTAACGGACAGGGTGACGGGCACACATTTTTTCTAACGGGAACTCTGGTTCCCGTGTAAATGGGGTCTTAGAAACTAGCATTTTTGCCAATCTGTTACTAGTACATTTTTGCCTGCCGGCCTTATAACACCAACTCTCTGTTGTCTCCAGGAGAATCTGCCAGCCCTTTCAACTCCTCCAGCCTGCCAGCCCACTCCTACCCGGATCCATTTTCCCCATCACCACTACTTACCTCAGCCGATTGTTTCAATAAATCCACTTACATTTACAACCATCTGCTTGTCCCAGTGTCTGCTCTTGGGTTCTGTCTAGGAAGCCTGATATCGGAAGCACGGATCATTATTTTTCACTTCTGTGAACACTGCGAGGTAGGGCAAGGAGGTCTGGGCTGTCTAATAAACATGAAGAAGTAGTTGGAGACAAAGGGTGTAACAGGAGATCAGTCAGGAGGGGCTTGGACTGGGAGCTGGTTTAAGTCCCCGAACAGACCTAAATATGGAGTGTGGACTGGTACTTGGTCCCAGTTCACCTCCTGCCCTGCCGTGGTGCCCTTGAGCAAGGCACCGAACCAGAGTGAAAAGGATGCCAGACATCAATACACTGCATACATTTACATCATATTAACACAGGTTTCTACAACAAATAGCAATAATGTTTTCCTTGTAGATGCTTGTGAGGTTAATTGTAACATTAGATTACTACGTGTTCTGCCTGGTATGGAGGTGTGCATACAATATTTTTTTCCCCAGAGCCTTCTGTGCTAGTTCCTCCGTTTCAGCGCTATTTAGAGACATGCACCAAAAGATGAGCCACGTTTGGGTTTTTTGCCCCGCACTTTGGAGTACAAAGACACTTTTTAACGGGCATATTTTCTCTGAATAAGGTAGCTGCATTCCATCACTTAGGTCTCAAGCTGATCTGTCTTAAATAAGGAGCACACACTTTCAACATTAATGACCTAACAAACTTCCTTCATCAGGCTTTGAGCTATTCAAGCACCTAAGAATAATGTGTCCCATTTACCGTTACAGGTACAAGTTGGCAGTCTAACTGTTGGATCATAGATGTGGGCTAACCTTCCTAATAGTTCCCATTAAGAATGGCTAGCAAAGCTAACTTGGTTACCATGGAGCTAGTTATTCATGGTGTAAATCAGGGGTTTTCAAAGTGTGGGTAGGTGAGCCTCCCCTCAGAGAACATAAGAACAGCCGCACCCCCCCTCCCAATTATTATTGCTGTTATTATTATTATTATTATTGTTGTTGTTGCTATAATGCAGGGGTATTCAATTGCATTTCAAAGAGGTCCAGTAAGAGAACATGTAATTAAATGCTCTATTTTCGCTGTCTACCTTCCGCCATTTGAAATTACTCCTACTGTTTCTCTCCTCTTGTCTCGTCTCTGTGTGTGTGTGTGTGTGTGTGTGTGTGTGTGTGTGTGTGTGTGTGTGTGTGTGTGTGTGTGTGTGTGTGTTTGAATCTATCGTGCTGACTGCACCGATTTGATTGGCTGAGTAGCGTCACCTCCTTAAAACATTAAACAATAACTTTTTAAAACCTTTTTATTTGTATGTTTTAAACATATTGTATAAAACTCCCCCACTACTTGGACTATTCCTTGCACCCCTCTAGAATAAGCCTGAATGGTCTCAACCATATTGCATCAGTAACGTGCACTTGTTATTATAACAAGATCGCAAGGACACTGGTAGCGATCGGAAAATTGAGTGTTGTTCAGTTTGTGTGCTGTGGAACATGCGTGTCCGTGCATGAAAATATACCACACACCCAATTACAATTGCATGTTCAATTCACTACCCTGGAAGTTAATACAGTTGTTAAAGTTGGAACAGACTGTGGACAGCCGTTCTTCCTTGCATGTCAGTCGCCGACACCTTCTTACAGTGGACAGGCACATTTAGCTGCAGCACGACCCGTATATTTCCGCACGCCGTGTTCTCAGTATATTTTTTTTAACATTTTCAACATGGTGGATAAATCCTTATATGCTCCCGGCAACACACTGAACGTCAACTTTGCCTCCTTATTACACTCACCCCTACTTTAGTGGGAACAATGAGTCTGCGTCTTTGATGCACACAGGAATAAACGCAGATCATACTCTGGCTGCAGCCTTTACCGGTACTTGGTTTTGATCAAAGTCAATGCGGAAAACCTGCACTCACACAGGTAGGTGGAGGTGAAGGGAATGAGCACTTTTACAGCCTTTTTGGCGAGGTGGGGGAACTCGGTCTCCACAGACAGCCACAAGTGGGCAAGTGTCACTTTACTCTTCTTTTCCTCGTTCTTTTGTGTCTCAGGCTGCGCCTCCTCTGAAGCTCTCTGGCGCCCCCCAGGGGAGGCGCGCCTCACACTTTGAAAACCGCTGGTGTAAATCATCCGATAGGCTTAAAGTTTCAACAGAGGAAAAAGTATTTGGCAGTATATGATATAACGTTCAATTACATGCTCAAAATAATAACTTATTACAAATGTGTAATGTAATGTGTATCAATCCAAACACTGAAAAAACTGAAACGTTGACTTTAATGAAATGTATTATGTCAACAGGTTTCACATAACTTTTTTAGGTCAGTAGAAAGCAATAATATTCATTTGAACCTAATATTTTTTATTTAAACGTAATATTATTTCTTCAACTAACCTAGTACAGTTATGTGAAATATGTTGACACAATACGTTTAATTAAAGTCAACGGTTCAGTTTTTCAGTGTAGCTTTGAATAGCAGTGTGTTCTTATTACAGGGTTTTGAAACTAATACACACACACGCAGCTGCTGCAATGTGTGTTTCAGAGTTAGGAGTATTAGTTTTTGCTGACGCAGTGAATCTTTAGGTCTCAAAGGTCTCCCTGTTTCCTCTGACGGGTGTATTTACCATCTATACGGTGCGAGTATGATGCTCCTCAGTCAGGTGTGCTGTCTGAGGAGAAGCCTCTGCTCATGAGTGTTTCCTCTCTGTGTAATGAGCTGTCAGCACCTTGAACTTGATGATGTAATTGGTTCCCGTGCTGCTTTAAACTCATTAAAGTTGACAATTTGAGAATTTGATTTGCGCTGTGTCCTTCAGACTGACTGAAAAGGAAACATCCAGTTCATCAGGATAACCAATCACGCAGCAATGCGCTCAGGCAGCGAAAAAGAAGAAGAAGAAGAAGAAGAAGAAGAAGAAGAAGAAGAAGAAGAAGAAGAAGAAGAAGAAGAAAAAGAAGAGACAGCTGAGAAGCGTACAGTCACATCCAGTGCTGTCTCCAGGTTATTGTGGCACTGCTTTCATTTCTTACTGACAAATGTGACACCTTCCATCAGTGCAGAATATCAATTATTCAGAACAGCACCACAGCCTGTCCAGAGATGGCTGCTGGTGTTTGACGCTGAGAATAAGAAATGTCATTAGTAAAAGCCAGCTTACATCTGTAGACATGTTCTTCTGTCTAGAGAAAAGGCTTTGCATGTTTCAACTTAAACATGAGCGTATGGTTAAATGATTGAACCATTGCATCATTGTTTTGAAACCAATGGGAAAGTTGGATATGACTCACTTATTCTCTGTTTTGTTCTCCTGTGACTCCTGGGGAAGAGATTGGGCTTATTAGCTAAGAAGTACTTCTTTGTTTCAATAGGGTTTGCTAAAAGTATCTGCAAAGGTGCTGGATAGGGACATCTCTGATGAACAGCGGCAGAGAAACAGCAGGCAGAGAAACATCTGCCTGCTGTTTCTGAAACAGATTGATGACAGTTCAGTCTGACAACTCAAGTGTTTCTTTAACCAGTTTAGCCCTGAGCCTGTATTTCAGGTCTCAGGCTCGAAAATGACATTCCCAGAACAAATGACCACATCTTCCCTTCTAAAAGGGTTAAATTAATAATCTTGTTTCTCAAAGTAATGATAAACCTGTGAGTTGGATGTAGAAAAGTCAGATTCAATATAGATGTTTTTTTATTTTAAAGAAAATTCAGATTGAACATAGTAAAAAACTGTAAATTAAAGTGTCCGTCCAAAACTTGTTTTTTACTTACAGTGAAAACTACCCTTGGATGATGGTAAGGTAGACTAAAAGCTTTAGGAATCCAAAGTACAACATATAAGTACCCTGTATCAAGATTGATGCAAGAAAAGTGACATTTGACCTTTTTAGAGAGGTTTAGCGAAAACTCCACCTCTGAGGTGATTTGGGTGGAAATGGCCGTTTTTACCGTTTCTCTGGAACCCATTGGTCGATTTTTGACCGTTAGAGCCAATAGAATCGAAGGGGAATTTCCACATACACACACATGGTACAAAAAAGAAGGTGGGGGCTTTGCGCATGCAGGTTTGCATCAGAGTGATCCTATCTCTAGGTCTGACATCTGGAAACGGAAACGCAGGTTTATTGCTCATGGATGATCAGAAATCATTTCAAAGGGACACAGACACATTGGATTAACCTATGGATTCAGCAGCGTTTTTATCGTTTTAATGCCATGGAAGACCACTTTTGACCAGACTACCACACAGGTGAGCCATGTTGCCGTTTTTGATTTGCAGGATTGATAGTGCTGTCCAACCTAATTCTCTCACAGTTTCAGGGTTCATACACTTTTTCACCAATGATTTTCAATGACCTCTCCATGACCTTTACCTAATTTTCCATGACCAAAAAAATTACTCTTTCTCAGCGGTACCACTGAAAATGGTTTATTTTAACATGGAACAGGAAAATAAGGTCTGTTATGAAACATGTTGTGCCTATCTAAAACAAATCCAATGGTGGGTTTACTAGCTTCTACAGGCTAAAGCAACTCAAATCTCTCACCAGCAAAATACCTCGTCAGTTAAATGCCATTTTACGTTTCATTAATATACGATACAGTATGTATTATCATTACTATTTTGACGATTAGATAAAATATAAATTATATTTGATGCAACTTTAGTTACATTTCCATGACTTTTCCAAAACTTTTGGGAAAATATTGTTTTCCATAACTTTTCCAGGGCCTGGAATTAGCATTTTCAATTTCCATGACTTTTCCAGGTTTTTTATGACCTCAATAACCTTACAGTTTATATTGATATAAAGCTCTAAATGATGTTACTGACCTCAGCTCTACAGAACACAAACTGCACTCATGGAGTCATCAAATGATAAGAAGAAGTTGTTCATATTAATGTCTCACATGTCCATTTCCTTTGCTAAAAGTTTCCACAAAGACAGCGGAATCCTCTAGTAGTTTCAGTATGTATGCCTATATACAAATGTTGTTTCTCTGATAAATAAATGTCAACACGTGTTTTGTTCCATGTTGTTTCCACAGTACAACTTGAATCTCTTGAACAATCTGAAGAATGACTTCCTAACTCTGGAAATGGGATCATCAAAGAAGTGCTTTAAGTCACTATTAACATGCAGTCTTAGTACTGTAATTCAAGGTCTCCGACCTTCAGCTGTAACGCGGTTCGGTTGGCGTTGTAAAAGTTGCGATTCGGGAGTGTGTGGATGACAGCAGAGAAGATGTGCTTTTTAATTTGTCTTTTAATTTAGTTGAATCCTTGTTGTACTCAGTCCTGTGTTTATTGACTTCTGTTGGTGTTTTTATCAATCACATGATGTATTACTTGTTATCCATTACCTGGGGGGGTTTGATTTTTTAAAGTTTGATTTGATATAAAGTCTGAAGGCCTACAGTCTGAAGCTTCTCAACACGCTGTCAATGACGTAAAGTAATGGTAGATCGCTCTCAGTACTCTCGTCTCAAACAGGCGGACAGCCAGCAGATCTTTTTGGTATCTATCAAAATGTCGGAAAATGTTTGATAAAGAAACCTCTGCCGCTAGCAGGTAGCTTAGCACAAAGACTGGAAACAGATTAGCGCTAACCCGACTCACTCCAAAGACAACAAAACTGTACTGCAACACCTCTAAAGCTTAGTAATGCTTATCCTACAACTTCATATATTCCCCTAAATCTCTATAAAACCCATGAGACTAACTCTCGCTGACGGCTGTTCTGTGAAAGGAATAACCGGAAGTTGAATCTTCCCGGCTACTGTAACAGATAGACAGCCATCCCATGAAGCACCTGGAGCATCTGGCATCAACCAATCAGCAGAGCCGAGTCCTGAGAGGGCAGCGCAGAGGGTCCTGGAGGCTCGCTGGTACTCATTCTGCCACGTTACTGCCCTCTCAATCCATAATGTGAGTGCATCACCTCTGTTTCTCTCCTGCTAGTGTGAAGTAGCTGATAGGGAGTTGCAGAGGCAAGGACGGAAGAAATATATATTCATCACAGCCTCCACTGCTACATCCCATCAGAAATGTATTTCTCTATCACACTGCAAGACTCACAGCTGACTTATTTTATCATTATTTGTAGATAATTATGCTACTCATGTAGATGAAATGTCACCAACCAAGCAAACTTTACCCAGACAGCTGAGCTGAAAGGGCCGGCCCTTAACTTAAAGCTGAGTTGTTTTTAGCCGCCGAGCTCCAGGCTTCAAATCCTCTCTCTGCTCATGTGAGTCAGAACTTCTATTGAAAGGTTGGGTGGATCAATACCTGAAGCATCAATACTATCAATACCAGGGCCCTTTCTTATTTCATCAAATCCCCCTCCTCGACTCCTCGGTCCTCCGGTAGTGACCCGGAAATGAATTTCAGCGCGCCATTTTGAAGGACATCTCATTTCTCTAAATGCACTTCGAAGACCGAGGATCGAGCGTCGAGGAGGCTCTCTGGAGGAGCTAGGCCAGACTTATCTCAGCCAATGACAGCTCTGCATGCATCCCCTGGATATTATTTTATTAACTGCTTTCATCGCAACGCGATGTTTACATTGAGAACAGCTGTGAGGTCCGTGCAGAAAGAAGAGCAGTGTGTATAATATATATCACTCAGTATAACAGGCCTACTCTCTTTATTTGCTTTAGTTTAGTAGATATCTACAAACAAAGAGAAAAACATTTTTCTAAAACCATTTAGTGCTTCACATAATAAAATACACAACGGCTGTAGCCTGTTTTAGGAGCTGTAGGTGTGTGTGTGTGTGTGTGTGTGTGTGTGTGTGTGTGTGTGTGTGTGTGTGTGTGTGTGTGTGTGTGTGTGTGTGTGTGTGTGTGTGTGTGTGTGTGTGTGTGTGTGTGTGTGTGTGTGTGTGTGTGTGTGTGTGTGGTACAGTGTGTGCGTAGATGCAGCGGACAGACAGGTCTCAGTTGGTTTGGTGTCCTCTGCTTACTTTTAATACTTGTAAATCCAACTTTTGGCCCGTAATTTATTTTCCTCATTGTAGCGACCAGAGAGAGGGGGGGGGGGGGGGGGGGGGGTATATCCAGTCTCTGATAGTGTTACGTTATTATGAGAGTGCTCTGTTTGTTTCTGAAATTGTATATATTTATATAAATATATAGGCCTACATATATATATATATATATATATATATATATATATATATATGTGTGTGTGTGTGTGTGTGTGTGTGTGTGTGTGTGTGTGTGTGTGTGTGTGTGTGTGTGTGTGTGTCCGCATATTGTCTCATTATACCGCACTGTGGATGAATTCAAAGTAAATATATAAGTGGTCATGAACACATCTGTCCATCAGACAGAGGGCTGCTGTGCCTCCTGTCATCATTAATGGTCTCTTTAAAATGACCACTCAGAGTAGAGGAGTTCTCATTTCTCTAACCGCCTGCTGCTTCCCCTCCTCTCTCCTCGGTTCCCCTCCTCGGCTCCTCCGCTCGCATCTCCTGTGGGCGGGACTAAGTCTCGTGGATAGGAGTCGAGGATAAGAGTCGAGGAGGGGAGTTAGAGAAATGAGAAAGGGCCCTGGTCTTGTTTTGAGCTGTAGGACTGATACAAAAATGGAGCTACGTTCTTGCTTGTGATGATCCATTTTTTCAAGCCCGTCCAAATAGTTTTCTCTCCTGTTCATGAATGAATACAAGGGTAACAAAAGGTTTTGGGAACATCTTATGAAGTTCCTTATTTATATATTTGTATCTGTGAAACAGGTTGAGGGGAAAAGTTTAGCTTGGTTTTTTGTCTGTGTTTATTGTTGTTCATGTTCATAAAAGGACCAAGAAGCTGAAGTACACTACATGACTTAACCTGTTAAGCCCTGAGCCTGTTTTTCAGGTCTCAGGCTCGAAAATGACACTCCCAGAACAAATGACCACATCTTCCCTTCTAAAAGGGTTAAATTAATAATGTTTTTTCTCAAAGTAATGATAAACCTGTGAGTTGGATGTAGAAAAGTCAGAATCAATATAGATGTTTTTTATTTTAAAGAAAATTCAGATTGAACATAGTAAAAAACTGTAAATTATAGTGTCCGTAAAAATGTAAATTATTTTGTACTTATAGTGAAAACTACCCTTGGATGATGGTAAGGTAGACTAAAAGCTTTAGGAATCAAAAGTACAATAACTACCCTGTATCAAGATTGATGCAAAACAAGTGACATTTGACCTTTTTAGAGAGGTTTAGCAAAAAAAACTCGACCTTTGAGGTGATTTGGGTGGAAATGGGCGTTGTTACCGTTTCTCTGGAACCCATTGGTCGATTTTGGTGATTGACATCTCTTTCTGACCGTTAAAGCCAATAGAATCGAAGGGGAACTTCCCCATACACACACATGGTTAAAAACAAAAAAGGTAGGGGCTTTGCGCATGCAGTTTTGCATCAGAGTGAACCTATCTCTCGCTCTGACATCTGGAAATGGAAAAGCAGGTTTATTGCTTATGTATTATCAGAAATAATTTTAAAGGGACACAGACACATTGGATTAACCTATGGATTAACTTCAGCAGCGTTTTTATCGTTTTAATGCCATTGAAGACAACATTTGACCAGACAACGACCAACGTGAGCCATGTTGCCGTTTTTAGCTACCTTACATGTTTTGATGTCTGTTCTTGTTAATAGCTTTGCGAGTTCTTATCATGGAGTGATGATGTACTGTATGTACCGATCGATTCTGTGTCATCTCACGATCAGATCGATGGGTTGGGCGTGCAGCTACGATAAGTAATAAGGGTGTTATGAGTGAGTTTCTGTGCAACACCCCGTTAGGTTTTTTCGCTCGTGGCTAATTCATAGACTCAGCGCTAGCTTTGTGGTTTAAAAAATAAATAAAAATGTACGTTAGCTGAGTTTTTTCCCGTTAAATGGATATAAAACATTCGTAGTTTATTGAATATTAAGATGCCCTCAGACGCTGTTTCCTGCAGATGACGTGTTTTTCCCCCTGGTATCGGGGGTGCGGTGTAGAACAGGTTAAGGCTTGTTGTATAACTGTTTTCCATATTTTGACTGAAAAAAGGTATCTTTCCAAAATCATCATAAAAACTTTTTTTTCCACATGTTTCACAGATTAAACTTCTTTGGTAACACGTACCCTGATTCAGTCTGAAGTTACATTTACAGTTTATTTCAAAGCACAAGAGGCTGTAAACCAAGCGGCAAACTCTTGGGAACAGCCGGGACGCCAATACGGAAGTGCAACACACTGCAGTTCATACATGGGCCGCTAGGGATTGCCTGCAGAAAGGAGCAATTTCCATAGACCCCCATGTTAAAATGCCCAAATTTACAGCAGAAAAAAACATGTTTCTACCCATGGATGCAATAAATATTATGATCGATATGGTTAGATTCCACCTTCATGATTATGAATCTGTGAGTAAATTGTTTTCTAACACGACCCTTTTATTTATATTAGGTCTTAAGTTTGTGCATAAATTAGGGCGTGGTCCCTTTGATGGACATGTACATGCCTCACTGTCAGCTAACAGCAACTTGTCCACTCTGCTAGGCTACAACCATAGAGGCTACAACGTTAGTTAGTCATAGTACTGTACTTGACCCTTTAGCTTTAGCCGTGTTCATGGTGATTGTGCCTTTTAGGGAATATTGTTACAAATACCAGACAATTAAAATGTCGTGCTGTGCACTTGAATGTACTAACAGAACTTCCAAGAAGTCTAAAATGATAATATTATACATGTTAATCCCGTTCGCAGGTGTTTGTGTGCTTGGTAGCTTAGCTTGTTACTTATTAGCCAGCTAAGGACGTAACCCTTTATACATACATATACATTTTAGTTTATGATTCAGCCTTGGGTAAGACTTTCATAGTCTATGGCTATGACGCCCATAATGCTAAACGGGAGCAAATGTTAATAGGGGACCCAATTATCCAGCCGGCGTCCCGGAGCTAGCCCACTGCGGCTCCGTTAGGTCCGGGCGATGGAGTCCGTCGTTATAACTGGAGATCAAGGAATGCAGCAAAACGCAGACTTGGTTCGCCTGCTGTAGTATTAGCTAAATAAATTGTGTTGAACAAGGCTTATTAAGCTGAACATCGCCACAATTGTTCTGCTATGTATTGGTGCTTCTTTTCTTAACGTGTGAATGACAAGCATTAAGAATAACAAAATATAGCTCATTCTCTTGCAGATTGTCTCATTTGATTATGAATGTAACATTTATATAGGGGAACTACACTGTTAGCAGTAACTTGGTATGCATGTATTTCATGTTAGCTTAGCTTCTTAGCCTGAGCTAGCTCTGTTTACTTCCAGTTTGGAGGCAGCAGGTCCCGCCTCGGCTCCGCCTCTTTGCCCTTATTTGGAGCAGGCGGGATTAGACCCTGACGTCGCTGTCAAGCGTTAGTGGCCAACTCCGCCTACTAAGGGCTTCTCGGCAACTCTGCAGAATCCTATGGGTAACGTCATGGACACTACGTCCATTTATATATACAGTCTATGCTGTAAACACAACATCGATATATTATCGCTTAACTGGTTAACTGAAAGCAATAATATTACGTTTAAATAGGTTCAATTTAATATTATTCAACTAACCTCATACAGTTATGTGAAATCTGTTGACAAAATACATTTAAATAAAGTCAACATTTCACTTTTGTCCGTGCACCAACCCCTCTTTGGGAAATGTCTAACTCTTTAGCTGCTCAATGCTCCATCATGCTAATTAGCTTGTTGCTAACATTGTCTGTGATGAGAACCGTGAGACTGAACCAAACCAAATTGTGAATGAAAAAACTAAACAACCAGCTGAAATACCCTAAATTGCTGAGTGCTGAGGTAAACATTCTTTTTCTTTGCAAAAATATTGTATTTTTATATAAAAATATTGAATTGTGCTGTGAAAAAAGGCTCCACCCTCTGAGGTTCAACTTAACCAATGACATCATTTCTGCTTCTGAGAATGTTTGCCCCCCAATCTGTTTCCTTCTCTCCCTCATATAACCAGCT
This sequence comes from Notothenia rossii, assembly GCF_949606895.1. Taxonomy (NCBI): domain Eukaryota; kingdom Metazoa; phylum Chordata; class Actinopteri; order Perciformes; family Nototheniidae; genus Notothenia; species Notothenia rossii. The sequence goes on along the minus strand of NC_136908.1, from coordinate 43,061,521 downwards.
GTCGCCTGGCAGAATGTAAATGAGCGCCTCAGCCTCTGCTGGTGTCAGCCTCTTCTCTCTGCGCTCTCATTAGAAGCTACTGTAGCTGACATTTACCAGCCGCTGTGTTGACTGGCTCTTCATGCGGGCCACATGGGTCAAAACAATACACAGTGAACCTCCAACAGCCCACATCTCTTTGGAAAGGAAGGTTGCCAGAGTCTGGGAAAAGCCTGAATGACTTCATCCATACACATTCCTTTCTAAATCACCTGTTGTCTAATTTGTGATTAGTGTGTCCTTGCTGTGTACATCTGTCAGTTGTCATTGTTAGCACGGAAAGGACAGCATAAGGATTCTGAATGCTTCACAGTTTTATTTGTATCTGCATGAAAATCAAGCTTTACAAAACAACCTGTGTGATTGCACACACTCCCAGTCTGCTCATTGAGAACCACAGTACACTGCACACTAGCATTTTAAGGACAAAACTCCAATGAGCTTGGATTTGGGGAACAACTGCCTGGCTGATCCCAGAGCTGCAGGGACGGCTTGAAATGAATAGGATGGCCACAGCTATTTCCTGACTCCTGGTCCTCCTGGGAGCCCGCAGCTCTGTTTTTCTGCGGTCCTCTCATCCTGTACTAATGCCTGAGTGTGTGTAACCCTTATCTCCACGCTCACGACATGGCTGATAGGGCTCTGTGTGTAAGCAATTAAAAGAGCTTATTTGCCAGATAAGTGGGGGAGAGCGGTCAGATTGAAAGCCACAGGCTGCCAGTATCAGGTCTTTAGGTTACAGCCCCCGGGTCAAATAGCCGGGAGGGCAGAGTGAGCCGAACCAGGCGTGCAGCTCACTGTTTGTGTGTGTGTGTGTGTGTGTGTGTGTGTGTGTGTGTGTGTGTGTGTGTGTGTGTGTGTGTGTGTGTATGTGTGTGTGTGTGTGTGTGTGTGTGTGTGTGTGTGTGTGTGTGTGTGTGTGTGGGGGGGGGGGGGGGGGGGGCTGAAACTCTGCCAGAGGGAAACACACACACAACACAATCTTTTTGTTTTCCACAAAACCAACATACACCATGGATTCATATTTAACCCTCATCATGAATAAAGAAAGGACACCGTTCTGTGATTACAAGCTGTTATTTTAAAGCAGCCGAGCACAGATAGAACGTAATATATTTATATTATACCTCCATGTCAAATGAACCAGAATGATTCTCTGTGAAGTCATTCCTATGTGTGCATCAGAGCCTGTTCCCACATCTGATTCCTGACAGGCTGACAGGTGCATATGATCTGATCATACTGTACTCACTCATGACAAACTGTACAGTGTATAGGAATAACTTGCTTCAATGTTTCAATAAGACTAATCCCTCCCTGCAGCCTTCATTTCCTGTTTGCTGATTTGTTACTTACATACTGTATATGTAATATGTAGTGTAGTGTGCGTGCACCTGTGCTTCAGATTGAATATCTGCCCTTGAAAAATTACATGAGTGTAATAACAAATGTAGCGTCCCTAGAATATGTGCTTATGTTCCCACAGTACAGTGATGTTCTCTGTATTTATTACATGGCTTAGTTGAATACTCGATTCTGATTGGTCAATTCAGAACACGTGACACGTTGTTAATACCGAACAGACAGACCGCTGTCAAGCACTTATTGACCGTTGTTAAGGACGCTCACATCTGCACAAACAAGTCCGTTCGATTTAACTGTATACAGTTTGGCCGAAAAGCAAACTTCATGCAGTTTGCTTTTCTAACTGACAAGACAAGAGCGACAAGAAAGCAGCGGAGAAGTAACGGGCAGAAATCCTCCTTTTTACGCAACGGTCCAGACATAGACATCAAACGGCAACACATATTCAGTTGCCAGTTACTTTGGCATTAGGGCAGGGATATCTAGATACTCTCCAAGGTTTGACATAATGAATTGTGCTACTTTTAAAGCAAGCAGCGATGTTTTCAAATCTGTAATCAAAAAGCTCCTCAAAGCAACCTATCGAAGCAGTTCCTGCCGTTGCTACGTTAGTTCAAACAGTAACAACGGACTAATTTTCTTAGCGGATGCATATCAATTTAAATCAATACAACTATATTTTAAATCAATAAAATCATTTTCTAAATCCATAAAAGCATTTCAATTAATATTGGGAGTCATAACGTTACTTTGTTGAGAATGTGGCCATGTAATAAGCGGGATAATGTGCAGCGACTTGTTCCTGATGGGGAAAAGAACACCGACAGGCTGATCAGGAGCCCGACGCGAAGCGGAGGGATCTAGATCGGCATAATGACTGCGTCGCAGCACATTATCCCTTACTTGATGCATGCTGTCTGTAACCTACATGTTATCTGTGTTGCCAAAGCCTAATATACAGTAGCTAGTTCCTGATAGACCAAAAACAGAGCTACATTGATGCATTTAGTGACACATTCACTAAGATAAACATGACATGAATTCAACTTCTTAAAATGTCTTAAAACACACAATCAAGAAATGAATCACCATTTCCTTTGTTCATACCTGGAAGCCATCTTGTGCCAGTGCTCCAAAACACTCCTTACATGTGCTGTATGAGTAGGCGGAGTCTTGGATGTGATTGGTCAGAAAATGTGTGATGTTATGTGTGTCAGTTTGGAGCAGATCTTGTTTTTTTTGGAATGTACAATTTTTTTTGTAAAATGATGAATTTACTTAGGCCTTTAGGAATTGTTTTGATGTAGAAAACAATTTTAGGTTTAACTCTTCACTCCACTTTTCAGAGTGATGACCTGATTGGCCAGGTTCAATTGGTAGACCCTCCAGAAAAACGCGGGCAAAAATCCTTGATTATGCGGGCTAAAATCCTTGATTATGCGGGCTAAAATCCTTGATTATGCGATTAAACATGCAGGGTTTTTATGTTATTTTATGTGGTGAAATTGCGGGAAGTTGCGAAATATGCGGAAAGTTGCGAAAAAGAATAGATTTTTTTTTTAAATATTGGGCTGTCTTATTTATTCTCTCTCACACACAACCTGCCACTAACGTTAAACCCCTTTCCTATTCAATTAAACACATTCAATGTTTATTTATTGTAAAAGCAATTGGGCTATTTTAATCACACTCTCTCTCTCTCACACACACACACACACACACACACACACACTTCCCCGCCTCATTCTATTTTTATTTACTCGTTCGTTATCTGACCAGCTTCAATCTTGTAGGCTACTCACTTCGTTTCTTGTAGCCCTCGAAAGGGTTTTGGAAGTTGATGCCTCGGTGAACGCGAGTTGTTTGGCTTTCTTGTCCGCAGCAGCAGAAAGCATTTTCGAATGTTTGAATGAATCAAAGTGGGTCACCGTTGATTTTCTCTTATGCTCCAACACACAGTTGCACGGGGTGCAGAATATTACATTATTACATTCAGTGATGCAAACACAGGTATGGTGAAAAAAGAGAGAACTATTCGAAGCAAAAAAAAACAGCGTAATATACCATCTGACAAAGGCCTGTGCTATAATCCTTCAATTAACTGCTATTCTTTATAATATACTCAGATCAATAGAGACAGAGATGTTAAGTTATAAATCAAGGGTTTTTATTATTATTTACAGCAGGGATGGGGAACCTTTTTCCTTTAAATTTGTACAACATCCTCAGAGGGCCGTACAAATTATTGAACTAAACCTCTGCTTAAAAATAAATAAAATCACAGCCCATTCATTTGGCCTTTCTTTCATGCTGTGCAAAGAAAAAGCAACCTTTTAATCCAGATATCTTACCATGACTCATGTTTGACGCATGCATGCATTCACGTGCACGGTTGTGGCATGACCACCAAAACAGAAAGATATAGACACAAGACGTGTGCAAATGTATTTAGTATCCTATCCATGTGAACATGATTTAAGTGGGGGGGACCTAACCTCCTCTAGGGGGGTCCAGGGGCATGCTCCCCCGGGATTTTTTTTTTTTTTAATTATTGAAGTTAAAAGCATCAATCTGGTGCACTTTGAGAGCAACATGAGGAGATCTATGGGTACATCTCTCAAAACCCATATGAAACAGAACTGTAAGCAGATTTTTCTTTTTGGATATTTTACAAATCACTCCCCTTTCAAACTCTATTCTTGTTATTTTTAACAACTTTTTTGTTACTGTCAAATAATATTTTATACCTGTTAAGAATTTAGTCTCTAATGTCTCATTAATAACTATAATGATCATATCAAGTTGTGCCTTAACCTCACTGAGCTGAGGTTATTTGAGCCTCTCAGGAGAGAGCTCTCTTCCACCTGGTTGTAGAAAAGCTCTTTAAATTCGTTAGCATAGCTAGCTAACCAGATGCTAATAACAACAGATCGCCACTGTGCTTACAAATAAAGACACAGCCTCGCAAATACTGCGGCATGTGTACGGCTCCTTATGGGTACTGCAATATTTGAAGAGCTGGAGCGGCGTTCCGATGTTCTCCGTTACTCCTATCAGAGTAGTACCCCTCACTGCAGTGCGCAGTACCACAGGCCCTTCCTTCTCCTTTCAGACGAGACATAACCACGTGAAGAGACGTTACGCTCGTGTTGTGTTCAAGGAACCTGTCCTTGGCCAGGAAAAACAGGCACTCGCTTGTTTAATTATTTTGCGATCTAGATTTCTTCTTTTTGAAGTGAGAAGTTGTCCGTATAAGTCGGACGGACGGACGGACTGACTGACGGACCCCCCCCAAAACGAAAACTCTTCGGTTCTCCACGAATTACACAAGTCACCCAAATCAGCGTTAAGCACCGAAAATCGACTTATTTGCATCACTGTACATTACATTTGTTAGACGCTTTTTATCCAAAGCGACTTACATACTCAAGACTGTGGACAATCCCCGCAAGAGCAATTTGGGGTGAAGTGTCTTGCCCAGGGACACAACGACATGCTGACTGCAGTGGGAATCGAACTTGCAACCACCTGATTCGAAGTCCAGCACTCTATCCACTTAACCACATCCGCCACAGAATAGTTTCCCCCCACTTTCGTGCAAGACATCGGGGTACTGCTTTGCCCTGTCTTTAGCAGAAATGTTAGTCGGTATATGAGATGGATCAGATTTTTTCATCTTGGTGTTTTTTGTCTTTCGTGTGAGTTCCACACGTTCACTCTACGGTGTTGTTTACCTTCTGTGATGCGTGAGCTGATGACGTCGTGTCATCATCATCACTACTTCACTTCCAGACGAGTTAACTTTTTTTTTTTCTCTTTTGTGTGGAAAAATGCGGGGATTATGCGGCCTTTTGATAAATATGCGGCCTTTTAAAAATCTGCGCCATTTTGCTGATTATGCGGTAAATTCTGCGATCGCAGAATCGCGTTAGGGTTAGGGTTAGCAATCCGCTCTAAATGTGACTGGGAGGCCAGGGGAGGAGGGGCTTTGTTCCCCTTGCTGGTGAATGCAGCCCCAGGCATGTAGTTGAGAAAGCAGTTTATGTTTCTGTAAAATAATGTTTTTGTGGAAGGCTAAGAAATAAAATGCCTGTTTCTCTTTTTAAAGAAAACCCTCTCTCCTTGCGATGTTTTATCACCTGCACCTCACATTACAACACTACCTCTTTCATTTGATATGGTCACTTTAAAAATATATACACACTGCTACTTTTTTACCATGATGTACCATAGCATTTGCTATTTGGTTTTTTATTGTGTTTTTTATTATCAATTACGTGTGCTACTAAGGTATGTTTTATCACCACTCATCCAGAATACAGCAGCATGGTGAGCGGCCCTCTGAGTCAGTGTCAGTGTGTCAGGGACACCGCGAGCAGCCTTAGTCAGCCTCTACTGACGGGGGTCAAGTAAGGATCAGAGGATGTAGAGTGAAGAACAGCAGGTCTGCACTGGGAGGAGGTCAGGGTTCAAACAGAACCAGGACTCTCTTAGGACCACAGTATGTGTCCCGGGAACCCAACTTATCGTGTGCAATGTGACATGTATTCATTTACATACAATAGCTACTTAACAGACTTAAGGTTTGTAAGCTCCTTATTTTGCATCCCTATCTGTGGAATAATAATAATAATAATTAATTAATTAATAACATACTGTTTTAAACTAGTCCAGATCTTATTGTAAACCTATACCAGTGTAAGAAAGCCGCTATAGCTCAGGGGTTGATTCCTGATCTACCAATCAGAAGGTCAGTCGATCCCTCCCCCTGCAGCCAACATGTCTAAAAATCATTGGGCACGATCACTTCCTCCAAATTGCTCCTGTAGGTAAAATCAATGACATATTACATCACGTACGTAGGTGCTTCTTGCATACTATTACATTCCTAACCCTGCTGTTTTCCTCAAACTAACCTTTGTTGTTACACTTATGTCACAGATGTAATGTTACGTTCTGTTGACCATGTTCCAATGTGATCTCAAAAGGTCTAACAGATACCGTGTGCATGGTATCAGTCTGTGATGAGATGGGCCTCTCTGCCCAGGTGGTGCCAGAGATACTCACAGAACAGACAACTAAATATTCTGACTTTGGACTCCTGTACTGTGAATGATGCTTGTTAAAAACCTCAGCGCAGAGCTGTTAGAGGGAATGTTATTATACTGTCTTCAGTATAAAAGCAGAAGCTCTGTGCTGAGTGCCACAGGCAGTGAAAGGAAAAGCGTGTTTAGAAGCTAGCCTAGCCCTCTTCTCATCATGTTGCTACATTAGCCTAACGGCTACTTAGAATGACTTGTTTTAGGTTGACTTAGCAAAGTCTTTTCTAAAGATGCTCTGTGTCCCAGTAAGACGCCTTTACCCTCTTCATTAGGGCACATCTATAGGAGTTGTTTAGCGGCCTGTGTGTGGTTGTAGAATTACAGCACAGTGAAGAACTGAATTTAGAGACCTCTCTCTCCATAGTTTCTCATTTAATCATCTATAACTGGACTCTTCGTCAAAAAGTACGTTTTACATTAATATTTAATTTAATATGCCATTCCTCGCACACTTCACATATTTCAAATCTAATTAAATTGTGTTAGCTGTCATTTATTTATTTATTTTTATTTTATTTTACCTTTATTTAACCAGGATAGGTCTCATTGAGATTAAAAATCTCTTTTTCAAGAGAGTCCTGGCCCAAGAATGGTAAGAGCACAGTTTCAGACAGTTTTACAGTTACAAACTATTAAAAAACACACAATCACAACACAGTCATACACCAAGTTTAGCCAAAGCATTTACAGACACAGTGGCCTGCTTCAAGGTCAGTTAAAGTTGCTTTGAGTTTGTTTAATGAGACCAGCTCTCTGAGTTTCAACTCAGTTTGAAGCAGGTTCCAAGCCTGAGGGGCAGCGTAACTGAACGCCCTTTCCCCCAGTTCAGTACGGATCTTTGGTTCAGTTCAAAGGAAAAAGTTCTCGGAGCGAAGCCGATAGGATCCTGTGCATTTTCTATTTATGTACATCCTTAGATAAGGGGGAAGAGCACCAAGAATAGCCTTATATATAAGGATGTGCCAATGTTTCAGTCTACGCGTGGTCAGGGAAGACCATCCAACACGAGTGTATAGATTGCAGTGGTGCGTCAAGGATTTGAGGTTTGTGATGAATCGCAGTGCACCGTGGTAGACGGTGTCCAGCGAGTGAAGGCAGTGAGAAGATGCACTCATATAAACCACATCTCCATAATCCAGCACAGACAGGAAGGTTGCAGACACTAGTCTCTTTTTGGCCTTATACACTGAACAAAAATATAAATGCAACACTTTTGTTTTTGCTCCCATTTTTCCAGAAATGAACTCAAAGATCTAAAACATTTTCTATACAGTATACACAAAATAACCATTTCTCTCAAATATTATTAAAAAATCTGTGATAGTGAGCACTGCTCCTTTGCCGAGATAATCCATCCCACCTCACAGGTATGGCATATCAAGATGCTGATTAGACAGCATGATTATTGCACAGGTGTGCCTTAGGCTGGCCACAATAAAAGGCCACTCTGAAACGTGCAGTTTTGCTTTATTGGGGGGGTCTGGGAGGGTCCGAAAACCCTAGGGTTAAACCCTAACCCTAACATGTCACCCATTGAGCATGTTTGGGATGCTCTGGATCAGCGTATACGACAGCGTGTTCCAGTTCCTGCCAATATCCAGCAACTTCGCACAGCCATTGAAGAGGAGTGGACCAACATTCCACAGGCCACAATCAACAACCTGATCAACTCTATGCGAAGGAGATGTCTTACACTGCGTGAGGCAAATGGTGGTCACACCAGATACTGACTGGTTTTCGGACCCCCCCAGACCCTGAGGCTGTGCGAAGTTGCTGGATATTGGCAGGAACTGGAACACGCTGTCATATACGCCTATCCAGAGCATCCCAAACATGCTTAAAGGGTGACATGTTAGGGTTAGGGTTTAACCCTAGGGTTTTCGGACCCCCCCCAGACCCCCCCCAATAAAGCAAAACTGCACGTTTCAGAGTGGCCTTTTATTGTGGCCAGCCTAAGGCACACCTGTGCAATAATCATGCTGTCTAATCAGCATCTTGATATGCCACACCTGTGAGGTGGGATGGATTATCTCGGCAAAGGAGAAGTGCTCACTATCACAGATTTTTTCAGATTTGTGAACAATATTTGAGAGAAATGGTTATTTTGTGTATATAGAAAATGTTTTAGATCTTTGAGTTCATCTCATGAAAAATGGGAGCAAAAACAAAAGTGTCGCATTTATATTTTTGTTCAGTGTAGGAAAAACAAGACTTGTTTTTAAAGAAAAATCCTAATTTTATTCTTAATTTTTTCAAGAGTTCCACAATGTGTGATTTAAAAGAGAGTGAATTGTCAATTATAATTCCAAGATACTTATACTGCTACACAGATTCAATCTCCGTCCCCTGCAAGGTGGTGATAGGAGGAGGGTTCAAGATGAGCTATTTGTCAGATCTGTTAGATATTATCTTTCACGTCAACTTCTTATTTCTGTTTTATTTTATATTCTGAGATGTTTATATGTTATGTTTCTTTATTTTTCAAATGATGTGCAATGTCTTGTTTTAACATCCTGCTGTAACCAAAATGTGGGATCATAAAGCATATCTTCTCTTGTGAAATACAGGTAATGATTTCCTAAATGAACTAGGTCATAACTATTGTGTTTGAATCCTGTTTTTCACTCCTGGTTTCTGAGGGTTGTGCTGACAAAGCATGACATGACATCATGATTCATGTGTGTGTGAGAGGCACAGTGTGCTGTGTGAAGACGCAGTAACGGAGAACCCTGCGACCTTGGCGCGACCTGAACAAACTGTAATGACTTGTGAACTTTGCCGGGCTCAGTTCTGTTGTGGTTTTCAGAGTGCTGAGAGCTGGTAAACAGGATATTGAGTCCCAGATGGGTTTGGCTAACATCATGAAAGAACCGACGGCCCACAGCTCTGCACAAACTGACAGCCATCGAAATGAGATGGAGGGGAGGGGGTGGGTGTGAGAGGAGGGGGGGTGGGGGGAGAGTGGGGAAGAGAGATGTTTCTGCGAAGTGTGTGTTGGTGTGTTCAGCGGCTTTTGGAGACTGGACTTATCCTCCGTGACGGCGCATGGCCACACAGGAAGAAGCTGCAGGAGAGATAACATGGTATAATCCCTCTCAATGTTTTATCCACACTGAAAACACTGAATTGTGATTTTAATTAAATGTATGTTAACAGATTTCACATAACTGTATAATGTTAGTTGAAAGTTTAACCTAATTAATTTTTTTCAACTCGTATTAATGCTTTTTTCAGTGCAGTTTCTCTCCTGTTCTCTCTTCTCCTTTCCGTCCCTCTGCATTCAAAAAGTATCTCAGCTGACTGAAGTGTGGATGAGGGTGGAGTACGGCATGATCACGCACTACACGGACTGGGGTGTCTCTGCAGAGGAGGATTCTGAGACAGCAAGACATGTAGACCTCCAAATCATTTACTAAGAAAGCAGAACTCCATGTCAAATGTTTAGAGCAACGTTTCCTCTCATTGGTGAAAGAAGTATTACATATATTTGAGCCTGGGTTATCTTTTGGGAATGGTCTGGAATCTGGGGAATTAAGAACATGTTGGACCACTCTGTTGGTCCAACATCAGTTTGTGTTAAATGCCAATGTAGAGCTGTGGCTCAGTCAGTATAGGGGCTTGGACTGTGAGCCGTAGGGTTGCCGGTTCAAGTCCCCGACCAGACCTGAATAGTGTGGACTGCTACTTGGAGAGGTCCCAGTTCACCTCCTGGGCCCTGCTATGGTGCCCTTGAGCAAGGCACCGGACACCCCCCCATTCCCATTGCTCCCACTGCTCCTAGTACTAGGATGGGTTAAAAGCAGAGAACACATGTCACTGTGTGTGCTGTGTGCTCTGCATGTGTGACCATTTAAAGAGGGTTTCATCCCTCCCATTCTATCTATATACAGTATGTGTTTCTATTGGTGGAGTGTGTGTGATGGATGTGTGTGTGACTTTCGTAGATTCAGATTATGTTGAATTAGGGCCGTACAGAGAATTCGGTAGGTTTGAACTTCATTTCTAACATTCACATTTTAAATAAACATTAGATTCTGCGCAGCATGTCTATTAAATAGATCTGCGTACCTGCTGCTATGCTACACGAACAAAATGCCTCAGGACATCGCTGCAGATCAATGCGAGGCAGCCGGAGAGCGAGGTCATGTGACCCTTGGGAGAAAAGGTGACATTGGCTACTGGCCAGAGAGCCGGCACCAGGTCTCCCAGCTGGAGCGGGGGGGAGGTCTGGCCTGATCATGAATGGTGGGGGAACTAAAGCTTTAGTTCTGAGCCGTGTGACCTCATGTAGTAATTGCTAGAGATGGGTGAGTCCTGATTCACCCGGATCATTAACCCGGTTCCTAGTAATGAGTCTCCCCTCTCCATTAACCCAAGTCCTTTGAGTCCTACACCTGGTGACGTACAAATTTAAGCTATAAATTGTGTCACTCGCTACTCTCCTTATAACATGTAATATCTAGGGCTGTCAGTCGATTAAAATATTTAACCGCGATAAATCGCATGATGTCCATAGTTAATCGTGATTAATCACAAATGAATCGCAGATTTTTTATCTGTTCTAAATGTTCCTTAGAGGAATATTTTTCAAGTTTTGAATACTCTTATCAATATATGAGTGGACAAATATGCTTTATGCAAATGTTTGTTTATTATCATTTGATCAATGACAAATATTCTCATGAATATTAAACATAACAACCTCGGAACATTCAAAATATCCGCCTCAATTCAACCTGGAACCTCTCTCATACAATACAATAATACAATACAAAGTGTGTGTGTGTGTGTGTGTGTGTGTGTGTGTGTGTGTGTGTGTGTGTGTGTGTGTGTGTGTGTGTGTGTGTGTGTGTGTGTGTGTGTGTGTGTGTGTGTGTGTGTGTGTGTGTGTGTGTGTGTGTGTGTGTGTGTGTGTGTGTGTGTGTGTGTGTGTGTGTGTGTGTGTGTGTGGAGAGACACTGTGATGGATCGTTGGAGCTATGTGCAACTCAAGGCATATGCTCTAACGGGAGCTGCCTGGACGCTGCAATCATGTTGCACTATCCGTGCTGAGTGTGCTGACTTTTCCCACAATGTCCCACTGTCTGGCTACCTGCATAAAGTCAAGCGCTCGGCGCAGTTGTCGGCGAAATGTCGCTCCTCTGTTTTCATTGAAACAGCTCCTTATATTCGTTAGCGCAGCTAGCTAGCACCAGATGCCAACAACAACAATACATGCAAGGTGTGCCCGTTCTCTCTCTCTCGCTCGCTCGCGCCACACACACACACAGTCCTCCCGATGGCCAGTTGGTGCCTGCCGGTGAGCGTTGAAGTGTGGTCTGCCGCAAGCGGACGGCAGGAGCGGGGCTGTCAGCATCAGCTTGTAGATAGTATTTTAAACTCGATGAGCTCTAAAACTACGGGGCGGCCAACGACAACAATTACACATGCGTTAATCGCGTTAAAATAATTAGTGGCGTTCATTTTTGGCGTTATTAACGTGTTAACTTGACAGCACTAGTAATATCACATTACAACGTACCCCAGTCCATCTGCCAAGCCTTTAGCAAGTAGGATAGCTGCCAGAAGTTATCGTTTGGCCCAGGGGAGTGAACGCGGATCAGTGAAACTTCCTGCAGACTTGTGCGGACTCAGAGCCGTAACCGTAGCAGATCCAGAGATCCCGAGATCCAGGCAGACTCATCATGCACGAGTCAACAGCAGACTCAGATTCGCAAATCTTCACTCACTGAATCAAGGGAACTTCCTTCACTTCCTGCAGACTCGTGGGGCATACTTGCCAACCCTTCGGATTTTCTCGGGAGACTCCCGATTTCCTTGCCCTCTCCCGGTTTCCTCCCTTCCCTGAGTCCGTAAAAGGATCCGGATTTGCCATCTCAAGTAAACCCTAAGTACATTTACTAAAGTACTTTAATAAAGTGCTTTACTTTTCCACTACAATTCAGAGGCACGTATTACGTAATTTATTTTATATAATCAACAAAAAAATGATCATATATTATCAAAGTTAAAATAATGTATAAAAACTAAAAGCTAGCAGCAGTATACGGTATAAAGTTAAATCGTACAGTAGCTCCCACTTTACCAGCTGCAAGGTTAGAGTGATAACAATTATCGCAATAATAATTATAATTAAGTCTGCAGCGATGAGCAGGGCTTTGATGCTCCACGCAGGTTTGCTGTTGTCCGCATGTCGACATCGCTCAGATGCTTTCCGGACTCTCGAAGTTTCAGGCCGATCGGACAATGTACATGGGAGGTACAGTAGTAACATAAACATTGTGTTTGATGGCGAGTGATCTGTCGCCATGGCAACGGCATATGATGACACCCCATAATAGGCTTAGATTGCTTGTGATCTGCATCGTTAGAAAATATGTGAAGTTTTGAGGAAAACTCACAAGTTACCATCAACCATCATCTGAGCTCTGGTGCCGTTTGGAAGATTTTCCTTTGAGTTGCGACAATATCATGTTTTATGGCGAGGGATGCGTTTGCATGGTAACGCCACATGATAAAACCTCAGATTTGACTTAGAGCTGTTCAGGGCCGCAGTGTTAACCATCATGTGACGGTTGGCGGCGTTCGGAGTATGTCAGTTGGAGTTATGACATCATCATGTTCCATGGCGAGGGATTGCCTAGGATCGAGCGAACGTGAAAATGGACGCCACATAACGACTACACCGTGCGGTGAACAATTACAAACTTTTCATCCCCAACGTCTTGAGACGCTACCCGCCAAATTTGGAGTCGATCGGATAAAATCCCGAGAAGATCTCTGAAGTACGGAGGGCGAAATTCAAAATGACCGACTTCCTGTACATTTTTTTATATTTTTTATACAGGCTATTTAAAAAACATATTAGATTTTAGACCATAAATAAAAATTCTATTCATGTTTGTGTCGTAAATATGTATAATAATTCAGCCTACTTTCAGCTGGCCTACTGAAACCATATTTCTATAAATATAAGTTTATATTCATTACTTCTCATTATGTTTATACATTAACTACATTCATATTCATATTTCTGTCTATATTTTTTATTTCTTGTTATGTATACACTTTTTCTATCATTTTGTACATCTGCATACATATATATATATATATATATATATAGTGCGAAATCACCTGCAGACCAGCACATTATCAGAGACTGCCGTGGAAGAGAGTGCATTTATATGTAATAAGTTCAGCTGTTTTAATAACAATCCGTTACAACAAAATGGTAGACTGAAAATGAAAAATATATGTGTGCTTTACCCAGGTGAATGTGAGTGACAGAGGGGAATCTGCTCTAATTGTCAGGTGTTTCCCTCCAGATGGAGACTGATGCGCTGCGAAATAAAGCACGTGCAAGGAATGAGTTTCTTTCAGGAACTCCTAACAGAGAATACCCTCGCGCCGGGGTCAAGTGCATGTCTCTTACCTGTAATTGTCCCACTCCCGTCCCGCACATAAACGCCTCTCACAGCATCGGGGGAGCTGCTAGAATCCAGTGTGTGTGCGTGTTGTAATGTGTGTTTCAGTGCTTTCGCCCGTCGTTTCCCCAATGGTTTTGTGTGTTTGGCAGGGTTGTTGCTCGCTCTTCACCCTAATTCAATAATATATCATTCCATGCATGCGTAATTGCTTTCATAATATATTAGCATTATTATAATGAGCAGTTCTGATCTTAAATCATAAAAATTAAAGGTAATTATGCAGAAAAAATGTCCCGAGTGACTGATATTACAACCAACTTTTTTTGGTTTAAGCTTTTTATGTACAGTACTCCGGTCCTCTAAAGGTTCACAAGATATGTCGGAGGGCTCATGAGAAAAATTACGAGAGATGGAAAACTGCGTAGGCTACTTAGAAATAGATCTAAACTATATTTTTGATTTGTCTAACTGAGGGGCCACCGTTCTCTGTGTAAGTGATTCTTTTTTTTGTATAGCTTTAGTCTTTATTAAACAAGACCATGCAACACAAATATCTTTAAAAAAGGACACATGATTTATGCCAGTATCAAGTTCAATTTCATCTGCAGCGGGCAGGAACACACAATCACTAGACACCCGTCACATCTAAACACACACACGCGCACGCACACGCACACGCACACATACACACACACACACACACACACAGTACAAATGTACAATTATTCATTATAAGTAAAAACCTGAGTCACGGTCAATAAGATGTCAACATGAATGGGAACTAAATATCTTCTTCTTTTCTGTATAATGGGAAAATAATGAAAGTCTTTGTAACATTTTAGCTAATCTTAAAAGCAAAACTATGAAAGACGATTATGGCCAGACATAAGGGAAAAAAGAAATCAGAGGAAGTGTTTATCTTTTTACATCTCTTGTTTTTGGCCTTAAGAGAATACATTTGAAATATAGATATGTTTAACTTTCAGTATTGAAAATGTAACGTTTGAAAATAAATACAACTATTATATTCATCACCGCATACACTTTGACCTCTGTTGTACACATTTTAACTTTATTCTCAAAATGCAAAAAACTCCTCTCAAAATGTTTGAGTTGAACCACCGCGTGGCAGGGGAAAGAGGAGGAAGCTAATGGAACGAAGGAGAGTCCTCAGAGTTCATCCTCAGAGGTCAAATCCATCCCTGAATAATACCGGAGAACACTTCCTGACAGCAGTCTGCTACTCACTGTACTTCTGCTGAGTTGAATCAAAAGAGAGATATTTGAATCCAAAACACCAGTGGGTGTTTATCTAGCCTCCAAGGACTTCATTAAAACAGTCGGACTTCATGATTTGGTGAAATAAAGTCAATTTAACTGGTTGACTCACTGAAAAACTGTATTTAACTTAAATGAACTAAAAAACTGTTGGTATCACACAGGATGGTGGATGGTGATGTTTCTAAGAGGGGAAGCTTACATTAAATAATGATATCAATTAAAGTCTGAAATCACTTGCATCAGAGACTGCAGCTGTCTGTCAGTAGGAGAGAGTGCATATACGTTCAACTGTTTTAATAACAATCCGTTACAACAAAAATGAAAAATATATGTGTGCTTTACCCAGGTGAATGTGAGTGACAGAGGGGAATCTGCTCTAATTGTCAGGTGTTTCCCTCCAGATGGAGACTGATGCGCTGCGAAATAAAGCACGTGCAAGGAATGAGTTTCTTTCAGAAACTCCTAACAGAGAATACCCTCGCGCCGGGGTCGCTTACCTGTAATTGTCCCACTCCCGTCCCGCACCTGAACGCCTCTCAAAGCATCGGGGGGGCTGCTACAATCCACGGGGTGGTCCGGGAGACATTTGGTCCTGGATTTGTGGGAAAATTCAGGAGTGGTGCCTCTTTCTTTGAGGAGGAAATCAAAGGGCTCTGTCAGAATCAGACACGAGAAACAGCGTGGACATGTCCGCGGGTCTCGTGCATCCACACCTCGCGCCTGTCTACCGGTGTGTCCCCCGACAGCTGCTGACTCTGTATCTCAGCTTCAGTGTGTGGTCAGTCGGAGATGAAATATTAATGTCTCACGCTCCTCTCTGTGCAGCGCGCGCTCCGCCGCCTAGCTCCGTCTGCCCGCTCCAAGTCTCGCGCGCTAACTTTATGAGACTCCGGGGCGCAGCGCCGCTACGCAGTCGCTCCCGCCTTAAAGTAATCTGATTACTGTCAAGGAATCCTGCGAGTTAGGGTATAACATGTTTTCACAAGGACTGACACTGACACAAGTTTGCGTTGTTTCCGTTATCCCCTGCAAATGAATGAAGATCAATCATAATGACATTTGATATGATAAAGAGAATTAAAAAAAACAAGTGATGTTATGGTGTTCACAAACTACATAATCATAAAACTTTAAGGCTCTGTTTTAGGAAAAAATGAATACACAAAACACAATAAAACCAGAGACACAATTCCTCATTCAGGAAGTGGTACAGCAACATGTTGTATTAAAGTCCAGCTGCTGGGATACAGTGAATTATTTATCTGAAATTGCAATTAAGTGATAATTTGACATAGGATGAGCAATTCTATCTGAAGCAAGTCATTCCCAAAATGACTTGTTTACATCTTCCAGTGTTTAGAGCAGCAGCATGCTGATGATGACAGCAGACTCTTCTCACTGACACAGTGCAGTACTGCCTCCCTGTGGACACTTCCGGTATTACACCAGCCTGTTCCTGACACCTTCCTGCAGAGGAACAGGAAACACTGAAAAAGGGTGGTCATTAACCTTCAGTAACATTTAAACATACTCCACTCTAAGAGAACATAGTTTAATCAAAAATGTTTATTCCATTGTGAAAACATTCCTGTCACACACGCACACACCCAATTGTCTTTTTACAAACAGCAACAATTCCTTTATAATGCAGGTGAGGAGACATTAAAATCATCAAAGTGACAGAAGCTCAGAGTGATTGGCTTTTGCAGTTCATTTGGAAATAAAGGGGAACACGTAGAGAGTCTCTCAGCTCTGTCCATCAGGAAATCACAACACATGATGCCCTTTTATTTATCAACTCTGTAAAATATTCTCCTAAGGCAATGAAGAGAAACAGTTGAGTCTTTCTGAGTGTGACTGATAGAGCGAGCCTCCACGGCGATTGTTCACGCTGCTTCTGAAAGGCATCAGCGGCTGTAGTAGTAAAAAGTTCATAAACTCCATTTCCCAGAGTTCCTCAGCACTCCTCTTTGATGTAGATTTGTTCGTCTGTGTCTGACTCCAGGTTCTCCAGCCGCTCCGTCTGTCCGTTCATGATCTCATCGGGGGTCTTCATGAACCTGAGGGACGCCACACAGAAACGACGGCTCATTTATCCACATTGATGCTGTAAACTAGACAAACTGATGATGGTTCTGTCTTTAAGAGGCTTTACCTGAACAGAAGTCTTTGTCCGGGCTCTTTCCTGATGATGTTCAGTTTGTAGTAGTGTCTCAGTGCTCGCGACATCTTCTCGTACGTCATGTTGGTCCTGTTCTGTTAGGGGGAAGACAACAGCAGTGTTATTCATAATAATAATAATAATAATGAGATGCAAAATTCGATTTTTCTTAATGAGCTTTCTGTCATTTAAAGCTGTCACATGGGGGCAGACCTTTCATTTGACATGGTAGATCAATTCTGCTCACCCAGAAATACCTCTCACCTGCAGTGATACTCATCAGCCAGTCTTCTCTCTAAAACTATGGGAAAGGGTAGCACTGGGTGCTAGATCGAAATACATTTAACCTCTTTCCAGAGACCAGTTACCTAGGATATTTGCTTTCTGCGCATTGATGTGGTAGAAAGAAAATAGTTTGTACATAAACTACTCCCAACAATGTCTGTGCAATATGTTGAATAACAGGGTCATGGCTTCTGAAGCCATCTGACTCCATTATATTAGAGAGAAGTCAATATCTCCACCACGAGCAGCCTCACACCAAAACAACCTAGATACATGAAAACGATGTTGTTTATTTTGGGGGGAACTGTCCGTTAAATATAGGACAGTTTGATCAGTGCAGCCTTCTATTACGGTCAAAGTCATTTTGAAGTGTGTTCTACCGATACTAGTTTCAACAAATTCCCTAAAAAGCAACGTCACAGTCTTCTTCCAAGGTGTTTATCAGGAAGACTTACATCATGACGGCGATAATAAAAGCCATATCTAGTTCAGCTCAAGCATACAGTCTGTGTGCTCCTGTCATTGCATGGCCTCATCCAGTGGCAACATTCATATTATATTATTATATATATTATACGGCTCTGAAAAGATCTGAAAATAACCCGCTCCAGCCAGGTAAGTTCTGCAGAACAATCACCAGAACTCTCTATCAAGCCTCACAGTGTGTGTGTGTGTGTGTGTGTGTGTGTGTGTGTGTGTGTGTGTGTGTGCGTGCGTGCGTGCGTGCGTGCGTGCGTGTGCGCGCGCGTGCGTGCGTGCGTGTGTGTGTGTTTACCTTGTGGTTCCCCCACAGCCTGGCAAGGCCGTTGGGGTCCATGATGCGGAACACCTTGCTCTCCGTGTCCTCCCAGCGGATGTAGTTCTCGTACCGGCTGTTTGACAGGAGCTGGTAGACGTAGTCCCACAGCAGCCTGCAGTCTGAGGACACACAACGTCTTAACCCACCATGCTTTGCTGTAAGTGATAAATGAATGAGGTCTGAAGTGTCTCCTCACATGTGTGAAACAGCAGCTTTGACCTTTGACAGGTAAATCTCACCTGCGATGCGTCCGATGGGGATCTGCTGCTCCTCGGGGGGGGACACAGGCATGATGACGTGGTTCCTGTAGAGTGCCTCCTCCTGCAGGAGCTGCTGCTGGGACAGAGACATCTGAGGGTGAATGCTTTGCCCCTTCAGCTCCCGCCCGTTCTCCAGCGCCGCATGAGACGAGGGTCCGCGGCTGTGCCTGAAGTCCATGGCGGCCCCCCCGCCGCTCCTGCTGGGGCTGAGCAGCAGGGGGTTCATGATGGTGCTGGGAATGAGCTGGATGACGCGAGGAGGGCCCGCCTCCTGGCCCCCGGGGCTGCCTGGGCAGGGGTCTCGGGGCGTGAGGCAGCGGCCGTTGGGGGCAGCGGGGGACACTGACAGGGGGTACATCTCCTCCTGGGGGTGGTGGTTGCTGTCGGGCAGCTGAGAGAAGGTCTGCAGGTGGTCATCTGTGGCTGTGCGGGGGGGGTGGGGCTCCGGAGGGGACCGCCTAGGAGTCTGAAGGTGGGGGGAGCGTGCGCGGTGGCGCAGCTCGATGGTCGGGGGGTGCTGGGGGAGGGGCTCTGAGCCACGAGGAGCCCGTCGTACCGTGTCTGAGGAGAACATCACAACACGAGGTTAACACAGCAGCAGCTCACACACTGACAGCCAGTGGTGAAGAGTTTCTGTTGAGCAATATTCTGATCCTTGGTTTATTTTATACACAGTCCAAGACTGGTAAATTGATTCATTACTGTTGTGTATTTCATAACGAGCAGCCTATAGGTACATGAGAAATAGGAATGCACCAACAAATATAAATAAAAAATAGTTAAAAAGTTAAACCCTAACTCTTTGATGCTTTTACTTTATTTTTTAATTATACATTTTATTTGTGAATTTCGTGTTTGCTTCTTGATTTTTCCTTTGAGCTTATGGAGAATATATAAAGCCATGATGTTTTGTGCCTGGCATTATATTAGACAGTGTGTGATGAAAGACGCAGGGCAGAAGGGGGCAGCAGAGAGCTGGGCCTTCTGAGTGCTACAGGCCTGCCTCTGGTTGAACCCAGGTTCAGGAAGCACTTACACCCCCCCCCCCCCCCCCCCCCCCTCTGAAAAGACATCCCCTCCACCTTGCCCGGCTCTAGTCTTCTTTTCAGTGAAATTAACTCAATAGTTTTATTTTTTTGGACATCACTTCTGCTCTAGGAAATGATGATTTGTGTGTGAATAGTTTCTCTGTGTTTGCTCTGAAAGGTGTGCCCACAGTGATCACATGCTGGCTGTCAGCAGTGGTGGAATGTTACTAAGTACATTTACTCAAGTACTGTGCATGAGTAAAAATGTAGGTACTTTCACATTATGCTACTTTATATTTTTATTCCAGCACATTTTGTTGGCAAGTATTCCCTACTTTAAAGAAGAGCAACATTGAAGTAATGAAGACATTGATTTGTCAATAACTATAGTAAAATTATGTCAAATGTATGATTAAATGGATCACGGTGCTTATTAAGCATTTTACAACATATACCATAACATGCCAAAGTGCTCTTTATTTACGTTCAACACTATTAAAATCAAAAGGAGAAATATGAACATTACTTTAACACTGATCAAATAATGTCAACATTTCACAGAGTTTACTGAGCTGTGTGGGGTTTCTTAAACTTTTGGGGATGGTGACAACAATACGTTTGACTTTACTTTTTTATTTCAGTTCCCTCCTAATGAAGAATATATCTCTGTTGTCCACGTTCATAAAGCATAGAACAACACCATCAGAGCACGGTGCAAAGTCTCTAGATGTCTTCCAGTAGTCCTCTTTACAGAGAACTGTAGTCTCCTCCCAGCAGATGCACATTAAGAACATCCTCTGGTGCGTCATTAATACGTCTGATAGTGTCAGTGCTGTCAGATTCTCTGGAAGCCCGGTCGTCTTTTCCTAAGTCCTTTTGAATTCTCCTATCCACTATTCCTTAACCCTGTTACGTTTCACACAGAGGTCAAGGACTAGTGGGTAGAGAAAGACGATAGGAGCTGATTTTTGGATGTTTTAATTCGACTGCAGCCTGGGTGTCACTAATACTCTGCAGGTTAGTGTGAGAACCGGATCACATTAGCTGTGGAGAGTTTCAGGAAGGGTTCTCGGGTTGAGTTGGCAGTGGTTCCTTGAATCACAGGCACTGTAAAAACCCGTCTGCAGAGAGGCACTCAAAGCATGAAGACGGCAGTGAGGAATAGTTGTTCGGAGCTCCTTTAAACAGCGCTGCACTTTCTTGTGGAGCAGGTTTTACTGCCAACAGGTGGAGATACTGCTCCAACCCATCAGATGGTTGATGTGTCATGTTTCCTCACACCAAAACAACCCGCTGAGCATTGTCTTTACTTCCTTGAACGTAAGGTTTCATTTAACATTTACCTTCATTAAAAGTGTTGTTGTTCCTTATCCCCAACTTTCCACAAGCGGTTCAAAAAGAAGCCGTATGCAGTTCCTATGGACATCTGCAGAACATTCAACCTTGTCTGGTATTGCAATTGCCATTATTATAAATACTCACATACAATTTGATTCATTATATACATGTAATTACAATGTTGAACAAGTGACTGATGACTATGGAATGATGTAAGACAATATCTGCTATTATATGATCAAATTGGCCTAGCTATAGCTGGCTCATATTACTCTGAGCAGCATCACTGCTGATGGGGAAGTACTGTTGATGACTGTTGATGACTAAATCCATATTTACCATAATAAAAACTATAGTTAACTCCAACTAGAACTAAACTAATATGAATCTAACAGTGTCTGCTATTATGAAGAAGGAAGCTTACTTTATATACACTCAGAGGTACACCTGTACAATTAATCAGCTCTGCCAACAATTCTACCTTGAGGAATATATTATATAACATAATAATCAGATTTCGTTGATATTTTTATGTGTAAATGTAATGATATGTTTATTATTGAGGGGATGTTTAGCAGTGGTGGGGTACTGGAATGCAATCGTTGAGGTGTTTTTTTAAATACTTTTTCAGGAAACGAGTGCTTTTATTCAAGACACAGTGTTGACGGGGAGACGGAGGGAATGAGACGCAGGAACTGGTCCCAGAGCAGCCTGGAGCCTGTCCTCCGGTCGCGGTCCTAACACCAGACCATGGGCCCCAGCTCTACCAACTGAGCTTTACAACAGTGAAGAGTTTTTCATATTGAGACTACCTTGTGTATATAGACAGGGAGGACACATTCAAATAACATCAATATCATGGAGTAAACTGTAACTATGAGCTTAATGTTAGACCTATCAGGGAATTAAAAGCACTATGAGAGGCAAAAACACAAGAGGCATCATAACTGTATGTACTTTAAGAGCAAACTCAAGACCCACCTTTTTAATTTGGCTTTAACTGAAGTGTTTTTTATTCTTAATTTCTTGTTTGATGATTTGATTACAACAGTTGTAATGGAATATATTTTTATAATGATTGATTGTAGAGGCTAATATAAAAATATGAAATCTATGCATTAGAGCAGCGTCTATGGGACTGACCTTCCAGCTTGAGGTGCTGCGAGGCGCCCTCCGGCAGCGAGTGGAAGGAGTTCCCGGGGAAGTATGCGGAGGGGTAGAAGACGTGGGGCTTCCTCTGCTTCAGGATGTGCTGCAGCAGCTCGTACAGGACGTCCCCTGCAGAGGAAAGCTCACAGGTTAGAATCACTAGCATGTAGCGTCATCCAGAACTTCCCCTTCTTCTGCTCCTGCTTTCCAGGCAGCAGGGGGCTTGAGCAATAATGGAAGAGCCTCTGAGGGACAGACCCACATTACAGGGTTCTTTACTGGACAGGGTGCCATGGCAACACTTTATATTAGAAAAACATGTCTTAAATAATCCAACACCTGTAGAGCTGAGGCATTGCACAACATGAAGTGGATGTTGACACAGGTAGATGGGCCGTGGCTGTGTATGAGCTGCCCTTTAAGTGTTGGAGAGTAGTAGAGCGCAGACACAGAGCAGGAAGTGGAGCCGATGATTAACAGAAGTGTGGCCTCTCACACACAAACATTTACAGTCAACACATAGCCCAGGTACAGAGGCCGTGATATTACAATAACAAGGAAATGAATCTCATGAAGAAAGTGATGGAACACACACGCACGCACGCACGCACGCACGCACGCACGCACGCACGCACGCACGCACGCACGCACGCACGCACGCACGCACGCACGCACGCACGCACACACACACACACACACACACACACACACACACACACACACACACACACACACACACACACACACACACACACACACACACACACACACACACACACACACACACACACACACACACACACACACACACACACACATACACCTTTCAGTTCTCACTTCCTTGTCCTGTGGAGTTCCATTATTGGGAAAGATTCCACCTCCTGATTCTTGTCGTCGTATGTGTTGATTTTACTAAGA
Source organism: Notothenia rossii (assembly GCF_949606895.1). Taxonomy (NCBI): domain Eukaryota; kingdom Metazoa; phylum Chordata; class Actinopteri; order Perciformes; family Nototheniidae; genus Notothenia; species Notothenia rossii. Next base: position 43,038,369 of record NC_136908.1, on the reverse strand, counting down.
GGGTTAACTGTCATGAACTTTTGGATGATTATTTATTGTACTGTACTTATGTTATTACCATCACTTTTTTTCTTACTTGTGTTCCTTGAACTGTTACATTATATTTGTATATGCTGCATGTGTGGAACAAGGTTTTAACTTTATTATTTAAAGTTTGCTTTGATTCTGGATTGAAAATGCTAGTGTTAGTCTTCACATGTGTCCAATGGGCTTATGAAATATCAGTATGAATCACAATTTCTAGGAAATGAGGAAACAGAGAAAGCTTCCAGTTAGTCAGACTGATCTATGGAACACACTTTAGGCTCTACATTTCTCATGTGTGAACTTTCTGCTGTGATTTAGCCTGCGACACAGTGAAGTTAAAACATTCCATAAAGTCAACGTTTCATTCTCGGAGCTTCTATAAAGTAAATATGTCTCACAGCAGGGGCTGATGGGAAGTGCGCGCTTACACTCCCCAAAAGGAGGATACAGACGCCAAAAGTTTTGCTCTGTTCCGCAAAATGACGCTTTCACTGATGTCACTGACAACAGAGCCAACAGCCAGCAGCATGAAAACGTCAAAACAGCTGTCAGCTTCAGCTAGCCTCACAGCTTCCTCTTTCCTCAGTGTGTTCAGCTTCCTCTCTCCTCTCTGTGTACAGCTTCAGCTAGCCTCACAGTTTCCTCTTTCCTCAGTGTGTTCAGCTTCCTCTCTCCTCAGCTTCCTCTCTCCTCACTGTGTTCAGCTTCCTCTCTCCTCAGCTTGCTCTCTCCTCACTGTGTTCAGCTTCCTCTCTCCTCAGCTTCCTCTCTCCTCACTGTGTTCAGCTTCCTCTCTCCTCAGCTTCCTCTCTCCTCACTGTGTTCAGCTTCCTCTCTCCTCAGCTTCCTCTCTCCTCAGTGTGTTCAGATTCCTCTCTCCTCAGCTTCCTCTCTCCTGACTGTGTTCAGCTTCAGCTAGCCTCACAGTTTCCTCTTTCCTCAGTGTGTTCAGCTTCCTCTCTCCTCAGCTTCCTCTCTCCTCACTGTGTTCAGCTTCCTCTCTCCTCAGCTTCCTCTCTCCTCACTGTGTTCAGCTTCCTCTCTCCTCAGCTTCCTCTCTCCTCACTGTGTTCAGCTTCCTCTCTCCTCAGCTTCCTCTCTCCTCAGTGTGTTCAGATTCCTCTCTCCTCAGCTTCCTCTCTCCTGACTGTGTTCAGCTTCAGCTAGCCTCACAGTTTCCTCTTTCCTCAGTGTGTTCAGCTTCCTCTCTCCTCAGCTTCCTCTCTCCTCACTGTGTTCAGCTTCCTCTCTCCTCAGCTTCCTCTCTCCTCACTGTGTTCAGCTTCCTCTCTCCTCAGCTTCCTCTCTCCTCAGCTTCCTCTCTCCTCACTGTGTTCAGCTTCCTCTCTCCTCAGCTTCCTCTCTCCTCACTGTGTTCAGCTTCCTCTCTCCTCAGCTTCCTCTTTCCTGACTGTGTTCAGCTTCAGCTAGCCTCAAAGTTTCCTCTTTCCTCAGTGTGTTCAGCTTCCTCTCTCCTCAGCTTCCTCTCTCCCCACTGTGTTCAGCTTCATCTAGCCTGACAGCTTCCTCTTTCCCCAGTGTTCAGCTTCCTCTCTCCTCACTGTGTTCAGCTTTCTCTCTCCTCACTGTGTTCAGCTTCCTCTCTCCTCAGTGTTCAGCTTCCTCTCTCCTCTCTGTGTTCAGCTTCAGCTAGCCTCACAGCTTCCTCTCTCCTCAGTGTGTTCAGCTTCCTCTCTCCTCACTGTGTTCAGCTTCCTCTCTCCTCTCTGTGTTCAGCTTCAGCTAGCCTCACAGCTTCCTCTCTCCTCACTGTGTTCAGCTTCCTCTCTCCTCACTGTATTCAGCTTCCTCTCTCCTCTCTGTGTTCAGCTTCAGCTAGCCTCACAGCTTCCTCTCTCCTCAGTGTGTTCAGCTTCCTCTCTCCTCACTGTGTTCAGCTTCCTCTCTCCTCTCTGTGTTCAGCTTCAGCTAGCCTCACAGCTTCCTCTCTCCTCAGTTTGTTCAGCTTCCTCTCTCCTCACTGTATTCAGCTTCCTCTCTCCTCTCTGTGTTCAGCTTCAGCTAGCCTCACAGCTTCCTCTCTCCTCAGTGTGTTCAGCTTCCTCTCTCCTCACAGCTTCGTCTCTCCTCACTATGCTCAGCTTCCTCTCTCCTCTCTGTGTTCAGCTTCAGCTAGCCTCACAGCTTCCTCTCTCCTCACTGTGTTCAGCTTCCTCTCTCCTGACTGTGTTCAGCTTCCTCTCTCCTCACTGTGTTCAGCTTCAGCTAGCCTCACAGCTTCCTCTTTCCTCAGTTTGTTCAGCTTCCTCTCTCCTCAGCTTCCTCTCTCCTCACTGTGTTCAGCTTCAGCTAGCCTCACAGCTTCCTCTTTCCTCAGTTTGTTCAGCTTCCTCTCTCCTCAGCTTCCTCTTTCCTCACTGTGTTCAGCTTCCTCTCTCCTCAGCTTCCTCTCTCCTCACTGTGGTCAGCTTCAGCTAGCCTCACAGTTTCCTCTTTCCTCAGTGTGTTCAGCTTCCTCTCTCCTCAGTGTGTTCAGCTTCCTCTCTCCTCACTGTGTTCAGCTTCCTCTCTCCTCTCTGTGTTCAGCTTCAGCTAGCCTCAAAGCTTCCTCTCTCCTCAGTGTGTTCAGCTTCCTCTCTCCTCACTGTGTGCAGCTTCCTCTCTCCTCAGTGTGTTCAGCTTCCTCTCTCCTCTCAGTGATCAGCTTCAGCTAGCCTCACAGCTTCCTCTCTCCTCACTGTGTTCAGCTTCCTCTCTCCTCACTGTGTTCAGCTTCCTCTCTCCTCTCTGTGTTCAGCTTCAGCTAGCCTCACAGCTTCCTCTCTCCTCACTTTGTTCAGCTTCCTCTCTCCTCACAGCTTCCTCTCTCCTCACTATGTTCAGCTTCCTCTCTCCTCACAGCTTCCTCTCTCCTCACTATGTTCAGCTTCCTCCCTCCTCACAGCTTCCTCTCTCCTCACTATGTTCAGCTTCCTCTCTCCTCACTGTGTTCAGCTTCCTCTCTCCTCACTGTGTTCAGCTTCCTCTCTCCTCTCTGTGTTCAGCTTCAGCTAGCCTCACAGCTTCCTCTCTCTTCACTATGTTCAGCTTCCTCTCTCCTCACTGTGTTCAGCTTCCTCTCTCCTCTCTGTGTTCAGCTTCAAGACATCACTGTGTCCGAACTTCTACAGGTGCTGATGCATTCTACCACCAAATGCTCTGTTTGACATCATGACGAGTGAAGACAGATACTAAGAGATGTGATGGTGCGTCCCCACAGAGCTGCAGCAGGATGTGAACTACAGAGAGAAACAGCAGCAGCTGACAGCTGGACACATCATCCTCACAACATCATGTTAACTCACTTCCAGTTTACTTCCCATTTCAGGGAGGATTTAAAATGACTTAAAAGTTTAATTGTATTATATAAATACAAATGCATTATCAAATAAATAAATAAATAGATGTTGGTAAGAAACTGCAAAATAAACGTCTTATACATATATATTTATTTAGATAAAAGATCTTGCAGCTTACTATAAAGTCATAGAAAAAGATTAATGATTAATATATATTGATAATTGAGCAACATTGATGTATGCATCATGTATGCATTACTTTTGTTATGTGTTCCGTTGAGCTTTTAAGTCGTGTTTTATTTCTCTGGTTTCATTATTTATTTTATACTAATCAGCAGGGATGCTCCGATCGATCGGCCACCGATTGTTATTTGCCGATATTCACTCTCTGCCAATCTATAGGTGCTCCCTATAAAGGCCGATCAGGAGAGTCGATCACATTACGTAAAATACATGACACTTTTCTCTGTGCGCAGCAAAACAAGCTCGCCAAAATGGCTTCACCAGTCTGGCATTATTTGAAGGTGTCCGAAAAAGACAGTGAAATAGCAGTATGCAACGTGTGTGAAGCAGAAATCCTGCAGCTCCGCCCGCTGTAACGGACCGGTGAGCGGAGCAAAACACACATTAACGGCCCGTCCACACAGCAGCGTTAAAAAAATATTCCAACGCTTCTGCCCATTCACTTTGAATGGGGTTACGTCACTTTGCCTCACTTTTCGCCGAACTGCATTATGGGAAGCAAAGCGGAGATTTCCAGGCATCTCAGGCTTCAAAAGTTGAGCAATGTTCAAATTTTGAAGCTGAGGTGGAAGCATCAGCCAATTAAATCCCATTTATGCAAATCTGACAGTTCAAGCGCTAGCCAATCAAACCGCGTGTAAGCTGGGAGTGACATACCCATGGATGTATAATAAGAACATACAGGACATACCGCAGTTCATTTTCTATATTCCTAACAAAATGGAGGAGAAATTAGTTATTGCGGTAGCAAATCACCCGGTTCTTTATGACCAGTCCCTATTTACTTACCGGGATACAAACCGGAGGAACCAGGCATGGAGGGAGGTGGCAGAGACAGTGGGTGAAACTGGTATGTTTTCGCCTGTTTGGGGAGTTTATATCCAGTTTAATTCGATTTAACATTGCTCGCAAGCAGGGGAGCGGAAGATTCATGTGATTGGTTGTTGGTCGCGTTGCTTGCAAAAAATCCCCAAGCTTCAGATATGCCCACCTCCAAGATTTTTTAACGCTGCTGTTTGGACGTACCGTCAGAGTTAGACCTAACACACTTAGCTATTTTACCTACCTCTGGAACAAGCTAAACTAGTTATAAATATGTTTATTCTTCACTGTCGGGTCACTCATTACTGGATCAGTGAGCTGCATGAGATACTGACAGGCTGTCAGGAGAGAGAGAGAGAGAGAGAGAGAGAGAGAGAGAGAGAGAGAGAGAGAGAGAGGGAGAGAGTGGGAGAGAGCGCTCCGCTCAGTTCTCCCATCATCCAAAGTGAATGTAAACTTGAACAATGTACTTCATCTGAATAATTATGTTGATTGTTGTTTGTGGAATCTCCAGTGAATGAGCCCCTTTAACTTAGTTAAAAACATCACTTTAAATGGAAGATTCCCATAGGCCTCGCCCACTCGATCGGATCGGTATCGGCCGATACTGATTCCGGCCCCAAAATTGGCGATCGGAGCATGCCTTCTAATTATATCAGCGTTTTTATCATTTATTTCACTTTTTTTTTGTTTACACTTAACTGATGATCGTTATGACCTTTAACAATAATTCGTGAAAAACTCTTAATTGTACTTGATTATCTCAAAAAGTGCAATATAAATAAAGTTCGATTGATTGATTGATTGATTATGCTTTTGTTTGTGGATTCTTTATTTCATCAATTCATTTTTTTGAAAGCATTAATTATATGTTGATTTTTAATCCTCATTCCCTCACTTTTTTGGACTGTAAATGACCTCAAATGCGTAAATCCCATACTGTGTAGTGTTTATCCAATGTCTATATTGATATATCACAATGCTGATCACTTTCTCTTATGATGACTATATCAACATCACATCACCCTGAGCCTCACAGCACTGACTTCAGCCGTCACACACTCATACACTGAATCCCGTTTCATTTTAATAAGGGAATCTAAAACTCTGCAAAGGAAAACATTTCAGTATTATTTGCAGCCCGTTAGCGTTGCTATGGCTACAGTTGAGGTTGGTTTGTACTTCCTGATCAACCGTCCCCTACTTCCTCCCCTAGCACCCGGCTGTGACAGCTGCCTCCCTACTGTCACACACCCCCCCCCCACCCCCCAGCTCTTTATGTAGAAATAAACTATAATATTGGCCTCAACTACAAATGGCAAAGCTGATCAGGGGTCAGATGTTTATTCATCCTCGAGGAACCCCAGCTATCATTTCCCAACATGATTTAGTCCCAACAGTCCGAATGTGTCCTTTTTCACCTCAGAAAAAGAAGCTTCTATGTATAAATGCACCGCGTATTTTCAAGCGTTCTCGAAAAAGTGTTTCTTTTTTTAACAAAATACTGTAAATTAGATGAAGACTTTTCTTTTTGAACTATATATATCTCACACTGCACTGTAACATTGATTCATGTATTTTATACCTGTGTTGTTCTATCTAGTTGGACAATCTAATGCAACCAATGAGAGTGACTCATTTGTAAAGCGTTTCGGGCAGGAGTCATATCCTAATACTGTTCTTGAAGAGGTGGAAAGAGGACAGTACCGGAGTGGGGGGATCGGTAGCGGAAGTCCTCCTTGGTGAGCAGCAGCAGGGCCTTGCCGTTCATCTGGAAGGATCCGCTGGTGATGGGCCGCAGGGCGAACTCCTTCTCCGCCCAGCGCAGCCACTGGGCCACGTCCTCCCTGCTCCAGAACACCGGCTGCAGGCCTGGAGACACAGAGCAGGGGGGTGAGACCACACTACCAGCACTCCAAATCTGGACAAGTATATTTGTCTAACTTCTAGTCAGAATATGTCCCTATACTTGATATAAGACATAATAACTTGGGGCGTAACAATGTAGTGAGAAATAGGTTCTTGTTTTTAGACAATGCATCTTAAGTATCTCTTTAAGTCAAAGACTCTTGAAAGCATCTTGTTTTAAGAAAATAATCTTACTTGATTTTTGAAAAACATCAGAAAACAAAAAGCTTTTGAGCATGTGTGGCTTATTTTTGTAACATCTCCTCAAGCTGGTAAAATATAGTTCAACATAAGTTCTCCCAGCTGATTACAATATCTGACTTCTCTAAATATCCCATCTTATTTCAAGAAGTCTTACCAAGCTAATTCTCCATAGTTCAATTGGCATATTATTTTACTTATAACAAGCAAAATCACTTTTTTTAAATTATTTTTTTAACTTGTTTTTGGAGCAGCATGTCTTCGAGTGAGGGTTTTAATAAGGAGCGACAAAGTGGAGGTGACGGGGGAAGGAAGGAAGGAAGAGAAAAAAGGATGAGCTCAGAGGAGGGACGCAGAAGGATGGGGGGGTTGAGGTGAGGAAGGAAAAAAAGAAGCAAAGGCAGGAAGGAGGGGAGGGTGAAAGGGAGGGAGGGAAGCACGGGGGAGGAAGGAAGGAGGCAGAGGCAGTAAAAAGGATATTGAGGAAGTGGAGATAAAAGCCAAAAGGAGTGAGTGATTACGGGAACGTATAAGCAGAGATAAAGGGAGGGGAAAGATGAAGGAGGAGACAGAGTCAGAGCGGGAGAGGAGGGGAGAATAAAAGATGAGGAGATGATAGGTTAAGGGAAGAATACTGAATAAATCAGCAGGATCAAAGAAGAAGAAAGTGTGATTTGATTTAATCCATCCTGAACTGTGCTGCTCCCTCTGAACTCCAGAGGACACACTCTGTGTTAGTCTGAGCATAAAGGGTGGAGGGAGAGAGCTCTTATTTCCCTTTGTCACCGTGGGAACTGGGTATCCTACTGACCAGCAAGCATTTCAGCTACATTTAAATGAAAGGTTTGTATTTGTTGATCCAATGAGTCTAAGCTGTACTGCAGTGGTCCGTGTTACATTACCTGCACATCATCTTTACATTTGAATTATGTTTTTCAATGAATTGAAATCCTTTAAGCTCATGTCTGTGTGTTAGCGCATTCATCAACAAAAACTCAACTCTATGCCAAATAAAACTGTGTGCTATTAATCTAAGAGGTTTCAGGACTAAGGAATAATGTTATCAGAAAAGCAAGTGTAGTGATACGGCTTACTTCACCCTATCAGCAAACAGAGTATCAAACAACAGAGGGTGAGTCAGCAGTTTGCACTTCTAGTTCCTCTCAATATCAATGTGTCTTGGCTTTTGGTCGGGTCTGTGATGAACACAAGCTCAACCCATGAGCTCAATACTCTTTGATATGAAGTATGTCAGTAAATAACCCACGTGGGAATTTTGAAGCTTTTGCTTTTTTTAAAAGGCGGAAGAATGAGACTACAAATGCGGTCGGGGACACTTTACTTACTGATGATTGGACCTACTCATCGAGAAAAGGAAAAGTCGGGATTATTTGTTAAGATCATCTTGCTGAACAGGACGTATTCATATCATGAACTGTTGTTTGCACATGTTCTGCAATGATCCAAAATCCTGTGTAAACATCTCATTGCTTTTGCGATAGGTCCAGGATGATGCTAATTGGAATGCTAGGTCAAACAAAACCTCACCTGGTTTGATACCTTTGACCCTAGAGGTTAATTCCCAACTACTGAGACTGGGACTGTGATGTTATTGATATCGTCTGACCTAACAGGAAGTATATTTTTAAGCATCACATTAAACATCTTTCTACCCTTATTTATCTCATTAGGCATATCAAAGAAACTGCTGACTCATGGAATCATTTAGCACTCTTAGTGTAAAGATTTACAGCCTGTCTCAGACCCGCCCCCTTCTCTCTTTCACACACATATACACACACACGCAGACTCGCAGCAGTGTGTGTCTGCGCTCAGAATCCATGACACCCACACGCAGCAGAAGCACTCATTCCTTACTTCTCACTTATCACAGCCTCAAACACTTCCTCTGGGAGTCTGACAGCTGTTATCTCTGGCCGCCAATGTCACTGTTACAGAAGTAATAGGAACCTTGTGCCGCCCCCCCCCCCCCCGTCAAACCGAGGAAGTTTCACAGAGTGCAATCGATATCAAATGAAACCCTGTCTAGATTCCCATTCCTCCTCTTCCCTTCTCCTGCTCTGTGCTCAGATAGTGGCCGGGGTGCTGCCGATAAGGCGGGAAAGCTAGGGTTATCTGAAGCACGGCGTATGGCCCGTCAGGCTCCGACCCTCAGCCTGTCAGCAGACGACCCCAGAAAGTGTAGGGAACGGGATTAAGGTGTTCCACAACCACAGGAGCTGGTGGAGGGCACATAGGGAACTATATGCCTTTAAAACGTTTGAATATATCTGTGTGGTCATGAATAGATGCTAAAAGTAACCATAGATACGATGTGGTTCCAGTCTTTGCGAGGCGGGGGTGTGGTTTATTGACGTTGTCATGTAGCTTTTCCAATGCTAATCAACCTGAGCTTGTGGGGGAATGTAAACTGCCCTGATTGTTATTGTCATGAATTCCTTCGGTCAAAGTAAAGGTCTGCACCTTACCAGTTTCAAATGCTCAACTTATCAGTAGTTAGAGAACACATTGAAATACCTCTCGTAATAACTGGACCTCCTCCTGACCGACTACATGACTGGCTTTCTTTCAGTTTAGAATCAGCAGCTGTACATGATGCTCTCTCGTGGCTGACTGAGAGTGTAGAGGCCAGGGAGGGGGGGGGCAGCAGTGTAGCCGGGGTCAGGGGGTCATGGCTGCGGTATGCTCTCTCCAGAGCCAGAGAGGTGCTGCTCTGCCAAAACCCCTCCGAGATCCGGTCTGCCGGCCCCGGCCATCTGCACAGAGCCCAGAGGAGGAAGCACCAAGGGGAGGAGGAGGAGGAGGAGGAGGAGGAGGAGGAGGAGGGGGGCACAAACAAATGTGTCCCACAACGCACTTTGGCAGGAAGCAATCCAGCGTGGACTCTGTTTCAGCACAGGAAACTTCCTGTCGGGAAGGTTAGAGAGCGACGCCGGGAGGTTTGTTATAAGAGAGCAGGACGGAGAAGAGGAGAGGAAGAGTAGAGCAGAGTGTGGAGGAGCAGAGGAACACAGCTATTGCTAAAGGACTAGAGAACGAGGCAAAAAGAGGAAGGAAAGTCAAACAGGAAGGGAAACAGATACTCAGGCAGAGGCTTCAGCCCCTCTCTCCTGACTGTTACACCTATTCTGGCCCCAAACCATTTATACAAGATGTTGTGTGAAGATTTCTTATTTTATTTAAGATGATGAAGTCATAAAATATTCCAACAGACATTGGAAACTCCAAGTAGAAGCTTTGTAAATCTAAAACGTATGTTGCTACAGCCGTTCAGGTGTTTCAATCTGAATGCGTTTTCCATGTGCTCGCTTCATACAAAGCTAAATTGACAGTGAGCAACAAAACGTATTTCTCTCTGTGTTGACGGGTTTCTTTCCTCTTCCATGCCAACGTTGCTCTTCAGGCTGCCAGAACTATGACAGTTGTGTTTGTGAATTACAAAGCTCTCTTGTCGGAGCCGATCTGATTTCAGCTTTTAAACCTGAGTCACATTCACGTTATATGAGTTTCTGGATCTTATATCGTATCTTACATCAATGCGATCTATAACAGATCTGATCGTAAGAAGGACTACTCTCTGAAGCACTGCAGCCAGGGGGAACAGGCATGATGTGCCTCCTTAGAGGTGGAGAACATATGGATGGCCTGGTCAGGCACTGAGAGGAGAACAGCAGACCTGTACACACACTCACACACACCTCTGTGAGCTGGTCAATGTGTTCTTTCTGGTTTCTGTCAAATAATCTTTTTACAGATGTGTTACAGGTTACAGGAAGAAAGTCGATTTCAGTCCTCCTTGTCAGTCTCTGCCTGTATTGAAGGCATCGATTCGATCATGAAAGCATATTTAAATTGGTGTGTGTGGGTGTGTGTGTGTGTGTGTGTGTGTGTGTGTGTGTGTGTGTGTGTGTGTGTGTGTGTGTGTGTGTGTGTGTGTGTGTGTGTGTGTGTGTGTGTGTGTGTGTGTGTGTGCTTTTTATTGAATAAAACCCTCCAGCACGACAGCAGCGGGATCCTGAGCCCTTGACTAAACCGTGGGCTCCTAATCCTCTCTGATGACACATAATGTTCACTTTGTGGGCTTCTCAGGCCCCCGCTCATGCACATACAGCGCGTACAAGTTGCCAAGGCAACTCATGAGCGCTTGAGATGAATGAAGGGAGGAGGAGGAGGAGGAGGAGGAGGAGATCACTGGTATCTTGTTTCGTTGTTGCGGTACAGAAGCCAGACGAGTTAATGAGGTCCGTCCTGCTGTGGACGTCCCGCTAACACTCACTGCTGCACAACTGCCCCTCCTCTGTAACAACTCCTCTGTAACAACTGCCCCTCCTCTGTAACAACTACACCTCCTCTGTAACAACTGCCCCTCCACTGTAACAACTGCCCCTCCACTGTAACAACTGCCCCTCCTCTGTAACAACTGCCCCTCCTCTGTAACAACTACACCTCCTCTGTAACAACTGCCCCTCCTCTGTAACAACTGCACCTCCTCTGTAACAACTGCCCCTCCACTGTAACAACTGCCCCTCCCCTGTAACAACTGCCCCTCCTCTGTAAAAACTGCCCCTCCACTGTAACAACTGCCCCTCCCCTGTAACAACTGCCCCTCCTCTGTAACAACTGCCCCTCCTCTGTAACAACTGCCCCTCCTCTGTAACAACTGCCCCTCCACTGTAACAACTGCCCCTCCTCTGTAACAACTGCCCCTCCTCTGTAACAACTACACCTCCTCTGTAACAACTGCCCCTCCACTGTAACAACTGCCCCTCCACTGTAACAACTGCCCCTCCTCTGTAACAACTGCCCCTCCTCTGTAACAACTACACCTCCTCTGTAACAACTGCCCCTCCTCTGTAACAACTACACCTCCACTGTAACAACTGCACCTCCTCTGTAACAACTGCCCCTCCACTGTAACAACTGCCCCTCCCCTGTAACAACTGCCCCTCCTCTGTAACAACTGCCCCTCCTCTGTAACAACTGCCCCTCCTCTGTAACAACTGCCCCTCCCCTGTAACAACTGCCCCTCCTCTGTAACAACTGCCCCTCCTCTGTAACAACTACACCTCCTCTGTAACAACTGCCCCTCCTCTGTAACAACTACACCTCCTCTGTAACAACTGCCCCTCCTCTGTAACAACTGCACCTCCACTGTAACAACTGCACCTCCTCTGTAACAACTGCCCCTCCACTGTAACAACTGCCCCTCCCCTGTAACAACTGCACCGCCACTGTAACAACTGCACCTCCTCTGTAACAACTGCCCCTCCTCTGTAACAACTGCCCCTCCACTGTAACAACTGCCCCTCCACTGTAACAACTGCCCCTCCTCTGTAACAACTGCACCTCCACTGTAACAACTGCCCCTCCTCTGTAACAACTGCCCCTCCACTGTAACAACTGCCCCTCCACTGTAACACAAGCCCCTCCTCTGTAACAACTCCTCTGTAACAACTGCCCCTCCTCTGTAACAACTGCACCTCCACTGTAACAACTGCCCCTCCTCTGTAACAACTGCCCTCCTCTGTAACAACTCCTCTGTAACAACTGCCCTCCTCTGTAACAACTGCCCCTCCACTGTAACAACTACACCTCCTCTGTAACAACTGCCCCTCCACTGTAACAACTGCCCCTCCTCTGTAACAACTGCCCCTCCACTGTAACAACTGCCCCTCCACTGTAACAACTGCCCCTCCACTGTAACAACTGCCCCTCCACTGTAACAACTGCCCCTCCTCTGTAACAACTGCACCTCCACTGTAACAACTGCCCCTCCTCTGTAACAACTGCCCCTCCACTGTAACCACACCAGGTCCCATTTTAAAATGCTCTTGTTTTTGGGGTAAACATTATGCTGTGTTTATGCCCAGAAAGATGTCATTAATATCATGTTGGTGACTCAGCTTTTAGCCATTTTTCCTAAATGTTAAAACTCAGAATCAGAAATGTGTGTGTTGGGAAATGTATGGCGTTAAAAAGGTACAGAGAAGATAACACACCAAAGAACAACATTATATGTTTTCATAGTTAGCAAGCTACCTCTGATATCTATTTATCCAAGTGTTCTGATAAGCACAGTAGGTCATGTATCACTGGGCTCTGACTACATATATGCTATATTTGTACCATGTTTTAAATATATAATACTTTCACTAAGGAAAAATGGCTAATTAATAGTAGTGTGTTGTATAGGTGTTAGTGCATGTAAATGGTCTCCAAAGGCTAAAATATCTGTGTTCCCTCCAGAGGGAGTTTCTCTATTGACTAGAGCTCCAACATGTGATAGGCTAAGGGGCGGGACATCTCTAAGCTGGTTGACCAATCAGAAAAGAGCCTGCCAGCTAACCAATCAGAGCAGACTGGGCTCTGGTTTCAGACAGAAGTGGAAAAGAGAGTTTTGAACATTAAAGCATGGAGACATGTCCCAGCAGAGCAAATACTAATATGAACCTGAAAAGGAGCAGAATAGGGCCCATTTAAATGTGTATAAAGCTGGCAGGTACATTTTACTAGGTAAAGTTATCTTAATAGCATGAGGAAGTCGTTTTAGTAGAAGCTATCATAACAATGTATACCATCAGTGTGTGAATTGAGACAACTTTAGAGAAGCTAGCATGTTGTTGCTAGGTAATCTGAAGGTGTACTTTGTATGTTGACCTTTCTCAGTCTACTTCTCTGTTTGGTAGATATTTCGCCTATAACGTTTTCAGCAGCACTGGTTGATAAATGACTTTACAAAAGACACTGTGTGAGTGCTAAGAGCAGGTCTATTTCCAATAAGAAAATGAATCACGGGCATCTAAAACATAAGTTCAAATGTACTAAAAGGACGTAAGATTCATTGAACTTCAAAAAACTATTTTGTAACAACTAAGGTTTGTTGAGTTCAGCTTTTCTTGTGCGTCACACATTTCTAAGTATTTATTTTAAAACTGGAACAAAGTTGTATTTTGATTTATACTGGAATCTGAAAGTCTTTTTTCCTTCAACAATCAACAAATACCACAACTTATGCACACACAAATCTGAGACCAAGGATTTCAGCCTAGCCTGACCTTAACGACCTATAACTGAATAGACTGAAAAAAAACACAGAGCTGAAAGTAAGGCTGGGGCTTTTCTCTCGAAGCAGAAGTAGTCGGAAATTGTTTCTTTTTTTATTTGTAGCGATGGAGGAGGAGGTAGAAGGAGGAAGGAGGAAGGAGGAAGGAGGAAGGAGGAGGGCTGACCACGACCTTCTGACCCCCTGACTCACGGACATGTGTGTAGAGAGCTTCACATTTCCAATGCTCACACACTATTCATCTGCTCTCGCTTTGTGTCTTCATTCCCTGTCATGTGGGTGCGGCAGGGGAAAATCCACCTCCGCACACACTTTTACTTTTCAGTCAAGAGAACCCCCCCCCCTCTCTCATATTTATCCTCCACTTCCTCCACCAGCATGCACGTGCCTATCCCCGTCCAGCAAATCTGGACTTCAGCCAGTCAAAACAAACATAAAACAGATCATCAATCACAGGAGCGTTTATGGGCAGGAAGTAGCGCGACCTGTTTTTGATAGCTTGTTGTTGAGAGCAGGAGCAAGCCGGCTCTTGTAGGTTAGTTCCTGAATCCACCGTCAACTGCCACTCTTCCTTTTGTTCAGGAGCCAATTTTTTTCCCCTTTTTTTTTTATTTGAAATGCAGAAGCTTCAAAGACATTTGTTCAGTCAATCAAAAGGCCCCTGCTTGCCTGAAAGCCACACACCCTTATACTATATTCTTTTTTGTTCTTTCCATGTGGAGAAAGTGAAGTCAGCATTTTGTGCAGTGTAACACTTCGGTGATCGTTTTTACTGCAAAGCTTCCATGGCAGAGTTTCACAACTAACAGTCTGCTTGTGGACGTGTGCATGGAACCTGAGAGGATTTTTAAGAAAAACCACTTTCAGATCAAATCGTTTTCATAACAAAACATATACATGGAGAAAATCTGTTTTCTTTTAGCTTTCCTCTCCAGACAAAGGGAAGCTGATTGTTGAAAATCTTAAGGAGTTTAAAGTGGACCCATCATGCTATATTTGAATAATATATTGTAGGGCCATACCTATATAAAACATGTCTGCAAAGTTTTTTTTTCAAGATACCAAACAGATCATGCATTTTAGCCATGCCTCATTTCGCTCTATTTGCTCTTTTTTAGCCCTGTTTTTGCAAGGGCTGAATCTGTGGGAAGTCTTCTTCGCTGCTTTTGTGGCAGACTACAGCGCAACCTGGGACTCAGCCTCTTCAGCTCATCCAGGGAACACAACTTGACCCCGGCCGTGTTTGTTTGTTCTTCATGCTTATATATCGGACTATTGTGACTCGCTCTGCGGTTGAAACAGACGGTGCATGAATAAGGTTTTGCAGTAAGTGAAATTTGAGTACTTATTTATGTGTTAATTATTATAATCAGCTACGTAATGAATGTTAAGGCTTGGGTTAGCATGTAAGCGAGTGGTAGCTACATCGGTGCTAACGATGCTAATTGTAGACTCCAAGTTAAAATCATAGACTATATATAAAGGTTAAAACGAATTAGACAAGTGTTAAGCATTAAGTGGGATAATACTGTTGAACCAACGGCTTCTGTTTGAGGTTGATAAAATAAGGTCATCCTTGTAACTTAGAGAGATATTTTATTATGTAGGTAGGAACTGTATGCATCGCTAAGGTTAATTTAAATTGGCTATGCTCAAGTATGTAGACAAGCTAATGTCGAAGTAGTGTATGTGAAATCAACCTCACAATAAGATGTTTGTATATTAGGGCTGTACCCAAATATTAGACTATTCAAATTTTCGTTCGTTAGCCAACTATTCGGGTTTCAATTTTATTATTCGGATATTCGGTTTTTTTTGTTTGTTTTTTTAAATATATATTTTTTCTAAATATTTTTTTTCTTTTTCTAAAGGCGAATTGCAATATTCTTATATAGTGGTGGGCCGTTATCGGCGTTAACGTGCTGCGTTAACGTGAGACTCTTGTCGGCGATAAAAAAAAATATCGCCGTTAATCTATTCTCAAAGTTGGGTTGGGAGCTGGGTCTATACTACGCAAGCGATGATGACTTTCACCTTGATAATTTAGCGCGGATGTATACCTAGCCGAATTGCACTGTAGGGGGCGAGATCGAGTCTTTGACCTGTGTTTCTTCTACTGTCTATGGATCTGACCCCGGTCAAATCAGCCACATTAAACGTGACATGATAACATGGATACAGCAGGAATGAAGCCGCGGGGTTTGCTTCAGGGGACATTTATTTTTAAGAAGCTTCCCGATGGAAACCTCGACAAAAATAAGGTTGTTTGCACCTTGTGCAATGCGGAATTAGTTTACTGTAGGAGTTCATCCAGTCTCAAGTACCACCTAAACGCAAAGCATCCCTTAGCTAATGCGGAAGATGCCGGGCCGAGCACTGATGTAGCGCGGGGGAAGACTCGTCGTCAAACAACTATGTTTGAGTGCAACCGAGGCAAGCCCGTCAGCACAGCTCTATCAGCCAAGCTAACTAGTCTCCTCGCTCAGTGGATTGCCACCAGCTGCAGGCCCATTAGCGTGGTTGAAGATGACGGGCTCGAGCTTGTTCTCCAGGCGGCCACAGGTGACCCATCTTACAAACTGCCTGCGAGGCGAACTATCATGAGGAGAATACATGACCAGCACGCAGAAGAGAAAGCTACGAAAGTTGAGAAGATGGTAGAGGCGAGGTCTGTAGCACTGACTGGGGACCATTGGACGTCCGTTAACAACGACAACTACCTCGGCGTTACAGTACACCTCATCGATGCTAGCTGGGAACTTCACTCCTTCGCTTTAGGTATGCTACGTTATGTCATTTTAAATTACATAATTTAATTTTGTAGCCTTTTAATTACCACCACGTTATGTTTGCTTCTTGATAATTGCTAGTTGTTTACTACTAGTAGTGAAATTATTCTAATTTACTTTGTCTGTCTTTGTCAGTTTGTGATGCATTTTGGAAACTGGAGATGAGACCCTGGTCTAATGCACCACCTGGCTTGAGAAACCCGTTCTCAAAGACTTACTTTTAGTCATTATTTGGGTAGCACACATATTCTGAATGCCTTCGGCAGAATTCAAATGAGCCATTTTAATCTAGATTAATCTAGATTAATTCCAAGAATACAGTGAGATTAATCTAGATTAAAAAAATTAATCTATGCCCACCACTATTCTTATACCATATTTATACTTTTGAATTGCACTGTTAAAATGCGGAAATATATAAAATCTCAGCCTGTGCTCCTGGGTTCACTCACAGTCACGAACGCAAACGGCACGCTTCACCTCGTTTCACCCACAAAAGGCCGAAGACTTCAGCTGTGTGGGACCATTTTAAATTGGACGACGGTAAGAAGAATATGTGCCAAATATGCAATAAGAAACTGGCCTACCACGGTGACACAACAATTCTGAAAAGTCACCTGGGGGGTATACTACGAAGCAGGATTTTCGCTTAGCCGGCTAACTTCAGGGAAAACTTGGGGTTTCCGGTCCTACGAAGCTAGTTCTCTTTTTAGCAGGCTAGATCTCCATGGTAACTTATGCTGTGCGGCTAACCTGCCTCGGAGCAGGTTAGGCTGCAGTCTAAGAGAAGAGCTCAACTCAGTGAAAGCACTGCCTGCGGACCAATCAGAGCTCAGTGTGCGGAGTTTAAAGCGATCAAGTCATATTACAAGAGAAAGGAAATACAGAAAAGCTGCCGTTGCAGGAAAGACGGTAAAAATCACCGACAGTGTCTACGTGAACATTAATAGAATATCACCTCCCATGTTCAGAGCAATCTGACTATTAAAACATTAGCGTTAAGAAAGCTTACTTAAATATCTGCCACAACATAAGTAACCGGATCAGAGTAACATTAAGTACAGTCCGCGGCATATCACATCATAATGTATCATATATTTCCTTATCTGAGTCAGCTGAGCCGTATCTGGCCGTGCAACACTTACAGTGTCACATACTGTATGCAGAAGTATTATTTTAAGCAACACATTAAGTTGACGAAACACTCAAGACATATGTAATTAAAGTCAGATCGTGTCTTAGACGGGGCAGTGATATCATAAACCTGTTAATGTAAGCATTCAAACACTTTTTCTTTTACCAGCTGTATTCACCTTGCAGGTGCAACTATGTGGCTTTTATCGTGGATACAGTGTTTAAGTCATGGATGTTTAAAGTGTAACTTCTTCATATGTTTAATATTATAGTTGACTTTTCATTCAGGAAGTAGGACCAACAGTACGCAACCGAATTGTTTTTTTATATTATTTTTTTTAATTTTATCAAAATAGTGAAAATAATAGGAGTAATGTGGGAACATCTGGGGCTAAGGCAATGGCATAAAGTTGAGTAGCTCAGCCTAATAATAACTTGTGTCCATAGGTGCATCCCCACGCATCCCAGCCATCAACATCCTCAACAATACAGCAGACCCTACAGTTACCCTACAAAGGACACATTTAGTTTTAATGTTTGCGAGTACTGAGACAATAAATAAAATAAATCGTAATAGTATGCTCTTTATGCACTTCTGCTTAACAGCGTGTTGTCAGGTATCTCGGATTCGGAGCGTGTTACGAAACCTTTTTGAAAAAATATATTTTTTTGGAGAAAAAAAATTATAAAAGAAAAATACAAATCTCTCCGCACCGAATATTCGCTGCTGATTACTACCGAATATCCGGAGCCCGAAAAATGGTATTCGGGACAGCCCTAGTGTATATTACAATTATTAATGTCATATTTCAAGAAGATTACTTAGATATTACAATATGGTTGGTTGAGCTGGAGTTCATTATTGAGCTTACACGTTAACGTCACAGTCATCTGAAGAACGAACCCAAACCTTGTTGTTTTTATTAATTGCATTACCAAATGGGTATCAAATAAACAGTAAGCATTGGTAACACAACTTCCAAAGTTACAGTAAAATAAAAAGGACCCTGACTCGGACAATACACAATCCAACGTGTTCAACAGAAGATAATCAGTTATATTGTTTTTACACATGGTACTTTACATATATCTGTTTGTTTAAGGTGTCCAGGTGATGCAGACAGGCTGGACCAGAGAGTGAGAGACAGAACTGGACTCCTCACAGCAGTGAACTTCAGCACAGGTACAAAGACTCTTTTTTTCATACTGTACAAAGACTCAAGAAAGATATTGGTTTAAATAAATGAAACATTGACTTTAATATACTGATATACATTCCATTAAACAATACTATATACTAGATCACCTACACATCAGTTAAATTGAGGGTTTTTTCCATGCAAAATGTTACATTTAGATGTTAACAAGCAATATGATTTTGTCAGCTTTCTAATTTAATGTATTGAAGGCAAAGATATGTAACACATAGTGAGACCTGCTACTATTTATCTCTCAATATTGTCTGTAAAAAACGTGGTAAAAGTTATTCTTTCAGTGAGACAACAGAGCAAGCTTCTACAGTTGCACTACGTTTTGATAACAGTTAAATATTATTTTGATAATAACATATATTTCAATGTCGATGAACTTCATACTGTTTATTCATAATCTGATTGTCTTTGTAGCTCACATTTGAAATAAAAAAAAAACATTACAATTACAAAATAATAAAATCTCTGGACCCTCCAGAAAAACGCGATTCTGCGATCGCAGAATTTACTGCATAATCAGAGAAATGGCACAGATTTTTAAAAGGCCGCATATTTATCAAAAGGCGCATAATCCCCGCATTTTTCCACACAAAGTTTTTTTTTAAAAAGTTAACTCGTCTTGACGAGTAGTGATGATGACGCGACGTCATCAGCCAGCGCATCACAAAAGGCAAACACCGTCGTGTGAACGTGTGGAATTCACACTCCAAGATGAACAAATCGAATCCATCACATTTACCCATGAACATTTCTGCTAAACACCGGGCAAAGCAGTACCCCGATGTCTTCCACGAAAGTGGGGGGAAACTGTCCTGCACCCCGTTCAACTATGGGTTGGAGCATAAATGGAAATCGACTGTGAAGACCCACTTTGATTTGCTCAAACATTCAAAAAAGCAAAAGAAAGGCAAACAACTGTCGTTCACCGAGGCATCAACCTCCAAAACCCTTTCGAGGGTTGCAAGAAATTAGGTGAGTAGCCTACAAGATTGAAGCTGGTCAGATAACGAACGAGTAAATTAAAACAGAATGAGGCGGAGAAGTGTGTGTTTGTGTGTGTGTATCACTTTCTGTGATGTAGCTTGCTTCTAGTATGCTTGTTTATCATAGGAACTCTTTAAAAGTGCTCCCTTTCAATAGCCGCATTCACACCGCGGGACTTTCCCTGGTACTTTGGTTCTTTAGTTCCGTTAGTACCAATAATGTCGCGTTCACACCGCCGGGACTACTCAGTGCCGGGAACTCTTTTGGCCATTTTCAGTCCCTGCTAGAGAGGTGGAACGAACCTGGTGATAAAAGAGTGCCAATTACTATTCTATTTCTATTGGCTGGGCGAATTGCAAACCACGCCTTGTTAGACTCTGATTTTTTTTTGTTAGGCAGCCATTTTTTTCCTCGCTACAAAACCACATCCACACCTGAGCAAGTACTTTTTTTGTACTTTAAAGCAGTTATGACCACACGTACTACAACACCGGAGCGGTGGAATGATGAGGAAGTGTCGGTGCTTCTGGCAATTTACTCTGAGGACGGGATGCAGAAGTTTCTACAGAAAGCAGTTCCCAACTCCAAATGTTTTGAGCGATGTTCGCAAAAGCTACTTGAGCAGCGTGATGCCGTTATTGTTATGTCTTGACTGTGCAATAAAACAGACAAACTGGCGAAGCTTTATTTATTGTGTCCCACCCCAAATTTGCAGAATAGAAGAATGTGAGAGCAGACAGGTGTCGGTGGTTGAATTTATCTACAATGTTGCAACCTTGTGCAGCAATGGCAGGGGCAGAAACACAAGTCTTACACACATAAACACAAGTAATTTATCATGTCATTTGTTTTAGATAAATAAGGGGGAAAAAAACAAAAAAAGGCAGTCCTCTCCAAACCAACAGACAGGACGTCCAGCACACGGAGGTCCCTCCCTGAAGTCTAAGCAGCTCTCTGGAGACGACGCTGTCTCAATCCGTCCACACTGAATATGAGAGGGGAAAAATGAAAATAATAAATGCTTTAGAAAATAAAAAACATGAAGTTGACTGTTGAGTTGCTCAGTTTTTTTAGATTGTCAATACTATTACTGTATAACTAATATGTCAGGTTAAGAGGCACATACCTTACAGGTAAGAGCACTAACCAGCTACCATCACATGTACCTTAGGTTGACTTAAATGTATTAAACGTATAGTTAAGTGATATCAAAATATAAATAACTAATGTCATGCAAACATATTAATATTTGCTTGATTCCAGTGTTGAATTTAGCACAATTGCAAACCAACGTTAAGGGATTTTAAGATTCTGAAGTATTATGCTAAAAACTCAATAACTTAGATTTGTATAGTTTTGCTGAATAGTTTCATGTCCGCTTACCTTGGAAACATAAAATGTGACGGCAGTGTGCAGATGGGGAGCATGTTAGCTTAGCTTGGTAGCTTCAGCTAGCTCTGGAACTTTCAGCTCGCTGGCAGGAGGTCCCGCCTCGGCTCCGCCTCTTTGCCCTTATTTGGAGCAGGCGGGAGTTGAACTCTGACGTCACTGTCGAGCCGTTAGTGGCCGACTCCGCCTACTAAGGGCTTCTCGGCAACTCTGCAGAATCCTAAGGGTGACGTCACGGACCCTACGTCCATTTATATATATACAGTCTATGGTTCTGATATCTGAATATTGTCGCCCTCTCTGGTGGAAGTGTTCGATGGTGTGGATTTAACATTGCTTTTCTGAAAACCACAGATCTCGGTAGGCCTTTCGCGATAAGCAATTAATTGATTTATCGTACGATAAATAAAAATGAACTCGATAACTTGTCTGACCTCGATAAATTGCCGTTTACATGCGTGTTTGTTTACATAAGGATGTGACCAGCATTTTAGCCAGGCGCGCTGTGGCTGCCGGCCCGGAGCGTTGTGAGGGGCTCACACACAGCCAGGTCAGGACACTCGGCGTGCAGCAATGTAGCAGGTAGCCAAATGAATAATATAGAGACAAGCAGTAGACAACGTGTGACTTACTCGAGGGGAATTTGAAGTTAAATGGAATTGGTTACCAAACCTAACTCCATCTCTGGTGTGGGAATATCTTTGGATTCAAGCCAAATCAACGAGGCGAACCTACGGTTGTCTGTGATTTAATTCATATGTTATCATTTAATTTATTTTTTAATTTATTATATATAATTTATATATTCGAATATGATTTCGCATTTAATTTGCAATGTTGAATGTTCAATAAAGAAGTTCTGTTTGAAAGGATATACTTGAATTATTATTATATATTATCATTATGTCAGTGGTCTAAAATGGTCTTACAACGTTGCCGACAATATTATCGTTTATCGCAATATTTCCGGAAAAATGTATCGTCCAACTAAATTAATTATCGTGACAAGCCTAGATCTCGGCCATATTTCTTCGGGTTCCTTGAGATACCTGAATTTTAATGAGTTCTATTCTACAAATCGTCAGGTTCCCAGCTTTAAGTTGATATGCACCACCGCCTGCTCTTCTAACGGCCAGTTTGCAGAGTTATGGTGCATTTCCAGTACAGCGCGGAGCGCGGTTTAAGCGTGCCGTGCACAGCCCGGTTTTGGGTGCGTTTCCACTTGGCGTAGTACCGGCTAGCGGGTACTATTTCGCTGTTTTTCTGGCCCCATAAAATCGAGGTTCTTAGCGGGCCAACAACCAGGCTGAGTCGGGCTGAGTATGCTAAACTAGAGAGAGAGAATCACTGGTAAGGGGGCTACAACTAGAACAAGATGAACATATTTGACCGTGATTTAATTGTAATAAACGTTTCAAAATGATGCCGAAGTGACAACATACTGATACCGGTTAATAAAAACCATGAATTAATGCTTTGAGAAGTCTGCAGATAGACGGCAGGTGAAAAACCTTTTAAAATGTGTGTTTTCTGAATGGAGATCGGCTAAGCTAACGTTGTATAATGCTCCGACCGTCCACACTCACAATAACGGCCTATACAGACATAAATAAACCAGCGACTGTGGTTTGTACTTGTTTAACTTTTGTCTAGTTTCTGAACAGATATGAGGAGCTGTGAGCTTGAGTGCTAACAGCTAGTGGCTGATGTTGTTTTTCTGGGGTTCTCATTGAAGATGACGTCACGGCTCCGCCTACATTGCGTTACTATAGTTACTGCCCCAGCTACTGAACTGTAATGGAAACGCAGCATAAAGTGAGCCTGGCGTAAATAGGCCTAACGAGGCCTAGCCATACCGTACTAAGCCGAGCGAGGCCGTGTAGTGGAAATTCGCCACTAGTCAGTGCAGCGGTCTGTCTGCCACTATTCCTAGCAATAAAGGTTAAAAATGTAAATGTTCTGTTTAATATTAAATATATTGTATTATTTTCAGCTTTATAAAACATGAGAGGATATACATTTTTCTAAATACATCCTAGAAATATTAGATGATGGTGCATACTGTATATACACTTAGTGGACATTTGGTTTAGAAGACAAGGGTGTTGCATAATGGGAAGTGTATGATCGAGTAGTTTTTTTGCCTGCTCTCCACAATGAGCGAACGGATGGTCAAAGTAAGGTACAAATAAACAGAATCACACGAAGCCTGGTTAGTGTTGCCTGACTTTATAAAGTGTGTTAATTTTGTATAAGTGTGTGGTTGCGTTCTAGTCACTTTGCTCAGCGCTACTGCTCGTTACAACTTTCATTTCCCGCACTCGCCATAAACTGTTATTATGGCTCAGGTTAATCTCGCCCCCATCCGACGTGAGCTTGGTTCTTGGTTCTTGCCGGGTAGCCAAGTGGGGTCAGCTACGAACCGTTTTTTGGTGTTTAGAGCCGGCTCCGCTGCGGCTGAAACAGGAAGAACCAGAGCTAAGCTGGCTCTGGAACCGGTTTGGTGGAAAAGGGGCAGAACCAGTTAAGCACCAGAAAAGCACAAGAAGGATTCTTGAACCGGAACCGGTTTGGTTTATTGGCGCTTGACAAACTACTTAAGAGTACTGGAGTGTGAAACAAGAGCTATTGAGTCAGTGTTGTGGTGCTGTTGCTTTGGTCTGGATCTGTGAGCTAACCACGCCCCGTTCATTTGAATATAAGAAATGGAAATGTAATGTGGCATTATGAAATACAAGTCCCCTGAAATAAATAAATGTGGCATTATGAAATAAAAGTCTCGAAATAAATAAATGTGGTATTATGAAATAAAAGTCCCATGAAATAAATAAATGTGTATTTAAATATACATATATATTTATTGCCTTATTTATTTCAGAATGTATTTCATAACCTTATTTATTTATTTCATAGGCATATTTATATGTATTTATTTAATTATTTATTTAATTTTGGCTTAAACGGCATTCCACAGTCCTCGTCCAATCCACCACTCGCACTCCATCGTTATTGTAGTCCACAGGGAACCTGAAATGTTCCCACACAGCTGCTTTAAAAGAAGCAGGTGGGTCTTCTAGCTCCTGTGTGTTATCTGAAATCGCCATACTAACTTCTCTTCTTCTTGTATTTTGTTCGTTTTGTTCTGTTTTGTTCTTGTTCTTCATTTGTTGTTTAAGGGCGGCTGGCAAACAGCTTTTAGGCGCAATACCGCCCCCTGGATTATATATAGTGTAGTTAATACTGCCCTGAGTGACAGACTTTTTTCCCACTCGAAAAAAAAAAGGCGTATTTGTCGTGTGACTGCATGCACCGAACCGTGGCGTCCGAACCGTGACGGTACGGGACGAATACCGTTACACCCCTAGTCACAGCACACTACCACAGCAAGTGTCTCCATCGTAAGTAGAAAAAAAATTACATTTATTTATTAAGAGGACATCCTGACAAAGGCTGAAATCCACACTCCGTTATACGAGTGTGTGTTCATTATGACGTTAAAGAGTAAAGCACCCCCCCCCTTCCAAACGGCATGTGGAGTGTGTCGCGAACAGGAAGGGGGGGGGGGGCTGCTGAGCTCAGTTGCTGGCATGTGAGAACAGTTTCCCTTTCAGAAGAGAAAAGAGTGTGAGTTCAAACACACACACACACACACACACACACACACACACACACACACACACACACACACACACACACACACACACACACACACACACACACACACACACACACACACACACACACACACACACACACACACACACACACACACACACACACACACACACACACACACACACACACACACACACACACACACACACACACACAACAACAACAACAACATTTATTCAGGAAGCACCGTCTGCCCACTCAGGAAATTCCTGAGGACAAGAGCTGCTTCCAGGGGCAGGAAATTTCCCCTCCGAACCACCAACACTCACACACACATTCTTTATTACACCAAGCCCCCAAACAGAGTGTAACACACACACACACACACACACACACACACACACACACACACACACACACACACACACACACACACACACACACACACACACATTATACACCTACCCTACCTCTGGCAAGCTTTGCATAAAAGACACAAGATTCCCTCACACTCATCCACCCACTCTCACAAACACGCGCAGAGAAAACACAGCTGTTAGCACGTACAAACACACGCGTACACACACACACACACATATATTTGTTTCTACCCTTGCAGCCCCTCTTCTTAGCATTTTGTGTTTATTGTATGAAAATAGCGGAATATGTTGTGTTTTAGACTTGTGAATAATCGGCAGTTGGCTCAGTGACAGGCGCTCAGGGTAACCATGGCGAGCGATGTTGCCTGAATTGAAATGAAACCCGAGGACTCCAGTTGGTCGGCATCACCATCACGCTTTGTGCGAGCGCAGATGAAACCCCTCCCTTTTATGGTATTGATCTCACTTTGACGCAGACTAACAAACAAAACATTTGGGGGGCTCCACTTACTGTTTAAAGCGGTACTTTCTGTCAACTAATACTTCTGTTTGACTCGCTTTATTCATTAATATAACCCTGCAGCCAGCAGCGGTTATCGCAGTTACTCACGCTGGACGTTCAAATGTGCCTAGCAGACCACATTAACACTTTATCACCATTGGTTTCATTTGGAAGGGGGGGTAAAGTTCTTCACCATTTATTGGTTGTGTGTAGTGAGTCTAACTGTTCCTTTAGCTTTAGAGTTTAAGCATATAGATAACACTCATTTAAAAATGGTCTTTATTGTAACTGGTATGTGATTAAATGGCAATATATATAGTGGGAATTGCAATGCTGTTTTTTTCCCAATATGCTGCCGTGCAGCTCTAATTTGACTGCGATCAATGTGTGAATATTGAAAAGGTCTGCTCTGATCAAAATTAAGAATAAGTAATAAAAGATGAAGTGTTTCAAAGAATGGGATCATATAGAGAGATTAACAAGAAACACCTGCTCAAATGCCAAAGAGGTTACAAAAACAAACATGATGGTGAAAAGAAGAATATTATAAGAATATCTTTAATCAAAAAAGGATGATATATTCTAAATGTGTGTTCAAGCTGACCCCTAATGGGAGCAGTGGGAATAGAAGAAAGAGGGTTTGTGTGATAGCTGAAAGGGTTAAATGTAGCCTGGTAGCATTCTTCAGTGAGGAGCAGGCTGCAGCTCCCCGATCTAATCCACTTCCTCCTCAGGAAATGGAGAAGGCGGATTCTGCCCACACTGCAATTTCCTCCCTCATTCTTTTTCTTTCTGTCTTTTCCCCCCTCTCCTCCTCCCTCCTGTTCCCCTGCTCCCTCTACCCCCTCAGGACAGAACTCCCTCTGAGTGTGGGGGTTAATGGACGGCTTGTGTGTTTAGATAGGCAGGAGGAGAGAGGATGATGAGAGGAGTTTGAGTGAGACATGTGTGTGAGCGTGGAGCAGCAGCAGCCGTAAACCAAACAGAAGAGCTGGAGGTGACATATCCCTGCTCTGTGTGTGTGAGGCGTTCAAACCCCTGTAAACACGTAGGACTTCCACATGTCTGTGTGTGTGAGGCGTTCAAGCCCCTGTAACGCAGGTAGGACTTCCACATGTCTGTCTGTGTGAGGCGTTCAAACCCCTGTAACACACGTAGGACTTCCACATGTCTGTGTGTGAGGCGTTCAAACTCCTGTAACACACGTAGGACTTCCACATGTCTGTGTGTGTGAGGCGTTCACACCCCTGTAAACACGTAGGACTTCCACATGTCTGTCTGTGTGAGGCGTTCAAAGCCCTGTAACACACGTAGGACTTCCACATGTCTGTCTGTGTGAGGCGTTCAAACCCCTGTAACACACGTAGGACTTCCACATGTCTGTCTGTGTGAGGCGTTCAAACCCCTGTAACACACGTAGGACTTCCACATGTCTGTCTTTGTGAGGCGTTCAAACCCCTGTAAAACACGTAGGACTTCCACATGTCTGTGTGTGAGGCGTTCAAACCCCTGTAACACACGTAGGACTTCCACATGTCTGTGTGTGTGAGGCGTTCAAACCCCTGTAACACACGTAGGACTTCCACATGTCTGTGTGTGTGAGGCGTTCAAACCCCTGTAACACACGTAGGACTTCCACATGTCTGTGTGTGTGAGGCGTTCAAACCCCTGTAACACACGTAAGACTTCCACATGTCTGTCCATGTGAGGCGTTCAAACCCCTGTAACACACGTAGGACTTCCACATGTCTGTGTGTGTGAGGCGTTCAAACCCCTGTAACACACGTAAGACTTCCACATGTCTGTGTGTGTGAGGCGTTCAAACCCCTGTAACACACGTAGGACTTCCACATGTCTGTGTGTGAGGCTTTCAAACCCCTGTAACACACGTAAGACTTCCACAAGTCTGTGTGTGTGAGGCGTTCAAACCCCTGTAACACACGTAGGACTTCCACATGTCTGTGTGTGTGAGGCTTTCAAACCCCTGTAACACACGTAGGACTTCCACATGTCTGTGTGTGTGAGGCGTTCAAACCCCTGTAACACACGTAAGACTTCCACATGTCTGTGTGTGTGAGGCGTTCAAACCCCTGTAACACACGTAGGACTTCCACATGTCTGTGTGTGAGGCTTTCAAACCCCTGTAACACACGTAAGACTTCCACATGTCTGTGTGTGTGAGGCGTTCAAACCCCTGTAACACACGTAGGACTTCCACATGTCTGTGTGTGTGAGGCGTTCAAACCCCTGTAACACACGTAGGACTTCCACATGTCTGTGTGTGTGAGGCGTTCAAACCCCTGTAACACACGTAGGACTTCCACATGTCTGTCTGTGTGAGGCGTTCAAACCCCTGTAACACACGTAGGACTTCCACATGTCTGCGGATGTGAAGTGACCCATCGGTTAGCTCGACAGGAAACTCAACGCGGACCTGTTGAGCTTTCTTCCTTTTTCTGCAACAATGCAAAAGAGGAAGTGGGCTGAGGGAGTTTCCTGTGCATCTCATCCAGCCAACCCCCCCCCCCCCCCCCCCTCAGCCATCAGCCATCAGCACTGAACTTCACACTAGCTTAAAAATAAAATGAATAAACTGGTTAAATATTGACGGGTGCATGGACAAAACTGGGTTACTCTTTGAACATGGAGACTATCTGTTGACACAGCTCCAGCCCCGCCTGCTCTGGGATTGGTCGACCAAAACCATGTGTCACTGTGTTGCTTCATTGGAATATTAAAACATATTTCAATAGATCTTTACTAAATCACTTGCAGACTGGAAAGTGTGAAACTGACTAGTTCAGGCAGATGTTCTACCTACAACTGGTTTATCATGGTCTGAAGCAATCTCTGAACATCAGTCACATGGGCTCACAATCAGCTTATTATTAAATGATCTAAAAAACAAACCGGATTCTACCACTGCAGCGTATCATGCTTTTCATACAGCTTTAACTCAAGCACACCTGATGACAGACAGGAATCTGTGCAGTGTTTTGGTTTTGTTTGCAATCAGTTTACAGGCTGTTAGTGAGAGTCATTCACTGCAGCATATATCATTAATACAAATATGAATATGAAATAATCATTCAGCCAAATATTCTGTTGGTGATTATGAGAAAAACTAAATGCTGAAACACAACAGTAGCACAAGTGGAACAAAGATAGAGAAAAAACAGAAAGAAAATAAAGTAAAAAGCTGATATTGTATTTTCTTAAGCTTTAGGCAATACCCTAACCACAACAAGTGGATTTGTTAGGGATTTCACTTTGCAAGAGGACATATCATTTCTTCTTAAAGGAGTACGGTTATTCTTGATTTAGCAGTTGTTATTTCTGTATGACAACTTCATCAGCAGACCCTTATGTATAAAGAATACTTTATGAGATGGTGGAAGCAATAAAAACATGTTTTCATTAATGGTGATACAAGTGAATGCCTTGTTGTCCTTCCTTATTCAATTATTAGTATTGCAGTTTCCTTA
Organism: Notothenia rossii; assembly: GCF_949606895.1. NCBI lineage: Eukaryota > Metazoa > Chordata > Actinopteri > Perciformes > Nototheniidae > Notothenia > Notothenia rossii. Next base: position 43,009,296 of record NC_136908.1, on the reverse strand, counting down.
AATACACTGTATTGATAGGGTTTAAAGAAACCCTAAAGTAGATATCCTGCAGAAACAGATGAATTTAATGATGGTGTGATGTTATGTTTTTCTGATTGGCTTTTCTAATTATGACGAGCTGTCATGCACTCCAGTTCTGGAGGGGCGGGGGGTCTAAAGTTGTTCTAAATGTTTGGGTTTATGTCCTTAATCTTTCCAGGGGTCTTGTTTCCTTGGCCCCAGCCCTCCACTTCTTCAACCCTTCTCTTCCCTATCAGTCTGTCCTCCATTCTTCTTCTATGGTGTCCAGCTCCACATAATGTGTCCCTGTCTGCTGGACCTGCCGTTGTTCCAGTGCTGCAGCTCTGTCAGTGCTGCTCCACTGAAGGGTTCAGGTGTCTGACCCTGGATCTGCTTCAACGCCTCCCGGCTGTGCACTAATAATGTGTGTGTGTGTGTGTGTGTGTGTGTGTGTGTGTGTGTGTGTGTGTGTGTGTGTGTGTGTGTGTGTGTGTGTGTGTGTGTGTGTGTGTGTGTGTGTGTGTGTGTGTGTGTGTGTGTGTGTGTGTGTGTGTGTGTGTGTGTGTGTGTGTGTGTGTGTGTGTGTGTGTGTGTGTGTGTGTGTGACTCACGCAGGTGCGCAGGCAGCCTGGCAGGCTCGTCTTCCATTCGGCTGGCTGGCCTGGCGGCGGGAGCATGGACGGGGGAGGAAGTGGAGTTTGGCAGCGTGTTCGCGGAAGGACTGAAAGAGCTCCTCTCCTGCTATGAATAGACACAGAGACACAAAGCATGGCTCACAAAGCTCAGCGACGCACCGGCCCTGAACCCAAACAGCTCCACGCCAACCTCGCCTCACCTCGCCGTGCACCCACAGCACCATGCACATGCATACACCCTGTCATGCTGTCACACTTTCTGCTGATGCACAGATCCAGAGGCCACGCATGCTTTAGCACATGAAGGGGAGTCATAAACCAGTGAAGATGCCAATCCCAGTGTCAACAAACAACACACATGGATCTTCATCAACAGTCGTTTGATAAGTAAAATACTTGTTTGATCAAATTAAACATTCTAATTAAAATCAGAATTTTGATTGATTGTTATACATGTACTCATTTCAGCCACTCAAAACACAAGGCTATCTATAATAAGAGCTGCAACGATTTACTTTATCTTAATTATTGTTTGGATACGAATTTATTAAAATGTCAGCAAAGTTTGAAATAACACCCCAGAACTTCCAGGAGCTATTGTTAATGACTGCGAGCGGTTTGTTTGGTATGACCAACAGTCCAAACTCTGTCGATATTAGGTTACAATTACAACAACAACGTCTTGTTTCATTTTTTATATTTGCTTCGTAATCCACAATGCCGTCATTATTTATATTCTATTTGTTGTTGATAAATATACTCATATAAAACGCTAAGGCTTTTTATTGTTTCATTGATTGACATTCAATTATTCAGGAACTACTTTAATAATGGGTTGGTCCTTTAGGTTGTTTTTCAGCACAAATGTCAAGCTTAGCTTCTTTTAGCTTCTTAAGCCGGAGACTTTACTTTGTGTAATATTATATTAAACTGAAGATCTTTTGGTATTCAACTGCTTGACAGACCAAAACAATTAAGTTCCATATTCAGAAAGAACCCACATATTCTACAGTATTGGCCTACAGGTGAGTGTCAATGAGTGACCCACATGGAATTCTGATTGCATTTCAAATTCTTCATCCAGACGATTCATTTTAGGAGTGCAAATGAATCAACTCTTAATGAGTCCGTGACAGTTTTCCCCATTTCCTTTGCCATGGAAACACCTGTTACACCTCCAGACACAGACATGCACAGCCATCCATGTTTGAACAGAGGAGAACTGAAAAGTGTTTCTGTATATGAAGGATTGGATTATTAAATAATTAATGCATTTATCCCAATCAAAAAAACATCATCAATTCCATCTGGTTTCAGCTTGACAAATGTGAACATTTGCTACATCTCTATTTCATATGTTCCTAAATAAATGGGTTAGGGTTGGCCTCTGCGATGTTGTGGCAGGTGTTACTCCTTCATTAAGACCACTGTAAAAGGCTAAACAAATAATCAATTCTTCAGAAAACAATCAGCACAGTTTCCATCATGAACACAGTTGTTAGTTGCATCTATTTCCAGGATTATCTAGCTCTGTTAGTGTACACTTCATGTGTGGAGGTATTTGAGCTTTCCCAGTTTGTGACATTATGTGTTGACTGCTTTCCCTTCCTTTAAATGAGGGCAGAGCATGAAGCCATGTTAGTTTCTTGAGGAAATGAAGCTGACTGCCACCAGTTTCAGCCTGCTGTCACCACCCAGCCACGCTAACCTGCACACCAACTGTATGCAGCAGGAATTTCCCGTGGAAGCCCGGCAATAATCTCTCAGCCTTCTATTTCCTCCTCTGAGAGGCAAACGCTTCTCTCCAGCACACTTTGTGAAAATGCAGTTGTCTTGAAAAAGGTCAGGTTAGTGGGAATGGGCAGTTAGGACAAAGCCAGTGATAGGGCCTGCAGGAGGGTGGTGTGACAGATGGAGGCTGCAGTAAGGGAAGAGGGAGTCCTGTCCACCGGCTGGGAACCTCCTCGGAGCGGAGTGCTGATCCTCCAGCAGGAGACTGTGCAGTTACATCAGACTCCGCAATGAGAAGACATCCCATATTCATAATGGGTTGTTGAACAGCTTGCATTTAAGCTGACCATGACTTCTCAAATAATGATTCCATAATGGTTCCATTCATGCAGCAACTTACGATTATATTAAGAACTGATGTTTTGATTAACAAAAACATCTCTAAAGGACCAAGGTGCCAACTATCTGTTTTCAGACCCACAGTACAGAAAACAAATATATTCAATACAAAACACAACTCCCCACATTTGACAAGCCAACACCAGAGGATCTTTGACAACAATCTTCCTCTTTCTAGGATGCAACTATAGATCGTTTTCAGTAATGATTCATCAATGATCCTTGAGATTACAACATGTGAAACCGTCTGACACATCACAAGCACAACGTGTCTTCAACGTGTTCACACAGTCTGACCAGCAGCCCCAAAAGCAAACTAGCCTTTATTCACATTCATTTCAAAGCAAGGCTGCAAAGGTTTATTTTCCTTTTCAATATTTTGGGGTTTTTGATTTTCTGAGAAAAACTCAGTTAATCTACAAAGAATGCCCAACCATTATTTGCCACAGCCCCAACAATAGAAACAATTCTAAAGGTTTGCATAATATTAAAGAAAGAAAAGCAGCAAACAGTCACATTGGTTATCTGGATTTGAGCAATTGTTTAGCATTTTTACTAAATAGATTATAATGAATCGATCAGAAAGTATGTTGCTGTCCATCTGTTGGTCCCTACTCTAAACCAGAGGAACCCTTTCATTTGAATTTTCGGTTGTTATAAGAAAGAGTTTTCAAAGGAAGTCAGCGGTGTAAAGTAACTAAGTTACTCAAGTACAATTTTGAGATACTAGTACTTTACTTGAGTATTTATATATGTTTTCCACTTTGTTCTTTTATTCCACTACACTACAAATAGCTTTAGCACTTTTCAGATGTGGATGAATGATGTGAAATATAATCAAGTGTTAAATCAGACTTTAGTTCCACCTGGAGTAAATTCACAAGCTACCCTGCAGTATACAGTCATTCAAACTAGCTGCATCTTTACCAGCTTTGATAACACTTTCATCATCAATCATTATAAAACATATATATTATTCTGAAATGGACCAATCTGCACAATGACTACTTTTACTGTCGCTACTTTCACTATATTTTGATGATAATACTTTTGTATTGTTACTTGAATAACATTTGCAATGCAGGACAGGGTATTCGTGGACTGTGGTATTATAACTCTCACTTAAGTACAATATCTGAGAACTTCTCCCACCTCTGATGAAGTAACAAAGGTAATGCACACTGTAAAGCTCCTGTAGTGTGGGCCTATCAAACAGTGACACTACTGTTGTGACTGCGCGAGGACCCTCTGAAACGCGTTATTACTCATGCTTTAGCTCGCGTTCATAGACGTGTTATATGTATCATGTAACAACATGGTCGTCCACTGGCTTTTGTGACTTTTCCGAATCCGAGGCGCTAAATGAACCGTATGAACGTGTCACACTCACAGAGTCACGACTGCTCTCCTCAGCAGAGCGGAGGCGAACTGAAAGCGTGGATCCGCGAGCAACAGATGAGCAGCAAAACAAACGCACCTCCGCTGAATGGCGCCACGGCTCGTGCTCGTGAGATATGCGTTTAAAGGAGATATAAATCCCTACAGCGAGTCATATGAGGGATTAAAACCTAACAGGGAGAAGAGAAACAAAGAGGACGCTATTACCTTGTTCACAGAGGAGGAGGATTCAGACATTATCTCGCGTCAACTTCTCTCCTTCTCCTGCCACTTTTCCGCTGTGTCCTCTTCTTTATCTCCCCTCTCCTACAGAAACCCACGCAGCAGCAGCGGCAGAATAAGCGACAGAAGAAGCGGCAGCTCGCTCTTGGCTCGGTGCTGTCGGAGAACTTCTTCTTCTCATTCACCCCGCTGCTTCTCTATCTGCACGCCGGCTCCATAGCTCGGCTGTCGGTGTGAAAACTTCTTTTGTCTGCGTGTGTTTTCCCTTCATGGGTCGGCAGCGTGCTGGTTAATAATCCCTTCCTGGAAGAGCACGTCTCTCTCCCCCCCCCCCCCCTCGCGCGCGCTCTCTCGCTCTCTCTCTCTCTCTCTCTCTCTCTCTCTCTCTCTCTCATTGATCTGGATGTGTGTAAAACGGCGAAATGACGTGAATTCCCAGCATAGAGCCTTGCCCCCATTTAAAGGGAAACCCGAAGCAGGAAATTGAGGCAGGTCGCAGTTGTGCGCACTCACTCACACACACTCACACACACACACACACACACACACACACACACACACACACACACACACGCACACGCACACACACACACAAACAAACAACTAACAAGAGAGACACTGCTTTTATATTCTATTTATTTTAAATGCGGTTACACACAGACTAACCCGCCATGATTTAATCACATACTGTAGCATCAGTGGTGTAATACAAAAGGCCTACATTTCAAGAACTGTAAATGTAGATGCAAAATGTAGGTAGGCTACTTGTACTTTACTTGAGATTTTCAAATTATCCTGACCTAAATCATACTTTTTACGCAACTACATTTATTTTACATATTGTACTAGTTCTTTTGCAGTTGTTGGTTAATACGAAATATAAATCAGCACACATTATCATGCATTATTATAGGCTATGCTACCTAGCAGTGTATAAAGTCATTAAAATAAACGTTCAAGTGATGATCCGATTGATGCACTAATCATTTTAATACAATCATTAAAAAACTGGCGTTTAAATGTGTCTTTGTGCATAATGACTACTTTGGTATCAATAAAGTACATTTTTATCTTATTATGATGTTTATACTTTTTACTTAAGCACACATTTGAATGCAGTACTTTTACTTTTTACAGAGTAGTATTGTTACACGGTAGTATTGATACTTTCACTTAAGTAAATCATCTGAGTACTTCTCCCAGCTCTGCATAGCATGCAGCATCTAAAGTGTACAGAGTATTATGTAGCTAACGATCCCCATGGAAAACAAGTTACATTTACGAAATATTGACAATGTTATAATGGTCATATTAAATACCAATATAGCCTTTATAGAATTAATATAGTAAATCGTTGACTCAATAAGGAATAGGCAAATAGAAAAACTAGCCTTTATTTATATTAAACAAAAGATAAAGGAATACTACGCTTATATGAAAATAGAAATGAATGCTAGGTAACGTGTTGTGTAGGCCTATTCTATGATTACAATTCAGTGCCATATAGATAGAAGAGTTATGACATCTCCGTTCCCTCCAATGGACCAGTTTTTTTACAGCAATGGCGGATCGTGGAGCTCTCAATAATAGATTTAGGGAACGTTTACAGATAACAGATTAGGCTAGGATTCAGGATAAAGTTAGCAACACACATTAACCACGAACAGCCTATTCATCCGTTCTCTTAATGTTATTTCAACCCAACGTTGTGGAATTAGAGAAAAGGGGCTTCTTAATGTGCTTTTATCCGGGGTGGAGGGAGTTAAATATTAGTTAAATATAACATTGGGGCGTGTGATTGTAGTGGGTGGAGGTGGTGAAATGAGGATATCTTTTTTGGAGTTCAAGCTAGTATATTATAGTTAACGTTACACAATAATAAGGAAGAGAGCTATTTGTGTGATAGATCGCTATTGATATGGATTTAGAGTGCATATTTGAGACTTCCAAACAGTAAACAAAAACGTAATTTATGGGTGAGTGTTTTTAACAGAGCCATATAATGTCCTTGTGATTCTGTTGATTATTACCTGTCTGTATTATGTTGCAGCTCAGCTGATTTTGGATTGATGGCAAAGGGAGAGGGACTTAAGTGAGAGTGAAAACACAAGGCAAGTTTCAAATAGGTCAGCAATTCCCATCCTATAGGTTGCTAGATGTATCTAACCCTTTCTCCTGTCTCCCTCTTTCAGCACAAGAACCCCAGGGGGATTCAATGGAGCCTGAAGACCTGCAATGAGACCCTCACCCTGCACCTGAGTCTCACCTTCCAGAGTTTTGCAAGCCTCTCCCTGTTCCTTATTTTTGATTAAACATACGTTAAGCTTCCCGATGGTTTGGTCTTCGTTTTGTGAAAAATATGATTACCTCACATGTTGTTGCTGTTGTTGTCTTTTGTGATAGTTAAATTGCTCCTGTTGACTTGAGCCAGCCATTCTTTCCTCCTCTCTGTGTCAGTGGGGAAACTTTACATGTGTACTCCTTTCTCTGAGCGCTTGGAGCATCCCCCGGCAGCACAGCAAACCATGGGGGAGACGATATGCCAGGACAATACAAAGGAAAAGGCACAGAGTGACAAACTGCATGATATGCTATTCAATGTTTATTGAATTCCATTTATTTACAATGGATGTTCCTAAAACAACACATTTAACATCATCATCATGCTGCCGCTGCTGCTGCTGCTAGTCATTTGACTCATTGTGCTGTCAGTTCACAATCATTGATAGGCACCTGTGGGTCTCCTGTCCTTTCTGAAAGTCATAAAGATTACATTAGTCATTTATATTACTTATGTCCTCAATTACCATGGGATTACTGAAACCACCATGAATTAAAGAAATGGTAGAAATGTATCTAATCTGAATTTTGAAACCTTCCTTCCCATCCCCTCCCTCTAAATATATCAATAAACATTAGGATGTGATGCTCCTACTAGCATACAGGTTTAAGAAGATAATATTTGTTTTAAAGACTTCAAAGTAATAAACAACAGGCTCTTTAACCAAGGCAACGTTAGCCTAACATGTATATGTTAACTGGTAAGATAGCTGTTCACAGTATGTATATTTTTCTACTTTTTGTAATGCTATTTTATTTCTATTTAAGATGTTTACATTTTCGATTGTTTAATTATAGTCTTTTAACTGTCTAATGTACAATGCCTTGTCTTTTGCTGCTACAGCGTGAACATTTCCCCAATTGGTTTCAATAAAGAACTTATTTTATCTTAATCCTCAAATATTAGCAAATGTTACTTTAAAAAAAAGAAAGAACATTGATGTAACAACATACACATATCGATATGTTGTACAAATATTGCAAATCAAAACCTTTATTGACCACTAATTACCAAAAATTGCATTTCTTTCCTGGTATTAATGCATACAAATCGTGATTCAAACGGCCCGCCACGAACTTCCTGGGAACTATTGAGTCTCCCTGAACCACGTCACGATCAAGCATTTAGGACTTCCGTTGTCGCAACTCTTCTATCTATATGGCGCTGCAGAAATTAAAACACTATGTCATGTGTTGACATTTTAAATAACTTATTTTATATTGTTGTTTTACAATAATAGTAAATGAATTTGGCAACAAATAAGACCTGTTTATGAAATGAAGGTATGAGGTATGATGTGTCAAAGTAAGGTCCATGGACCGGCTCAGGTCCTGCAGCTTGGTCCAGTTTTCCAGAAGGGTTAAGCCCCGTACACACGGTTCCGCTGGAAGCTTCAACGGAGACGCTTCCCATTCACTTTGAATGGGGTGACGTCACGCTTTGCCGAACTGAATTGTAGTTCCGTTGCTTCGTTTTGCCTGCGTTGCTCGCGGTGAAAGTTGAGAAAAGTTCAACTTTTCAAGCGTCGACAGAAGCGTCAGCCAATCAAATCCCGTTTATGCAAATATGCCAGTAAGCACTAGCCAATCAAACCACGTCTATTTAAATATTCTTGGAGAGCCATAGCACGTCATTTTCCAAAAAATGGAGGAGAACGTTATAATTGCAGTATAGGCAATCACCCGGTCTTATACGAACAGTCCTTCTACACATACCGGGATACAAACTGGAGGAACCAGGCATGTAAAGCGGGCTTTTTTGCTTTGTGTGTCCGGGGCGGGAGATTCATGTGATTGGTTGTCGGTCGCGATAAGGCGCAGCCCTACCTAGTGTCAGCAGAAAGTAATTCAAATAATAATTCCAAAAAATGTAAATAAATGCAAAAACAATACATCCTAAAATATATTTTAAGATCAAGTGTAATGATCTGATTCATCTGTACATTGCTGTTTTAGTCTGTGTTCTTCTAATTAGTGTCTACAGTGTGCCTATTGAGCCGTTTTGAGCGACGTGGGACAAGCCCCGATCTAGCCCCGATCTAGCCCCTCTCTCTCACTGTCAAAGTGAATGGGTTCTGTAAAAACGACACTGCGCATGCTCAGAGTATTTTTATATTCAATGTGTGCGGCAAAAAAATAATCACCATAGGTGACACACCTACCAAACGTCATCTCATTAAAAAAAAGCACCAGAAAATTATATTTAGAGTGGGGAAGTCACGCCCATCAACTTCCGGTCCATGGGACCTTATTTCGGAAAAATTATGTATTGAAGTCAATGGAGAGAGAAAATGTATCTTTCGATCCCGTTTGAATTTTGCCAAGAATTACACGTGATGTTTGTCAATCTTAAAAAATAATTTCCATGTAAAAAAAGTCACAGTTTGTCGTAAAACTGTTGAAATATAAGACTATGAAAAATACGCAACTAGAAAGACTACAAATCCCAGAGTCGCGTAACTGATGTCACAATTGTTTTCCTCCGTTAATCATAAGAGATAGCTAAGATAACTTTAACAAGATGCCTGTGTGCTTAGTACCAGGTTGTTATCCAAACCAGTCACATGGCATTTCGTGTTCACCAACATGATTTTTAATCTATTGATTTCCCCCTTTTTTTCGTGTTGCACAGCACGATTTTAAAAGCAATGTATTTCTACTGGTAATGTGTTTCGTGCCTGCAGCACGTCTTTTTCTCCGGTCGGGTCGTGGAAGACCGGAAGCTGTGTGGTTCATAAAAACATGTTCTTACTCAATATCAAGCCACAATTATTGCTTTTATTTTAAATCGTATAATTTCGGACTTTTGTTTCCTTTTTTCTGAGGAAAATAAATGGGGCTCAGAGCCTCAGAACACTGAAATCTGTATTTTTTCAATCTTCTTTTCCTTCTAATTTGTTATTCTTTTCAAAATAACACACTGTTATTTACTCACCAATAACACACAATTATCCTTGCTTTTATTTATTGGTTTAATTCCATAATCTCGGGCTTTGTTGGCGTCCTTCAGGAACTGAATTTCAAAATAAGAATAACCCGAAACAGACGTAGGCATTTCGAGCGCTTACCCAAGATCCTCAGCTATGGTTTAAGCTCGCTATTGGATGTTTTAGCCGCAATGCATGCTGGGATTTGGTGTTTATATGATATGAAATCCGGAAAACATTTTAAAAGAATAAAATAATACTTAATTCCGAGTGTTCTTGCTTTTCACTTTGAAAGTCATTACATAACGGCATTGTAATACACGGTCCAGCTGCATTACATATTACAGATCTGCCGTAGTTCTTTATTTATAGAGCCCTGATGAGAAGACCTTTGGAAAAACTGGAAGAAATGCCGCCGAAACTGAATACTTAACGTGGATCATAAATATATCAACAATTAAACAACATCTTCAATTTCTCTTCACACAATACGTCTCCTTGCAGTATCAACCTTAATTCGGCTGACTTTTATATTTGATCTAATTCGTAGATAGGTTATATTTACACCATAACGGTGCACAGCTGATATAAAAGGACTTTGATTTTCTTTGAATATAAGAATGTAAATACTGAGTCTGAAATAGTATAGCAATATGCTATAAAATTATGTGAAAACATGTATAAAACTACACATCTTCAGATGTTGTACATACATAAGTGTCCTACACTGATAATACAAAGTTATTATAGCTGTGTGTACCTTGTGTGCACCGCCTAGTGGTTAAAGCACGTTATTGAATTATTGTTTTTATGTGTTATATTTCATTAAAAAAATATTAAGAGTACATACTTTCATAGGGGGAAAGTAGAAGGTCTGTGATAGAAATATAGAATATAAAAAATCAAGAAGATACTGTAAGTGATCTCTACAATAAAACAGTTTAATGCCAGATGTACAAAGATATTAATAGGAGGATGTGCAAAACAGAAAAACGAATTAACCTTTATTTAAACATTAAATAATACTTTAGATTAAGGTCCTCTTTTAAATAAGAAAAAAACTTTGGGGGTATCTACAGATAAATATTAAGCCTGACAAAGTACTTAACGTCTAATATATTGCTTTCCTGCAATGTTAACTATGTTGAAGCACTTATTTTAACTGATATTATACATATGAATTATACTCTTATGTATGTAGATAGTATAATAAATGTGCAGAATATGACAGTTTAATGGTGGAGGTACAAACCCATGTTGATAGATGTCTTGTAATGTGCTGTTGAGGAACCTGTGACCCAAGATTTTCATTCATTGCATACACCGTAGTTTGTATATGATATGTCAATAACCTTTGAAAGTCTTGAAATCTTGAAAGGGATGTGCAAAATAGCCATTATACAGTCTTTAATTAACTATTAGTAGAGAATAAAAAAATAAAAAAAGCCAGAGATTATGGAATTAAACCAATAAATAAAAGCAAGGATAATTGTGTGTTATTGGTGAGTAAATAACAGTGTGTTATTTTGAAAAAAATAACAAATTAGAAGGAAAAAAAGATTTAAAAATACAGATTTCAGTATTCTGAGGTTCTGATCCCCATTCATTTTCCTCACAGATGGAAACAAAAGTCAGAAATTATACGATTTAAAATAAAAGCAATACTTTTGGCTTGATATTGAGTAAGAACATGTTTTTATGAACCACACAGCTTCCGGTCTTCCACGACCCGACCGGAGAAAAAGACGTGCTGCAGGTACGAAACACATTACCAGTAGAAATATATTGCTTTTAAAATGGTGCTGTGCAACACGAAAAAAAGGAGAAAATCGTGTTGGTGAACACGAATCAATAGATTAAAAATCGTGTTGGTGAACACGAAATGCCATGAGACTGGGTTGTGTTATCATACCAGCAATGGGTCTTGCTCGTTCTTTCGCTTCCCGTCTGATAAAAGAACCAGGAGTGGCTGGATCAAGTTAGCTAACTAGCTAGTAGCAAGCACGTTAGTTAGCATTACAGCCTTAGCCTTAAACAGTAAAAGTAGTAGTCATATTTCGTGAACCCTTTGAAAAGTACTGTCACACCGGTGTGATCATTCTATAATAGGCTACACCATTTAAGCCGGGGGAGAAATGCTAACGCTACATTAGCATCGGCGATCTTTTTCTACTTCATGCTATCTGCACACATGGTTGACATTAAACATTAAAAAGACCAGGCAGTTCAGAGAGAATCAAAGGAAGGCAGGCAGCTTTGCATGACACTCTTCTGGACGTGTTCCATTGTGGTGATAGTGAGGGTAGTCAATGACTTGTTTAGCAAGACAGTAGTGACGGCCATCTTGGTGACGTGTGTTGTTGTGGGAGACCAGAGATGTAGTTCATTCAGCGTTTCACACAAAAAAATGTGTTAGACTTCACAGTTTTACAACACATTTTTATTTTTTTGACTTGCAAAATTATCTTTTAAATTGACAAAAATCGTATGTGTAATTCGTAGCACAATTCAAACGGGATCGAAAGATAATCTTTCTCTCTCCATTGACTTCAATACATAATCTTTCCGAAATAAGGTCCCATGGAGGTCCACCAGAAGGGGAGGGACTTCGACAAGTTGTTCGTGCCCCACCACTTTTGTACATGTAAAAACGCCAAAGCGTTAATGTTCAAAGCTTTTATGTGTTATAAAAACGTCAAGTGACTAAAAGAGACAACAAAACGTCATAACACCAGGGTTTGGTTCGCTTAAGCCTTTTACTTCTGGCAAATGCATTTACGCTTCAAAAGTGGCGTTAATATCTGGAGTTTATCATGCTGAAGAGAATGTGTAAGTATAATTAAGTATAATGTGTTTGCCACAGAGTAGAATATATACCGAAATCCAATGAGGAAATCCCATTGCTTTTTTGCAGAGGGAGCCCTTGCGAGCTAACTTCTGTGTCGGCCTTCAAAAATACATCATCACCGCATTACCCTATACAGTATGCACTATCTGAATGGAAACTGCACTAAATACTTTTATAATAACAATGTATTAAATGACTGTGAATAGAGGCGCTCAAACAGTGCTAAAGGGTGAGCTCCTATCATGCCTATTACCTACCCAAAGCATTAATATCTCTATTTTGTCTTTTCTGAGAATGGTTACGGTCAGGATTAATTTTAACAAGAAATTAGTCTGCAGTAATCTCACACGTATTTATTGGTTGTGATGGAAACATGGACACTGTCATTTTTGGCCCCTTTCCGCGGTAACACACATGCATTTAAGTAAATATTAGGGCTGTCAAGTTAACGCATTAACGCAAAATAAAATTAACGCCACTAATTATTTTAACGCGATTAACGCATGTGTATTTTTTGTCCTCGGCCGCCCCGTAGTTTCAGAGCGCATCGAATTTAAAATACTATCTACAAACTGATGCTGACAGCCCCGCTCCTGCCGCCCGCTTGATGCAGACCACACTTCCACGCTCACCGGCAGGCCCTGACTGGCCATCGGGAGGACCGCGGGCGGGTGTGTATGTGTGGCGCGACCGAGCGAGAGGGAGACCTTACGTGTATTGTTGTTGTTAGCATCTGGTGCTAGTTAGCTGCGCTAACGGATATAAAGAGCTGTTTAAATGAAAACAGAGGAGCGAGATTTTGCCGACAACTGCGCCGAGCACTTAACTTTATGCAGGTAGCCAGACAGTGGGACATTGTACGAAAAGTCAGCACACTCAGCACGGGTAGTAAAATGTTCATGGGAATATTTGTCATTGTTCAAATGATAATGAACATTTGCATAAAGCATATTTGTCCACTCACATGTTGATAAGAGTATTAAAAACTTGAAAAATATTCCTCTAAGGTACATTTAGAACAGATAAAAAATGTGCGATTAATTTGCGATTAATCGCGATTAACTATGGACAATCATGTGATTAATCGCGATTAAATATTTTAATCAACTGACAGCCCTAGCAAATATACAGTATAATAAATAAAATCAACAGGGATTAGGACAATTGGTAGCTTATACTTGATTAACGTACAAAACAAAAACACATATTTACTCGCCTTACAGCCACAACACTCCATTGTCAGACACAGTCATTGTACCTCGCTGATCATTGTGTCTTATCTTATCTTACTGTAAAGGATACCACATTTCATCTTCACAAAAAGAAAATGATAAAAATGTATCAACATTTTCTGTTCCAATTCACTGCTCCCCAATTAGTGCCTCTGAGTTAAGAGTTTGCAAAAGAGACTGAAAAAGAAGAAACCACCATCCTTACAGGCCGTCATGTAGTGCATGAAGGTAACACACCAGAAGAAGAAAAAAGAGAGAGGTTAATCATAATGACATTCATTGGCTAGCCAGGAACACAACTTCAAATATATTTTTAAGTTGTTCTTTATCTTCTGTAAATAAGTTCATGTGATTGTTTAAGAGTTATAACATTTTAGTAGGTTTGGTTGATGAAGTTCAACCCTTGTATTTAAAGCATGTTGCGCTGCCCTCCAGTGGCCAAACATCTATTAACACTGCTTTAAATGGATTTAACTGCTGCACAATAATCATTTCCACTCAAACAACTGGAACAAATTAACAGATAATAATGATCATTCCCTGATATGTAATATGTTAAGGAAAAGCAAGAGAACATTTATTTTGGTTGGTCAAGGACATGCAATGGAAAGAGTAGGGTATTCAGATAATTAAATCGTGTTTAATACTACTCTTCTGATACCCTATGAATTCAAAGATTCAAAGGCTTTAATGTAATATGCACAGCAGCTAAAGTGTAGAAATGGCAATGAGAATCTTAAGTCCAGAGCTCCTCCAACAATGCAACATAGTTATATAAGACATAAAACAAGGGCAAGAAGAAACAGTGGAATAAAATAGTGCAGATTATGTTGCAGATCAATGTGCAAGTAATGCAGATGAAGTAAACTATTACATGTCATAAGAATAAATAATGATAATAAGCCAAATAATGCAGAGAATTGTGTACGTGACCAAGTAAATGCAAGAGTCTAGATATACATGTAAATTGAATAAGACATACAGAACAGAATGTAAAATTAAGTATTGTAAAGTGAAATAAAATGTAATACTGTTTATTGTAGTGATAACTCATTTTGATACTGTAACGTCCACCCGGACGTGTCGGAATGACGAGTGAAGCGTTCTCAAGTTAAACAGGTTTATTAACAACCAACGGCTCTCATCCGTCCTTTCTCACTCTCTCTCCTCTCGCGCCAACCTCTCACTCACCTCCACGCGCCCACACAGACACACACACACCAAACCCTCTGCTCCCCAACCCCGCCCCTACCTGCTCTCCTCACAGAAGCCTGACACAAACAGTTAACAGAACACTTGAACAATAAATGCAGATCGCTACATTGCCCCCCCCTTACTAAGTCCCTCGCCCCGAGGGAATGCATAAAAAGTCTCTGAGGTGGCCCGGGGCTCTTCTTGGTCTCTGAGGCCGCCTTGGAGTGAACACAGGCGGCTGCGCTTGCCGGCTTGGAACATCCTGTCCCGGAACAGGGGGTGGGGGTGAATGTGGGGGGTCAGCAGGGGACACAGTCAGTGAATCGGGGGAAGTGACTGTCTGGTTTCTCCTAGACGATGCTGGGGGTCTAGGCCGCGGATGTGCATCGCCTCTGTATGGGGCCAGCCGGTCCCTGTGGAGGGCCACCCGTCTCCCTCTAGGCGGCAGCTGGACCCTATAGACCACCTCTCCCAGCTTTTCCAGCACCTCACAAGGGCCCACCCAGTGACAGTCCAACTTAGGGCACCGGCCCTTCTTTCTTCTTGGACTATACACCCACACCAGGTCCCCGGCCTTGAAGTCCCCCCCTCTAGCCCTCGTGTCATAGTTTCTTTTCTGTCTCATGCCCGCCTTCTGCAGCTGATCGCGGGCAAAGGCATGTGCTGACTCCATTCTATCCTGGAGCCTCCTGGCATATTCCGGTCCCGGAGGAACCGCTGGTGTGTCGGGGGGTCGGCCAAAAGCCATTTCTGCTGGTGTCCGCAGCTCTCGCCCCAGCATGAGCAGGGCCGGTGTGCATGAGGTGGACTCCTGCACAGCCGATCTGTAGGCCCAAAGAACAAGAGGGAGGTGCATGTCCCAATCACGCTGATGCTCCGCGGTGAGGATAGCGAGTTGTTTTCCCAGAGTCCTATTGAACCGTTCGACCAGTCCGTCACTCTGCGGGTGCAGAGGAGTAGTCCGCGTCTTTTGCATGCCCAGCCGGTCACACATAGCGGCGAACACCCTCGACTCAAAGTTTCTTCCTTGGTCGCTGTGAATGACCTCGGCCGCTCCAAATCTGGCAAACATGCCCTCCACCAGGGCACCTGCAACGGTCACCGCCTCCTGGTCTGGTATAGCATACGCCTCTGGCCATTTTGTAAAATAGTCCATGGCGGCCAGGACGTAACGGTTCCCCTTCTCTGTGCACGGGAATGGGCCCATTATGTCCACCGCCACCCTCTCCATCGGGGCCCCCACCGCTAGCTGCTGAAGCTGGGCACGTGACTGATCAGTGGGACCTTTGTACGCCGTACAAAGGTCGCAGCGGCGGCAGAAGTCCTCAACATCTCTCCTGAGCTGGCCCCAGTAACAGCTTTGGCGGAGTCGACGCAAGGTTTTGGAGACCCCAAAGTGTCCTGCCCCAGTAGTTCCATGGGAGGCCTTAAGCACTTCTTCCCTCAGCGCCCTGGGGACCACCACCTGCCACCTCTCCTCCCCCGTTGCAGGCTCTTTCCAGGCTCTCTGCAGCACTCCATCCTTCGTCCGGAGAGCCTCAAACTTTGCAACCAGTCCTTTGGTGGCAAGCGAGCACCCAGCAACTTCATTCCACAGTGGCTTTTGTCCTGACTCCACCCACCTCAGCACTGGCTGTAGGTCAGCATCCTCTTCCTGCCGCGCTCTCCATTCGGGTGAGTCGATGATCCGTGCACCTCTGCAGACCGGCTCGGCTGGTTTATGCCTGTGGTCTCGCTCCTCCTCTGCACAGAGCTCCTTTTCTTGGTCCTCTCTCTTTTCACAGTACCGACAGCCGCTGGGAGCACAGGGGCGCCGGGACAGGGCGTCAGCGTTGGTATGGCGAACCCCCGCCCTGTGCTCCACTGTGAAGACGTACGGCGCCAGTCCTTCTAGCTAGCGTGCAATCTGTCCCTCGGGCTCCTTGAAGGACATCAGCCACTGGAGGGCTGCGTGGTCAGTCCTCACTGTGAAGGACAGGCCACACAGGTAGTACCTGAAATGGCTGATTGCTCTCACAATTGCCAGCAACTCTCTGCGTGTCACACAATAGCGCCGTTCAGCTTTGTTGAAGGTTTTGCTGAAATACGCCACCACTTTTTCCCCCCCAGGCCCCACCTGGCTCAACACCGCCCCCATCCCGACGTCACTGGCGTCCGTATCCAGGACGAACGGTAGGCTGAGGTCTGGGGGAGTGAGGATGGGAGACTCCGTCAAGGCCTTCTTTAAAGAGCTGAAGGCCAGCTCACACTCTGGAGTCCAAGCAAAATCACAGTCTTTCTGTTGCAGGCGGAACAGGGGTGCAGCTATGCAAGAGAAGCCACGCACGAACCGCCTGTAGTACGACGCTAACCCAATGAAGCTCTTCAGCTCCCGCAGATTGATGGGGGCTGGCCAGTCCTTTACTGCCCGCACCTTCTCCTCCAGCGTGCTGATGCCCTCTCCTCCGACTCGGTGCCCCAGGAACTCCAACTCTCTCCTCAAGAAACAGCACTTGTCGGGGTGGAGCTTCAACCCCGCTGCTGCTATCCTCTGTAGAACCCGCCGCAGGGCTCCTAAAGCCGCCTGGAAGGAGCTACCATGGACCAGGATATCGTCCAGGTAGACCAGGCACTCCTGTCGGGGAACGTCAGCGAGCACCCTTTCCATCAGCCGCTCAAACGTGGCCGGAGCGTTGCACAGGCCGAAGGAGAGGACTCGAAACTGCCACAGCCCCCTCCCAGTGCAAAAAGCTGTCTTTGGTCTGGCTTCTGGGCTGAGGGGAACTTGCCAATACCCGCTGCGCAGGTCTAAAGAGGAGAACCAGGATGAGCCAGACACCAAGTCCAAACACTCATCTATGCGGGGCAGCGGGTATGAGTCTTTCTTGGTCACACTGTTCAGCGGTCTGTAGTCCACACAAAACCTCATCTTTGAACTCTTCTTCTTATTGACCATCACAACCCCCGAGGCCCAGGGGCTGTCAGAGGGCTCAATAATGCCAGCTGACAGCATCTCATCAATAGCGCTGTCTGCTGCTGTCTGATGGGCCAGGGGAAGGCGGCGGGGGCGTGTCTTGACGGGCCGTGCGTCGCCCGTGTCGATATCGTGCTGCACCAGGTGTATCAGGCCCACTTCCTCTTCTGTCAGAGCAAAAATGTCCTTAAACTCCCACAGCACTTGCCACAGTTCCTCCCGCTGCTCGGGTTTTAAGTCATCACAGCTGCGTTTCCACACCTCCTTCACTGCCGCCCGTCTGTCCCCCTTTAGAGCTGCAGGTTGTTGTTCCGGGGCCGGGGGCCGTACATCAACTGGAGTACGGGGTGTGGGGTTGGGGCTGGGGTTAGCATTGATGACAGGGGGCATGGCTGCAGGGGGGGGGGGGTTTGGGGTGGGGGAAGTGTTTCAGTCACTCTTGATGTAGGTGGGTGTGGTGTCGTGGCAAGTGTGGGGTGCACCATTTCAACTGTGGGACCCCCTGGAAAGGCCAGCGTGTTCCTCCCCAGGTCTAGCACACAGCGTGCAACCCGCAGAAAGTCAAGTCCTAATATGCAGGAGTCCTGTACTGCCGCAACCCACACCTTAACAGACACTGACAGCCCCCCCACCTGTATAACCACCACCCCTCTCCCAAGCATAGGGGCTAGCTCACCGGTTACTGTTCGCAGTTTCACCAGAGTGGGTGTCAACCGTGTCCCCGCTGGGACCACGTCCGGTCTCATCAGTGTCGCTGTGGAGCCGGTGTCAACAAGGGCCGTCCATGGGACCCCTGCCAGGGTGACGGGGACATGGCAGAAATCCCCCGCGTGAGTCCAGCCCACCACCCTCACAGACTCTGCGATGTCGTTTGCTTCTGGGGGAAGCGGAGCCCCGCTCCCCCCTCCGTGCAGCTGGGCTCTGTCCACTGGAGACCAGGCAGGATGGGACCCAACGGCGGGGGTCTGTGACGTCCCATTTACACAGACCCGGGGGCGTTTCCCTGAATATCAGCATTCATGGGGCACCTTGTGCTAATATGGCCGACCTGGCCGCACCCCCAACACACCAGAGGACCCCGACGAGGACGGTTGCTGCCCTGCGGCGATTGCAGTGCCATAGCACGGATTAGCTCAGTCAACTCAGCCGCCCATGCTGGTTTCTCTTGTCCTGGCTCCTCCTGTCTCACCGTTCTCACAACCGGGCCGCCTCCCGTGTGCGTGCTCTCTGCCGCCCCTCCTACAACCTCTCTCTCCAACGCCAGCTCCAGTGCTTCCTGCAGAGAGCGGGGATGTGCCAGTTGTGTCTGGACGCGCAGCTCCCTGGGGGTTATGGCCCGGATAAACTGGTCCCTAGCCAGCTCGCTCTGCACCTCAGCAGACATGTGGCTGTATGCCCTTCTCGCCAGGGTTTCAATGTCATTAGCCAATATGCGGAGCGGCTCACCCGGCTGTCTCTGTCTGCTTGACAGCTCCGAACGCAGCACCCCAGGCTGGCTGCATTGTCCAAACCGCCGCTTCAGAGCCCCAACCAAGGCCCCATAGTCAGTTCTTTCAGCCGGGCTGAGCAGTAGCAAACAGGATAAAGCTTCATCTGTAATACACAGGGCCAGCTGGAGCGCCTTATTGTCCTCAGACCAGCCCACAGCCCGTGATAACAGTTCAAATTGGGCATGGAAGGCTTCCCAGTCGGCTTTACCGTTGTATTTCGGTGTTTTAACTTGGAGCCGGGCGCCGCCATCATTGTTTACAACCGGCGCCGCGCCACTCCCGGGGGAGGTCCCTGCGCCGACGTGCCGCTTCCCGCCGGCCGAGTCGAAACCGGCAGCAGCATTTAATTCACGCCATAAATTGTCTTCTGAGTCACGCCATAAGCCATCCATCTCCTCCTTGACTTTCGGACGAGCTCCGGTCCGGTTCATCTGTGCTTCCATTATTTACCGGCCGATGAAGCAGAGCTAACGTTAGCCGAGTCAGTGCTAGCTGCGGCTACCGGCGATTAGCGGATAAAACTCTGTTTTTTTTAGTTTTTTTTTTTTACTTCTGACACCAATGTAACGTCCACCCGGACGTGTCGGAATGACGAGTGAAGCGTTCTCAAGTTAAACAGGTTTATTAACAACCAACGGCTCTCATCCGTCCTTTCTCACTCTCTCTCCTCTCGCGCCAACCTCTCACTCACCTCCACGCGCCCACACAGACACACACACACCAAACCCTCTGCTCCCCAACCCCGCCCCTACCTGCTCTCCTCACAGAAGCCTGACACAAACAGTTAACAGAACACTTGAACAATAAATGCAGATCGCTACAATACATACATTTTGAGATGCAAACAGATGAATACTTTAAGTTATGGCCTTGATACAGATGTTTCTTTCTTTTTTTAAATATAATCATTTGGTAAGGCACTATGATTTTTCAGTGTCATTTCAGTTTCATTCTTAATTAATTTCTTATTTTTATAAAATTTGATAGGATTGAGTCCTTGACAAAACATTAACTATATGTTTTAATGCATTCTTATCAACATCTTTACTGTTAAGGCTAGGAGATCAAGATGAATATACGTATGTCCAACAAGTTTAATATAGGACAGATCCACCATGAAGCAGAGGGAAATGCCCTGTATGAATCTGACTGATATGAAAACAGCACGGCATGTGGTCATATAACCCTTCAACGCCCTCCAGAGGAGGAGGGCAGCATTACATAATTCATTCCTGCTGGCTGAAAATAGTTAAGTTTCCAATCATCAGAAATTATACCGAGCCTTCCTACTGCAGTGAACTTAGCAGCTGCTCAGAGCTGCAGTTGCTGTCTGGTTGGTCTGGTTCAGCTGGGAGCAGGACAACAGGAACAATAATGGAGCTAGAGTTAGAAATATTAAAGTTTATCTGCGCTAATCAAGGATCAGTGAACACAGAGGAGCTGCTGTGTAACCTCGGCTCAGGCGACGCAACGGCTGACATCTTCAGTAACCGAGAGAAGTTCGCCTTCTGTTATCCGTTCGGTCAGTCGAAGGTGGTGACGCGGAGCTGGTTGAGGCTGTGCCTCATGGATATGGAAAGCCAAAGGTGCCATAATACTAGTGATGGCAGTTTGACACTGAAGCTTCGAACGGAGCTTCAACCCTGGACTTCCTATTCCATAGAAGCAGTGCTTCGAAGCTTGCTTCAAATCACGTGACATGTGACGTCCGAAGCAGCAACTGCTTCAAATCACGTGACATGTGACGTCCGAACCAGCAACTGCTTCATTTCCTGAATGAATCAACTCACTGGTTCACCGTCCAATCAGGTGATTCAATGCACTGCCTCTTCTCGATTCTGACAGGTGACAGGTTGAAACAGTTTCAAATTTGAGCGCTTCAACACTTTATAACCGCTTTAAACAATGCGCAATGTGTGGGTTGTTGTCGTAGTTTGCATTGTTGCTGTTGAGTTGTTGTTGGCATTGCATTGGATCATTATAGAGCAAGCCAGGAAGAAAAATAGGTCGTTCTGGCTCGTGAAACACTTCGAAATGTGGAGAAGTTGTGAACAAAAAGACAATGAGTAATATAAAAACACTTCGATGGTCTAAGGCAGCCTTTCCCAAACTCAGGGTCGCGACCCAAAATGGGTCGCGGACCTGTTTTGATTGGGTCGCCAGTTAAATGCATTGCTACACACACACAGCGTCAGAGCTGATGGCTGCGTTGCAAATACAATTTTTTTATAATTTTTGTATTTTATTTTTTATTTTGAAAATGAAATTATGCAATATAGCATTGTATATTTAATGATTTAATTTTTCTAAATACAAATAAACTAAAAATAAAAGATTGTATTTGTATCAGCTCTGACGCGTCCCCCGCAAAAGTTTTCGCGCTGTCTGTTTATTGTCTGTTGATTAATCCCGATCGTACATGACGGCAAAAAGATGATACAAAGAGGAGTTTTTAAACGTTGGCTTCACAAAAGCTGTTAGAAATGGAGAGGAGCGGCCTCAGTGTGTTTTATGTGGAGAGGTGCTCAGTAACGAAAGCTTGAAAATGAATAAATTGGACCGGCATCTCCAAACAAAACATCCTCTGCATCGGGACAAATCGAAGGATCTTTTCATCTGCAAAATTAGAGTCTTTCAAGAAGCAGTGTTTTGACGGTGGAAAAGTAAGTCACTCATTTGAATCATTTATGTTCTGTTTTTGTGAGTTTGTCACGGTCTGTTGTGAAATTGTTTCGTTAATGCAAAGTTGGATGAAATGCAGACTGAGCCCCGGAGCGGACCCTCAGCTGCGCGCTCTCACGCGTCCTCTACTCGCTCCCGCGAGTCCACTACATTCTGCAGCGGCACAGAGCGGTGTTTCAACTTTTACTAGCCTGAAATGTTTTTAAAACGGCCGGGAGAAAAACAGAGAAACAATAACCGACAGGCAGTATGAGAAGGAAAGCGAGATAAAGTATCAGCCGCGCGGACGTGACTGCTGCAGTGTGATGCACATAGGAATACATATGGGGGTTATTCCCTATCTTTATTCAAGAGCGTGGTCTTTACATTTGAGAGCATACTTTATTGATTTCACGTTCAGTATTTATTTCCCTCAAACCCTGTCCTCACACTCAAATAGTGCCTGCTTGTGCTTAGATTTGCTCTGCTTCTGCTCAAACCGTACGCTTGTACTCAGATATATTTCTGCTTACAGATTTCCTGTGTTCTAGCTTAAAACCTTCTCCTCGCACTCAGGCTGTTTCTGTGCGCTCGTGAAATGTCTGCTCTCAGATTTCTTCTGTGCGCGCTTGGATCTTTTGTGCAACAACCCTGTCAAAATCCCTCTGTGGGGATTCTCCACAGTATTGAGTATGTAAGTCGCTTTGGATAAAAGCGTCTAACAAGTAACATGTAATGTAATGCGCTATAAATGCGGTTGCCAGGTCCACATTGGGTATACAGCGTACGCCGGCTGGTGTTAAAAATCACCCAATAACCCAGCAATGTTAATGATAATATCTTCTCTGTTATTTTCAGGCATTCAAAGGGAACAGAGGGGCACTGAGGGCATCCTATCAAGTCAGCCTCCACAAAAAAAAGTTAATCAGTTGCCAAGTGTTGGAGTTTATTTGTCTCTCAGAGTGTTTTAAAACAGCTCTGTTCATTTAAAAGTGTTTAAAAAATGTGTGTACATAGTTTTTGATCTAGTGACAAACTTAATGTTGCACTTCTGATCATTTAAATTTGGTTTCACCTGTGATGTACTGTATACTGCACTTCCTATAGTTAGTGTTTTGTCCCTTTCTGTTGACAACATGTTTGTTCTTTGTTCATTTAAAATAGTTGTGTGTACATCGTTTTTGAGCTAGCGACAAACTTAATATTGCACTTTTGATAATTTTATAATTTAAATTCGATTTGTACTGTATATACTTGACTGCACGTCCTATGTTTCGTCTTTCTGCTTTGATCCTTATTTTTTCTGGGCAAGCTCAAAGGGAAGGTTGTTATGGTGAGAAACCTAATTGCTGCGATGCACTTTTATAATTAAATAAATATT
Organism: Notothenia rossii; assembly: GCF_949606895.1. NCBI lineage: Eukaryota > Metazoa > Chordata > Actinopteri > Perciformes > Nototheniidae > Notothenia > Notothenia rossii. The sequence continues at coordinate 42,985,885 of NC_136908.1, read as the reverse complement.
TTCATTTACATTTTAAATTCATGGTGTGTTGCATTCTTTGTTTATAACTAGATATTATGGAAAATCATGACATTTTTTGAGCTTGGGTCCCTTAGGACCACAACATTTCTGTTTTGGGTCTCATGCTGAAAAAGTTTGGGAACCCCTGGTCTAAGGAATTGATAGCCCAGTGGATAGAGCCGGTGGCCAGGATGCGGCGATATCCTCCGCGCAGCTGGTTCAAAGCTCGAAATAGTTAAACTTTTAATCATTGCTTTTCAACTTTAATACTTTAATAACTGATAAAAGGCCCTCTCTGCTCCAAAAAATGTCAAGCACTCTCTAGTCTCTTCTCAATAACCCAATACACACTATTATCAATCTTTAATTGCAAATAGAACATGATATTCAGTCTTAGTGTTTGTGTGTGTCTCGAATATTTTTCAAGGCAAAGATACGTTAAACCCACTGCAGCCTTGCACTTCGCCAGGAGAGGTCGCTGTAACTGAAGCTTCGAGAAATGAACCTATTTCCGACACAATTGTCCAAGTGGTTCGACGCTTCATTCAAAGCTTCATTTTGCCATCATTACATAATACGCCCGTATGTTCGTCCGTAGTTTCGCACCAACTTACGGGGAGGCCCGAAACTACGGACGAACATACGGGGAGAGCCGTAAGTTGGTGCGAAAAAACGGGCGAACATACGGTGTATTTTCGCGCGGTTTTTCATATGATAATGAGCCCCACCTTCTGTTTTGCATAGCCAGTACATTTAAAGTGTGTGCAACCAATCAGTGAAGAGTTAAGCCAGACTAAAGCAATCTGTTGATGAAAAGTTCCTGTAACATAACTGTTCATTGTGAGATTTATATAGATAGATAGATAGATAGAATAAAGAATAATCACAATAATTAAAGCTAAATTAAACATTTACAGTAAATAATATAAGTATAAACATATCTACAGTCACAACTTCATTATTGTTATTCATACTTTCTGTTCTGTAGTTTATTAATGTTGCCGTGCTTTCAGTTTCCATCCAGTAATATAATCACAATGCTATTTTGAAGGTGTGTTCAAAACAATCTATGTAATGAAACTTGCTGTACGTACTGCTATTGGGGAATCTGATGTATGTTGTAATGGAATGGAGCCGCTTCATCCAAAACAGTACTCCGGTTAGAGAGATGACACCTGATGGGAAATAGTCTCAATTGGTACACACTGTGAATATGAGTGGGAAAAATGAGTGTAATAAATGCTTTTTAGACAAGAAATATAAAGTTAACTCAACTAAAGTTGCTCAGTATTTTTGTATTGTCAATACTATTACTGCATAACTAATATCTCACATCTGAAGGTTTAAAGAAAAGTCACCTTAAAATAAAGATTCGTCTTTCAATACATTAGCTGATTGATTATGTCTTTTCAATTGTTTATCTAAAATCAAGTAGCTATAACTGGTACTTATCGTTTGAAGATACAGTCTGATTATAATGCTGTTTGAAGGAGCCACACAGATAAGAGCACTAACTAGCTAATGTATCTTAGCTTGAATTAAATGTATTTAACGTATAATGAAGTGACTGCAAATAAATGTATCACAAACTTTATAAAAACTTTTATTTCAGTGCACACAGAATACATTCAGGTCAATGTAGAAAAATAAGAAATACTTTAGTCCCCTCGGTCTTCCTCTCTTTGACGTTTCCTCATATCAGTAGAGGAAAAAGTGTGTGTGTACAAGATAGATATTAATTTCACTCCACAATTTCCTACCGTATTCTTAAATAAGTCTGCAATGCAACTGAAAGGTACACTAATAAAAGTAAAACGTTGTATCAACACAAAAAAATTAGAGTAGAGAAATATTTTACATTGACTCAACGAAAGTCAATTTCTTCAGATCAATCTGTATATTTTAACTACATTTATTTGAATAAAAAACAAGTTGTTCACACAACCAGCTTTGACCTCTGAGGCAGCTATTACCTGATCTTAGACATGTTAATAAGTACCACAGTTAAAATGCAGTAATATGTGCCGCTTCCAAACATCAAACTCTTAGAAAAAAGACTTGTCCTTATTATCCACTGCACATTTTTTTAAAGCAACACTGACAACTTGCGCCTGTGAGATATGTAATCTCTCAAAATGATTAGACATGCTTCTACAGTGAAAATCGGTCATACTGTAAGTGCAACTTCTGAACAGAACACTTTTTTGCAAATGTTTTATAATGCATAATTATTATAAAACCTTGGTTTTAGAAACCTTACCATGTAACTGTGAGTGAGTGCAACAAAGTGTCTACTCTGGGATGAACAGCTGGGTTCTCAGTCTATTCACTTTTGGGCTCATCTTTTCCCCCTCAAGCTCCATCAGGAATTTTTGCACAACTTCAACAGTGGATTGCAGTTATTTCGGATATCTTAAGTTCAGTGCGTATATGAGCCTGAAGAGCATGGCAAAAGCTGTCGCAAACCGAGGGCAAGCCGCTGAGGACCTCTGTTCCTTCGATGAGAACCTTGACGTCTTTGGGTCAATGAAACTGATCCTCTTTCCCAATGACAAAGATTGCCATTGTTGCCTCCTCCAGTTCTCCAGCCTCATGCAAACAAAAGGGAAATGGATGAGGACCACAGAGTGTAGTTCAACAGGCCTGAGGCGCAAAAGTTTCCCCAAATTTGCAGCTACCTTTTAAAAATACAAGATTATAGTGGATAGGTGAAAAAGGGAAAGTTCTCAGTTTAGTCGGCCCAAGAGGAAAGCTCAGGAGGTCATCAAAAATGACTACCTTTCTAACCAAGCAGTTATTTGCATGCAGTACAAATATGTTATTTTTCTTTTATGAACAAACATCTTGTGAGTGAGTGGGAGGTCTTACCTGGAATTCTTTGATGAGATGGTCAACAGGTTCACCCAGGTAGATCATTAGAGATTTGAGGATGCATTCTCTTCTGATGGTGATGTCCACAGTCTGAGTAAGAACAGTTATATATATATATTATATATATATATATATATATTATAAATCAAATGCAAAAAAAAGGACGATTCAGCCACTAATCCCACAGATAAAAAAACTCATTCATAGATACCTCATCCAAACCTGCAAGATCCCGGTGGTCTTCTGTTTCACAACTCCTCCCATGCTCCTGATGACCTGCAGCAGTTTAGTGGAGTGTTTGTCCAACTGCGCCAAGAACTTTGTCTTCAAAGTTGATTTATTTATTAAGTATGGTGTGCCCTCGAGGGTCAGAACCGACCATGGGGGCGAAAACAACGCTTTCTGCCTAATGATGAACATCTTCAGAGGCTCTCACAGAGGCAGTGCTCTCCGTGGAAGAAGCACTCACAACCAGAGAATAGAACGGCTCTGGGGTGACCTGTGGCGAGGTGTGAGCAATGTCTATTATGACCTCTTCAACAAGTGAAGGCATAATAGACATAGACAATGAAATGCACATGTGGGCCCTGCATTATGTCTATCTCCCACGCATAAACCTCCAGACCTCATGGGGAAATTCAATAATGGCCACTAAATGTTTTTTTAAAGAAAACATAATGTGTTGACATTGATATATTACAAAACATATCCCTGAGTTTAACATTGTTCATTAGTGCCACGGTACATAAGCACATACTGTCGGAAAGCAACAAAAAAAAGCTATAGATAAATGCACTATGCATTGCTGCCTGAGAACATGCACAGCTTGAAATGCTATTAATATCTGCATGAAGTTTAAAAAATGCTTTCCGTTTCTTTTACTAATTACAATGCTTTTCAACATGTATCTATCCATTTTCATTCAGTCTTCATATGCGATGCTGTTTCTTGGTGAGCTTGACAGTAATTCTTGACTCCAATGAGGTGAAGAGGCTAAAATTAAGTTTATAATGTAATCTCTGGATGTTCTCAGACATCTAGGATATGTTCTTGTGAGTACCTGGGCATAATGTAATAAAATATTCCGACTGACTAATTGTGATACCACTTTTACCTACTGATAATCTAAAACCTAGCAACGGATAATGTAAAATTCTCGTGAAAATGCATAATTGGGAATTGATCACGTTTTCAGGTTCGTTTATTTATTTATTTTAAACTGATAAAGTTATACATTTGATGTTCTAAGACCTGGGATGTATGTCATACATGTGTGCCATGGCATTCAGCTAAACTGAAAATATCTCCATCACAGCTACACACTGTGTTGTGTGTCCACTTGCACTTCATCCCCTCGTCACCCTGTTAGTATATTAGTCCTGGTTTTCTGTCCTGTTCTTGTCGGTTCCTTGTTTGTCTATGTCATGAAGTTCTGTTTTTTTCCGTGTTGATTGTTGTTACTTGAGTTCCTGTTCTGCCTGTCAAATATACATTTTTGTTAAGTTTTCTGCTGTCTCCGCATTTGGGTCCAACCACTCCTTGCTTCACATGACAATGATTGATTTGTACTATATATCGAAATTGCTATTTTTGCCATTATTGTATTGTAATTAGTGCTTTTGCAGGGAATTATTATTATTACTTCAAATCTCATAGATATTAACACTATTACACATATGGCTGAAATAATCATCATCATTAATTGTTTTGTGATATTATGTCCCTCTTGTTTTCATATATATATATATATATATATATATATATATATATATATATATATATATGTGTCCCCTCTTCCTTCACAAGCACTATATATCAATATATATATATATATATATATATATATATATATATATATATATATATCTATTCTGAAGCAAGCAATGAAATAGAAGCAGAAAATGCTGCAGTGTTTGTGATGAACCTTTGTATACATCTCTGAATAAGTCTCAGAACCATTTTGTGGTACACTCTAAAAAGTGTACTTGATAGTAGTTGAAGTAACTTAATACATTTAATAAATCTGATTCAGATTTATGCTTTAGAGATTCCAATGTACTTTTGTGGGTTGTATTCATGTGATTTTTTTGTTCGTTGATTTGACTTGCTATTTTGTTATCAGTGAAAGCAAATCAATCAAGTTTCTCTCATCTAACGTGTGTGTGACGTCATGACGTCAACGTCTTTGCCGGATCTTTCCACCGTCACATGTGCCGCCTTTTTCTTTTGAGACGTGACTTCGACATACGGTAAGTGTGATTCAGACAAGTTATATTTCTTATATACAAATAATGTGCAATGTCAGATATAACATGTTCCACCTAAATTGTTTAACCAAACCAAGCTATGATGCACTGGCTCCAGTGTTAGCTAAACCGCTAGCTTTAGCTCAAACATGACGATAGTTGGTTGCTTGCGGGTAGAAGCCTACTCTCTTGTTTTAATATTGTCACTGAAATGTGTTAAAGTTATTCCTATTGTGTACTGGCGTAGCTGCTTATTACCAAATTAGCGCAAACTAATGCGCAAACTGGGTCATGTTAAGGCTAGTACTATCATTATTAGTACATAGCTTGTCACCAAACTGCACACATTTTTTTTGTACTATTTCGGCGTGTGTGTGTGAACGGTTTAATGTAGTGTCACCGCCGCTGCGCCGAGTGTAATTATAAAGACGATACGGCATCAACGAGCAGTGACGGGGCATGTTGCGCTGGTGAAAGCCCGGTGATGCATCCGGCTGACGAACATAGAACTTAACCTCGCTGTGTGGGAGATGTAGTAATAATTTGTTGTGCCGGTCGCCTCGATGGCGGGACTTCCTTCTTGTTTTTGCTGGAAGTGATTGATGCGGCATTGATAAAGCCTCACATTTATAGTAGCTCGGTGGTTAAAGCATTATCCAGCTCTGTGTTGCTGTGCTAATGTGCTAATAAGAAGCCTTGTAGTGTAATTAGCTATTGCTGATAAGACCATTACTACGTTCGGGGTGATAATACGTGACTGTGAAAGCTTAACAACGAATAGAAATGTCCCCCCTAATACAGTATATCAATGTATTTATTTTTCTTCTCATGATTTCTCATGCCTGACCGGTGGTGGTTTCTTCAGGCTTTGAGACATCGTATTGGACTACTACCTAAGGTACGTGAAGCTACACTACTGTGAGTGATATAGAGTAGGGATGCACCGAATATTCGGCCACCGAAAATTATCGGCCGAAAATGGTTAAAAAGGCCCTTTCAGGTTTCGGCCGGGGTGTTTTGATTTCAAGTGGTTGAGTAATCCCGAAGTGGTGAAAGTCTTTGCAGTTACACCCCCTCGAGAAATGTAAGCTGAACACATTTTACAAATTGCAATCCGTGGCTCCTTCTCTGATATTTTGAAATATCGCCAAGCAGTAGACATGTTGGCTGTGAGCCAGCCGAGAGCATGGTCACGCGCCGTGCTTGTCGCCGCGTTTTGATTACGTCATCACAACAACACGTTAGTTGTTGTTGAAGGCCTGGCTGTTAGTCTTTATTTACACTATTTTGCTGTAGGCCTACTGGCCTAGATGTTTATGCAGTTTTAAAGCACCTTGGCTTTGTTCTGAATGCACTTTGTTGTAGTTATCCTACAGAGAAAAGAAAATGCACTTGACTCGGGATTAATGTAATGTATGCATTCAAAAGTGCTGAATAAATGTTTTATGGACCCATAATAGTGATTATTATTTAAGTTAAGTTTTGCCATAATCATGTCTTTTTCCATAATCAGGTAGCTGAACAACATTGGTAAAAAATGTATACATTATATATATATATATATATATATTTCTATTAATCATTTTCGGCCTTTCGGCATTCGGTTTTCGGCCAAATGTTTCATATTTTCGGTATCGGTTTCGGCCAAGAATTTCCCATTCGGTGCACCCCTAATATAGAGAGTACTTTAATGTTGCTGTGTGTTCTGAAAGTAATTTCAACGTAAATGCAAAGTGCAGGTGGTGATTATAGGACAAAATCCACTGTTTTGTTTTCTGTGGATTTATTCAATTTAGAGTTCAGCCAAAGCTAATATACAAATTATTTTTTACCTACAAAGATACTCCCATTAAAGTGTGGGATGATCTTGATCTATGGGGACTCCCGGAGTTTTGTGAAATCCTCCAAATGGTGATATTGCAGGACAAGTTGATCTTCATTGTGAAAAAGCTCAGTGGATGGTACATTGAACATTATAGAGCTTATGATCTCAAAACATCACCAGGCAAGGAAGTGGAACTTCTTGAGCCACAAGATGATTACCCACTGGCAGACTTCAGAATCCGAGGGATGCGTCTTGTCACATTGAAAAGATATGTCCATGTTTAAAGGGTGAGGAAGCGAAAAGTGATATTTCATGAGGTGGAAAAAGAAATAATTCATAACTATTGTGTTCTCAAAACAGATTTATTTCATACCAGTGTTTTTTTTAGTTTTCAAAGGTTTTATTTATCATTTCACCAACAAATAATTACACTAGGTAAATATCAGAAAATCATTTGTGAGAACACTCAAACAGTGGGTGGGCTTTTTTTGAGTGGTCAGAGTTGTAATGCTTCACCTGCAGAACAACAATATATCTGTTTTTTTATGACTTCCTATACATATTTGTTATTTGTGCAAGACTAACTATCAACCCTTTGGAGATTTCAAATGATAACATTCAACTTTTTTGCACATACAAGTTGTCAAATGCAGATTTCATTTATTTAAAAGGAACCTAACATTGAGGGTAAGGGTGGGCATTATGTCATTTTTTAAATATGTGCTGATGGAGTCCAGTCAGCAAATGCCGCCAGTGGAAAAGGGATTAACACGAAGTTGTAGTCCTTTTACTGAAAACTGATAACACATCTATAAGATGATACATTAACAGTGTTAATAATAAGGAATTATGTTTAATGTGCCTTTCTTAAAACGTATTGTGCTTGTGTTGTCTTCTCAGACTGCCATGGCTGATTCAACGCCTGCAAGACTGAAAGTGATTTTGGGGGAGAACAACATTCAAAAACTGTCACTTCCAAATGGCATACCGGAATCATTGGATGACCTTCTCAGCAAGTTAAAGACTTTCTTTGGGTTAAAGGGCGACGTCAGACTGCAGTACATGGACCAAGACTTTGGCAACTACTTCTTCAATCTGAATTCCACCACTCAACTTCAGGATTTGGGAACAATCAAAGTGATCCACCAGCAAACAAATACACCTTTGAACATTGCCACTGATACCACATCATCGTCTTCACTTGAGTGTGATGACAATGTTTCGTTGGCATCAGATGACACAATAATCCTCTCATTCCCCGAATCTGTGTCCTCTTGAGCCAAACAGTGGCCAGCGGACTTTCCGATTCCTCAATTTTCATATGACACGGAGCTGCAGCTAGTGAAAGGGAATTCTGAGTTTAATGGAAGCCACAAAATGTTGACTGTCAGCTCCCGAAGCAAGTCTGATATTCTGAATAGACTTGCAGAAACAATTTCTGGATACAAGGCCTATCCAGATGATTCACATTTCTGCACAGTAGCAGAGGCTCTGATCAAAAAGCATCCTTGTTTGAAAGAACCTGGCTCATTCAATGGCTGCAATGGATGGAAACAGCGCCTGAAATATAAGATGGGGAAACTACAGGACTCAGCTCAAATTGCAGGGGTGCCCAGAGCTGGTGGTACATTCCCTGAAACCTAAAGCTGCTACAGATGCTTTCCCTGCTAAAAAAGTGAAGAGGCCAAAGCGAGCTGAGTCTAACTTTTATCCATCCTTCCCCACTGGTGCCAATCTGGAAAGCCTGGAAAAATAAAGAATAGAACTTCTGACAGACATCAGGATAAGGAACAATAATAGGGTCATCGCAGACAAAATAGCTCACACGTTCGCCTACAGACGACAGGAGGTGGTAAACCAAGAGCCAGGAATCAAGGACTTCAAAGACAGGTGGCCGGCACTGTTCCAACAAAAAGAGGTAATAATCTAGTCTGTATCCATTTTTTAGTAAGCTTTTATCCATTCATCATAATATGGTGTGGTAAAGATTATGTTTAACAGTGTTTACTGACAGAATTTACATTTTTAGTTTGTTATACTTTTTGCCAGTGTGTAGGCATGCTTAGTTTAGTTTTTTTTCCTCGAGTGTGTAAAACCAAAGAAAATACAAATGAAATAAAAGGTGATATAGTACTATACAAATGAATGCAATAACGAAACATTTAATTAATAATTGAATAATCTGTAGTGTCATTGTCTGGTATCAATAAACAACAAAGCTTTAGCTAATTACACGTCCGAAAAGGGGTCGGAAGAAGTTTACACTTGCTTCAAAGGTTCTTTTTTCAAATGTTAATTGCATACAGACTGAGTTCAATTGAATTTTTATGAATTTACTAACTGTCATTTTTGTATTATTCTTTCATAGATCAATGCAGAGTTCCAGAAGATAATGACCATTCCTCTTGAGGAGAAGTTCATGGCCCAGTTGGACATTCACTCAAGTCAGCTAATCACAGTCATCCGTGCCAAAGGAGGATCAAAACGTCAAAAGACTGCTGACATCATGGACATTTTTGACCAGGTAAATCTGCATTGTCAAATGAGTCCTTGCCAGCTAAAAGGGATACATTTTGTGTATCCTTTTATAGATGCATTGGGAGGGCAACCGTTGTTTTATGAAACTCTGTAACTAGGACTGTCCATTACAGGATTTTAGCTGTAAGAGTAAGGAAATCTGTCAATAGACATTTTGAAAAATAAAATTAACCAAAATAATGTTGTCCTAGACTGAAGACATTCATCTTCGGAGGGAGTGTGTCCTGAGAGCCCTCATTATCTTCCTGGGAGAAGATCCAGATGAGCTGATCAAGGAATATCTAGTAAGTTTTAACTGCAATTTGCATGTCAGCACAGCTTGTCAAAGGCACACATGCTAATACATATTAGATTGATATTAATGCTGTAAAAGGGACATTTCTCTACTAAAATAACACCTGTCGGGTTTGATTATATTCATAATCTTGGACATTTGACATCATGTAAGTTTAAAGCACCTTTATGGTTTTCCAACTCCTCGTAGCACTTTAACACCACGTTCACATTCACCCATTCATACACTGATGGACCATGCCACCTGCTCATCAGGAATAACTAAAGCATAGCATCGGAATTTGTTTTTTTTGTAATTTTCCCAAGTATACCGCGAAACACAACATGTATATGTAAAAAGTAGTCCTAGCATATATATATATTTTTAAATACTCTTTGTTGAATTTTACACATTTTAACACAAAACACAGAACAATGCACGACAACCCCCCCCCCCACCCCCACAGACAGCCACACAGCACGTCCACAATTTGACAACACTTGAATGATATTAATATTGATATTAATCCTTCTCAACATAATCGCAATAATACAGATGGATCAGATGAGATAAATGAATTAAATATTAGGTTCTGATCATGTGAGTCGTCAGAATAATCAGTGAGTAATCACAGAGTAGGACTCCGGCCAGTGATATTATTGTCCCATATTAAGTGCATATTAGTGCAAAGTGATGCCAGTGATGTTTGTTGTCATTTACTCCTACTCTAGGACTCCAGAACAGATGATCTTCAGAAGGAGATGGAGGAGCTCACAATGGGTGTGTTTGTGATACGGAAGGAGGAGGAAGGACTGCAGGAGCCACCAGCAGACATCGGCATCATCATCGAGGGCGTGGAGGTGCTGAATGAACTGCCTTCAGTTGCCTCAGCTTGTGCCCTCCTTCTGGGTTTGCTATATGCACTCAACATAGCATATCCAAAACCCCCTTCATTTCACTTTTGAAGTACTTCAGAAAATAATCATGCAGCTTGACCAACACAAGATGTCCGCCAAAGTGCAAAGTCTGTATGGCAGACTTCAAAGCTCAGAGTAACGACAAACAAAACAATGTTTTCCTTCTCTGGGCCAAAACATGGCCTAGTGCAGTATTAGCACAATGACGTCTTGACATCGGACATTGCACATGTAGAAAATGTTGTGGGTGCGGTAGGTTTTTGTTTCACCATTTTAGTTTCGATTCCAAGAAACGGTTGAGTTGTGCATTGTTATTTGTGCTTGAGAAACATTCCACTTGAACTTTATATTTTAATGAACTTCGTAGTAATTATTGTCCTATATTTCTTTCCGATTTCACAGCTGCCTGGGCCTAGCAGCAAGAACCTCCATCTGTGCAAGCACCCAGGTCAAGATCTACCGTGGCTCAAGGGCCTTCACCAGAGCCATCACCACCAAGGACCAGCATCACTACAGCGGCCTCCACCTCCATCTGTGCCTGCCACAAGATTAAGATACACCTCGGTACAAAGGCCTCCACCACAGCCATCACGATCAACCCAGCCAGCAAAGAAGTCTCTCCTAGCAGACGTACCTCCCACACAGCCGCCAGCATCAACCTGGGACAATCACACCTACCTCCCTCCGACACAGCCACCAGCATCCCACGCACCATTACCCCCACCTACACAGCAGCCAGACCCACTGTCATGGAAGACAGACCATTACACTGTTCCCCCTGTATTTACATTTATAATGAATAGTTGGTTGAGAAAGTTCTGATGTTGTAAATAATGAGATTTTACAGTTTCTTATGTTAACATAAATAGTTGGTTGAATAAAAATGTTTAATGCTCAATTTGTATTTGTACACATCATCACATGAACCTTGGTATGGAATATGAATCAGTCCTGATGTAACTTTTCTGTGGTGAAAGTAGAGGGATGGAAATATTTTACTCTGAATTATAATTTACACATTTTCATTTTAGACATGAACAACACATTTATATAGGCCTATAGTGTAATTCATATATTTCAGTACTTTGGTGAACCAAATCTGAAACACCAAAAAAAATGGATGACATGAGTACATCTGTGTTTGACAACAGCTTTGAAGTTTTCCAAAAATCGGATTTCTAAGCTTAGTATCTCATAAGGTGAGTGACTTTGCATTTCTAGCAAGACCAGAGACTGTACTGAACATTTTGACATGTAACACCATGCCATGTTATAAGAAGTACATTTAAAAGTTGATTGAAGGAGACATCTAAAAATTGAGAAAATACCCTTCACTTCACACTCCAGAGGGTTAAGGAAAAGGGTAAGGCAATTGTATTTTTTATATATATATATTTTATATTGTTTGATTTATTGATTATATTCAAAGGAAAATTAATACTTGGTCCCCTTGGAACTTTTCATCTACATCATAGTACATCTGTGTTTTCACAAGAGTTTTTAAGTTTTCCAAAAATCTGATTTCTAAGCTAAGTATCTCATAAGACAGTGCTCTAAGGTGAGGAGTGACTTTGCATTTCTAGCAAGACCAGAGAATGAACATTTTGATATGCAACACCATGTTATAAGAAGTACATTTAAAAGGTGATTTAAGGAGACATAAATACCCTTCACTTCAGTAAGATAAGGTAAGGTAAGGCGATTTTATTTTAAAAGACAATGAAGGCAAGATATATTGATTGATATATTTATTATATTGAAAGGCAAATTAATACATATTCCCATGCATCTGGAATAACGTACAATTTACAGCCTCACAATGTCAGGTAGGTAAACACAGTCGGCCGGGTGTGTCATATGACTGCTGGGCAGACACTTGGAGAGGCCTGCCCTGCACCCCCACATACATGTCTCAGTGTTTTTAATTGTTGATTTCCTAAATAACATTATTTCCCAGTGTTGTTAAAGCGATTCAACTAACAGAGAAACGACCACAGGGTTGTTCAGGGTTATTATTAATGTGATGTGTTCGCATAATTTAATTACCTGTTTTTCTTTAGGCTACTCTTCGCTTTTTTCCCCCTTCTTCCCTTTATTCAAGAATAGTGAATTGATTTCAAGTTAGAATACTGAAACTTAAGTCTTATCTGAGATTTTGTGAAAATAGCTTATAAGGTTAATGATATGTCTACAAGCTAAATATGGTGCCTAGCTAATTCCTTCTGCAGTTTAGTTTAGCTCAAGTTCTTTCAGGGGGGAATAAGTTAGCTAGCTATTCTCTGAGGCAACCACATCCATGTTCCAGCACTTCTAAAGAGCAATAATTGCAGTTTATCTATACTTTACTTTAATAAAGTAGCAATAAAGATCAAGTGTTTAGATGTATTGGCATCCATAGGGAATGGGAAGCGCTGTGCATTCTGCAAGGCCGGATTAGTACCTCCAGGTGCCCCTGGGCACTGAGCGCTTTATTGTTGGGACATTTTTTAATGCAGCCGCCACTCTCTCTTATTTTTCTTTCTTTTTGCAGCCCTGCTGGCCGTTTTTCAGCTCACGTGACCAAATGTGACATGAGTGAGGGTGGGGCTGTGATTCGGCTATACACCGCCGCTGCGTAGTAATAAAGTTGAGCGCATACATAGTGAGACCTACAGTACAGCGTCTCTGTACTGTTTAGAAAATATATTAATTTCACCCTATAGAAAAGCTGTGTTATTTATGGTGAAGAGTGAGTGTCATTTAAAAGAATGTATGATGAGTGAGATTGAGCCCGAAAAAGAAAAGACAAAAAAATAAAAAAAATAAAACTTTTTTTTGTTTTTTAATCTTGTCACTGAGGGCCCTCTTTGCTCAAGGGCCCCTGGGCACTTTTCCAGGTTGCCCATATGGTTAATCCGGCCTCGGCATTCTGGGCAGGGGCGTAGCACAAAACTCTGGGCCCTATACCGATCTTTTTCATATGGGTGTTTTAGAGTTGTATTCCCTAGATCAGTCTCTAGTTTGGGCGCTCAAAGTGCACCAGATTGAAGCATTTTACTTTAAAATGTTAAAAAAAAACTTCCCGGGGGGGCACCCCCGGACCCCCCTAGAGGATGTGAAGTCCACCCCCCAATTAAAACATGTTCAGGCAATACTAAATACATTTGAAGCCTTTTTATATAAGCTGTCCACCATATCAATACGTTTCTCTGTTTGTAGTGTATTGGTCTTTTGTAGAGGTTTTTCATTGCCAGCTAAAATCTTGCCCAGGGCAGCAAATTGGTGAAAACCGGCCCTGGTGTCATCCCCACAGCACCCCCCATTTGAAACATGTTCCCATGGCTATGACTATGGTTAAATTAGGTTTGTTTGGAATATCATGCTTAATGGAACTCTATCCATGTTCATTTAAGTATTTCTCATTCCCATGGTATAAGACAAAACTAAACACCATCTTAGTTTTCTAACCACTACATTGAGAAAGTGCTTACTATACTGCATAATAAAAGACAACTCAACAAGACTTCACTAGTCATGTTTATTTGCATAAACAATAACACACAAAAAATCAGAAAGCATATAGGCAAAAAAGCAATAATTAAAACTTTAGAAAGCTGAAAAAACGTTACAAGTTATGCTTTGGATAATATGATTGATCTTGAAGTTATTGCACAAATATGAAGAATGTCTTACTTCAAACTTGAATGTATGTTATGGAACTGATGCTGACAGTCATGATATTGAAGTTCATTCCCCAGTAAATGCCCAGTGGCGGGTCTTCTTGTTAGCAAAATCATTAGCTGACAAGCTTCTTCTTTGAATTATCAGAGCAAGCCCCTCAGGAAGTGTGCCAGTCGCTGAAGCAAATTTTCGTAGTGGCCAAACGGTGGAATTACATGCCACGGGGCCCAAAAATACTTTTTCTCATTGAACTACATTGGGAAAGAGACGTCCGTAAATCTTATGTTTTTTGAGGTAAATCAACTTTCCAGTACGGACACTTGAATAGCCCTTATTTATCAAATTAAATCCTAAAAGTTGTAAAATGTGCTAAAAGCCGGAACCAGAGTGTTGTTTTCCCTCCTGAGCTCATGTGACAGAGCCGAGAGCCGCTGAGACGCAGCGGCTGGGAAGCGGGGCTTAATGATAACGAGACGAATCGTAGTGCGGGGGGGAAGAATAAACAATTTTCCTCCTTTTGTGAGGGGTGAGAAGGGCCCCACAGAGCTTTCCCCATTTGTTTTTGGATACAAAATGCAGTCAGTCAACCGATTTTATTGAGCTAGTTTAATTTGAGTTATGACACTATCTACAAAAAAAAAACCTTCTAATTCCATGCCTTTCAAGGGCCCTCCCCACATCTGGGCCCTGGGTAGTCAGTCCCACTTGTCCCCCCACTACGACGCCCCTGATTCTGGGGCCATCAATATCAGCATTTCCGGGTCATCTGTCAGCTGTTTTGTATCCAAAATTAATAAAGTATGCGTGATATATATAAATGCCCTTACCAAGAGAAGCTCTGAACAGAAACATGAATATGTACATATACCGCAATATTTCCTGTTATAAATCCTATTCCCAGAGTTGTGGTTTTTGTTACAGTAGTTCAGCAGACGGCTGACATCAACACATTCAGCATCTCTTGCTGTTAGTTTAAAAGAATAAAAACGAAATCCCATGGTCCTTTTTTTGTTCTGTTCATTGGACATAGGAGAGACTGTTCCAGGGCCGGTTCCGGGCTAGAGCCCGATTTAGGTCAGATTTTTCCTGTTTCCACTGCAGCGGAGCCGGCTCTAAGCACCGAAAACCGATTCTTATCTGGCCCCACTCGGTTGCCCGGCAAGAACCAATACTTCACGCTTACGTTGGAAGGGGGCGAGATTAACCTGAGCAATAACAGTTAATGGCGAGTACGGCAAATAAAACTAGAACGCGACTACACACTTTATAAAGTAAGGCAACAATAACCAGGCCTAGTGTGATTCTGTTTATTTTTATCTTACTTTAATGACAATTTTTTAAATGTTGTATTTGATATACCCTTAATCGTCCCACAGAGGGGAAATTTACATTCTGCATTTAACCCATCCAAGTGGTAGTTGTAGTGGGCTGCCATTATGTAGGGCGCCCAGGGAGCAGTGTAGGGAACAGTGCCTTACTCAGGGACACCTCTTGTAGCACTTGTAACACTTGGTCTTTCGGGGACTTGAACCGGTAACCTTCCGGTTCCCAAGCCACTGCGCCATTACCTGTTATTGCTGTTATTGATCATTGGGAAGAAGAGGCAGACGTTTTCCTGTTGTTTTGTATCATAGCAGTTATCGGATGGAATCAATACATGGGCTGCACAGATTGTCATGTCCGACTATCACAAGTAGAATCATAAAGAAAAACACGCCGGCAAAAATGGCTGTAGAAAAACATGTGATATTTTTTCAGATGGTGGATATAATGTCAATTTAATGTGAACTCCGACCCTTCCGCACTAGCCAGACAATGCAACAATAATATGTCCTTTTGGTCTAATTAAATGCATTGTTGTTACATTTTTATTATTTTCCATAACAAATCTATATTTAATATTTAAACAAATAATTGAACTGAAAGGTGTATTGTGTTTTTTGATGACAGGACTGGATGCAGATTCTCCCATACTGAACCGCAGTGACACGTCGTAAAACCCGGAAGTAAACTTCTTCCGGTTCCTTCTTGAAAAACCAATGCAAATTCTCCATGGGATTTTGGAAAATAGCTCGAAATAAGGTCTGTGGTTGACACACATTTAAGAGAGGGATCACGTTTTGTTCAGCCGGATAATCTCCACATGTCAACCCTACTTTTATAATTTCTGAATCATAAATCTAGTCGCCAAAAGCGAAATGCTAACGTTATGCTATAAACGAACTACAAGCCAGTACAGCAGCAGGGTCGCACGACTTCAACGTCACGCCAACTTAAGATCGTTTCAACTGACTTGCACTGAAACTGCACTTTGAACACTTTAAATATATTATTAACATTTTAAACTGTATACCCCGGTTATCTAGGCCCTTTTTGTTTTGTTTAATGTATACCACGTTTATCTAGGCCCTTTTTGTTACATGTCACACTGGGAAACGATATTTCAATATTTCTGGATGTATAACACATGTAGAACTTTTGACAATAAAGCTGAATTTGGCTTTCGCGTGCTTGCATATTTTAACAAAGCTTTTCATTTTAGCCACACTGAATTTAACTAGAAGTCATGGCTGTGTCAATTACCAGTCTGATATCGTTTTACGAAGATGACAAGAAGAGTGTAGACAGAGGATAGAACCACTACAAGTCAGGACAGGTAACAGTGCAGCCTAGATGAAGGTGTGCTTACCGGTGTTGTCAGGGCTAGCATGAGGGACAAGGTTTATAGTGTCGGTGAGTAGTGATAGCAAGAGTACCGTTAACCTAGAGTTAATTTATTCACATTAATTCTCATCAACAAATCAATTGTATGTGTCACATGAAATCTTTATTAGGCAAGGCAAGGCAAGTTTATTTATATAGCACTTTTCAACACAAGGCAATTCAAAGTGCTTTACAAAAAATGAAAGACATTAAGAAAATGGCATTTAAAATCAGTCATTAAAAAGAAAAGCTAATAAAATAAACATTAAAAGAAAAAATACATGGATAAAAATTACAGTGCAGTCTAAGATATGAATAGTTCAATTAAAAGCAGCGACAAAAAGAAAAGTCTTCAGCCTGGATTTAAAAGTAGTCAGAGTTGCAGCGGACTTGCAGGTTTCTGGGAGTTTGTTCCAGATATATGGAGCCTAATAACTGTACGCTGCTTTACCATGTATAGTTCTGACTCTGGGGACAGAAAGCCTACCCGTCCCTGAAGACCTGAGAGATCTGGATGGTTCATCATTTAGCAGGAGGTCAGAAATGTATTTTGGGCCTAAACCATTCAGTGCTTTATAAACCAGCAGCAGTATTTTTTGAAATATATTCTTTGACACACAGGAAGCCAGTGTAAAGATTTCAGAACAGGAGCGATGTGATCCACTTTCTTAGTGTTAGTGAGGACTCGAGCAGCAGCGTTCTGAATCAGCTGAAGCTTTCTAATAGATTTTTTAGTGAGACCTGTGAAGACACCATTGCAGTCGTCCAGTCTACTGAAGATAAAAGTATGGACATGTTTTCCCAAATCCTGCTGTGACATTAGTCTTTTAATCCTAGATATTTTCTTTAGGTGATAGTAAGCTGATTTAGTAACTGTTTTAATGTGACTGTTGAAACCAATAACTAATTCAACCCGCTGACAAGAGAGCCCACCTCCGAAGATCGTGACTGGCTGAGGGACAGACTCGGGGGCAGGTTCTCAGGAATTTCTTGGCTTCTCTCCCAAGAGCCAGAAGAGGAACACTACAGCTTGGAAACAGTTACTGTTCCTGAAATTATCAAATCTGTTGGGCATCAGGGACCTGAGGCAAGTGTGGCAAGCATGGCATTGTCTGAAGAGCAACCGAGGGCAATTCAGGTGGCTACCACTGGTCAGCGAACCAACCCAAACCGGCATTTGTTCAGGAAAGGAAGGTTGACTGCCAGCAACTTTGGAGCTGTCCTGAGGTCAAAGCGTGTGACTGCTTCCCTTATTGCCAGGGTGCTAGGGCAACAACAGGCCCTTGATGGCGTTTTGTCTGTACAGTGGGGGACTATGAATGAATGTGAGGGCGTCAGGTAGGGTGGCCATCCGTCCGGTTTTAGGTCGGACAGTCCGGTTTTCAATGTCTGTGTCCGTCTGCCGGCGCAGCCTTGAGCCGGACGCTCATTTGTCCTCCTTTTGAGGTGATCCCCATTTTATACTTTTAAGGTATTAAAAAAAAATAGACAATTATACAAAGAAATACAAAAAATAAGTTATGTGTAAGTATATATCCCTGTAAGACTTGTGGTCTTACAAATGATTGGCTGAATGTGATGTCAAATAAATATCTTGTATTTCATTGGTTAATAAACGTAAACAATTAGCCATGTGCTTCATGACGTCACGTTCACGGCATGGCACTGTGGCACAGAGTGACGTTAGCGCTAGCAGACTAGCTCATGAGCCAACTCCGCCTAGTTAGTGGTAGGTTAAACCGCAGAAATGGCGAAACGAAAGACTTCATTTAATCCTGAATGGTCGAAAGAGCATGGATTCCTCACAAAAAGCCGAAAGGACGACTTCCATGCTTTTTGCACGTTGTGTCGTTGCGATGTGGACGTAAGTAGCAAAGGAAAAGGTGCTGTCGACAGACATGCTAACACAGATAAGCACAAAAGCAACGATCAAAGCGCAGGTGCCTCTTCACTTTTATCGTTTTTCCGTGAAGCTTCATCGCCTCAAGATGACAAAATCTCCGCAGCAGAACTTTGTAAAGTTTATCATGCCGTCAAGCATCACCAGTCATACAGGAGTGTAGACTGTGGAATAAAAGTTGATCGCACAATCTACAACGACTCATCAATAGCAAAAGGGATGACCTGTGGAAAAACAAAAGCCAAAGCTTTGTGCGAAAATATCCTAGCACCCTACTCTGTCCAGACGCATGTGGATTACATAAAAGAAAATGAACTGCATTATTCAGTGGCAAGTGATGCATCAAACAAAGGTACGATCAAGTGTTTCCCCATTGTACTGAGATATTTTCACTTTGAGGAGGGCGTGCAACATGCACTGTTGGATTTTTACAGTGATAGCAACGAAAAGTCGGAAGCTATAACAAATCACCTGCTATCTAAACTGGAGATGTCTGGACTAGATGTGAAAAAAATTTCAGCATATGCAGCAGACAACGCCAGCGTTAACTATGGAAAACACAACAGTGTTTATCAGAAACTGAAACAGGCTCAAAAAGACGTGCTCGCTGCAAACTGTTTAGCCCATATTCTGCACAATGCAACCAGATATGCAGCAAGCAACTTGGATATTGACATTGAAAATGTTGTGCTTAAGGTGTATAGCCATTTTAGCATCTCAGCTAGCAGAACGGCGCAGTTGAAGGAATTCTGCGAGTTTGTGGAAGTGGAGGAATGCAATCTGCTGCGGCACGTTGTCACGCGATGGTTGTCTCTGCTGCCATCTATTGACAGAATCCTGAAGTGTTGGAGACCCCTGACCAGCTACTTTCAGAGTCTAGGTGAGGAGGAATGCTCCAAGATTTTGTGGAAATGCTTTGGAGAGGATGGCAACGAAGTATCTGAGATGTATTTTCTCTTCCTCAGTCACATTCTGAAAGTGTTTTCAGACTGCATTGAAGCACTTGAGGCCAAATCATTCAGCATAACCTCTGTGTTTAAGGTAATGACTGAACTGAAAGGGAAACTTGAGAGAAGGTTAAAGGACACATTTTTTGGCTTTGCTGTGAACAACAAACTCAAGCAGCTAACCCCTGATCTGGCTAAGAAATGTGAGGCTGATTTTCTTGTTTTCTATGAAAGAGCCAAGAAATACGTGAGTGAAAGGTATGACTTCTCTGAGAACAGCTTTCATAGTAAAGTGTCAAAGCTTGGCCTCACAACTGCTGTGTCCTATGGAGAATACAGTGATGCAGTCCAAGCCTGCAGCCTGAAAGACATTGACATGGATGGACTCTATGAGGAATATGGCATGGTGGAAGCTATTCTCAGCTCTTCAGAAATGGAAGGATGCCACAGTGAGGAGCGGTATCTGAAACTGTTTTCCAAAGCAGAAGTCCCACTTGTGAATCTGAGGAAGATCAGCGCCTACATCTTCTCCATCCCATGTAGCAATGCACATACAGAACGTGTGTTCTCAATGATGACCTCAGCATGGAGAAATGAGAGGAATCGTCTGGATGTGGACAGTGTCAAGGCAGAGCTGCAAATTTGTGTCAACTTCACATTTGAGTGCACAGACATGTACCAGAGACTCCTTACAAACAAAAAACTCTTGGAAGCAGCCAGGAAAGGGCAAAAGTATCGTAAATAGACATTCAACTTGTGGTTAGTACACTAGAGTCTTATTGTGTTTTGAGTGTGAAGGATTCAGTGAAGCCAGGATAAAAACTAAAAGATAATCCCAAAGTGTCCTCCTTTTTGGTGTTATGGAAATGGCCACCCTAGCGTCAGGGCATTCACCACTGCAACCCAGATGCAGGTCCATGAGTCAGATTTGTGGCTCTCCCTATCAGGAATGTTGGGGGCATCTCCAGATGGTCTGGTAGGGTCTTCCGCTGTGCTGGAGGTAAAGTGTCCCTACGGAGCCAGGGAAATGACAATTAGTGAAGCATTGCAAATCAAGGGCTTCTGTGTCAGTAAGGAAGGAGAAACATTCAGCCTGCGTTAGGAACATCCTTACTGGCACCAAGTACAAGGTCAGCTTCACCTCACTGCAAGGAAGAAGAAATAAAAAAATGGTGAATTGTTTTTAATTTACATTTACTCGCCTTTGCAATGTTGTGGTTGTTAGAGTGTTAAGTTTCCTGTCAGCTCGTCTGTTGGAAGATATAACATATTAGTTTCATGGAAGTCACACCGTCACATATACTGTAAGAGCATTAAGACATACAGTACATAGGCTAAAACAAAACATCTAAAGGTATAACCTTGCACTTTGATAAGTCCCGTGAACATTTTCACTATTTTGACATTTTTATAGATCAAAATTGAACTAAAGAAATAAATGGTAGATTAATCCATATTGAAAATAGGTGTCAGCTGCTACACTAATTATAATAGTTATATTTCTTAATTAATTAAGATAAGATATTACTGTATTGATCCCAATTTGGGAAATGTTTGTGTTGAAGTAGCATAACAAGAAAAACTAAATATAAGTTATTATATATACAAAAGTATGTGAGGGATGGAATATTAAATTGAATATAAATATAAAATGTACATGTGATTTTTCGTCCAAGAGAAGCTTTGGAGCAGAGAGTTCTCTGCCAGCCAGAGGTGATTTGTTATTAGTTCAATATGTCAAACTGATTTCCCTGACTACAATCTTTAGTTACATGGTGAAACGTTATGCTGCTTGTACTAATTAGACTCATCATATAAGCCACACAGGTTTTAATAGGATGTATTCATTATCTTTACTTATGTTGCGGTCTTTTCAGCAGCGCCATCTCTAAAACGGCGATACAGTCACTACCCATCATTTACATTTCACCATGACATGGACAAAAATGTAACGTCAGCTTACCTCATGGCACGAATCCAGACTCTCCTTTGGAAAACATTGGCCGGGAAACGATAGAACAAGCACGTTTCATGCGAAGACCTGTGGCTGCAACCCGGAGCAAAGCAACAAACCATTGCGTAGCTAACTAGTAGCGCTAGCTTTAGCTAACGTTAGCTAACGAAACGAACTGCTGAGTAAAATTGGAAAACACTGGTAATGAATTATTCTATAATTTGTAAAACTACTGTGTTACAAACGACAATTTCAAAAATACAGATTCTAATGGTCAGATATAGATATACAGATACTAAAGATAGGCAGGTAGGCCTACTTGCTTTCAAGCAGAACACAGGGGAAACAAACTTAGCGGGAGTGTTAACGTGTTCTGCGTAATGACGTACAACGGCCTCGACAATTTCTGTAGTCCTATTCAGCCACTCGGTAACAACCATCGTTTTTCAGACACGTAAACTCTTCAAAAATCCCCAGTGGGGTCACTGCTGATGTATTTAATGTCGTAGAACAAAGTAGTTCTTTTTACCTCCCGTATTCCTTTCAACCCACCAGCTTTTATGGTGTTGTCACAAACTGTAAACTTGTCACTCAGAGCAACCTACAGTTAATTTAGCTGCTGGAGAAGAAAGATCAGGGGGTAAGGGGGGAGAGAGCTGTGGTTGATGGGCCATTAGTTGTGTAAATACACAGCTGAGAGCTGCCGTTTCATTCCGACTGTTTAAAAAACGGTAACAACGGAATATTTTTCTTAGCGGATGCATGTCAATTTAAATCAATACATACAACTATTTTTTAAATCAATAAAAACATTTTCTAAATCCATAAAAGCATTTCAATTATTATTGGGAGTCATGTCGTTACTTTGTTGAGAATGTGGCCATGTAATAAGCAGGATAATTTGCAGCGACTTGTTCCTCATGGGGAAAATAACACCCTTCACGCGTCGGGATTCTGATCTGCCGACGAGGCTCCATTAAAATATAAATAATTTTCGTGAATTACTGAGTTTAGGCACGTTAATAACGTTTTAATGAAGTTATATACAGTATATTCATATGTGTCAGTGATTTCATGTCAATTCGGCGAACATAATCATAAATGATCGTGGTGAAGATGATGATTAAATTAGGATTAAAAATCGAGAGCCGGGCTCCCGTTCGTTTTTTTCGAATAACAAAATTATTTTGTTCAATAACAACATGGTGATGTTTTGTAAATGATTACATGTCTCTTATTTAGCACAGTAGTATGATATCCGTGACATATGGATCTTAACAAAGTTCCGCTGTACATCCAGCATACTGTATCTCACTTTATTTCACATGAGCTCCAGTGTGGAACCCCACTGCACCCCCTGGTGGATCATTGATCCATTGCAGCTGGCTTCATTATAATTACATTTATCTATCACGGGGGCGGTCTCAAGTCAAGCTGGAGGATTTCCCTTGAGCGAGGGCAGATCACGTACCAATCACGGCCCTCGCGTTTCAAACTGTCTGAAATGAATCGCTACATCTGTACAACAGACTGCCTTTCCGAGTAGCATCAGCCCCAGCTATATTTCAGAGGACAATGAAAGGTCTCCTGCGAGGCATTCCTTTCGTGGCAGTGTATTCAGATGACATCCTGGTGAGCGGTGTGGATGAGGAAGAAGATCTGCAGAACCTCGAGACAGTGTTGAAAAAGTTGGAGGAGGCAGGATTGCGTCTGAGAAGGAGCAAGTGCACTTTCCTGGAAGAGGAAGTGGAATATCTGGGACATCGAGTGGACGCACAGGGACTTCACCCTGTGGAAAAGAAAGTCAAAGTCATCATGGAGGCGCCCAACCCCACAAATGTTACTGAACTCAAGTCGTACTTAGGTTTGCTAAATTACTATAACAAATTTCTGCCAAACTTAGCTACACTATTGGCACCAGTGCATGAGCTCCTGCGACTTGATGTGTGATGGACATGGCAAAAGAAACAGGATGAGGCTTTTAAAAAATCAAAGGCCCTTTTAAACTCAGCTGAAAGAGAGTTAATTATGTCATGTGATGCGTCACCTTACGGGGTGGTCGCTGTTTTATCACACGTAATGGACGATGGAACTGAACGTCCTTTGGGGTTCATGTCGCGTACCCTAGCGCCTGCTGAAAAGAATTACTCACAGCTAGACAAAGAAGGCTTAGCAGTTATATTTGGAATCAAGAAATTCCACAAGTACTTGTATGGTCGAACTTTCACCATCTATACAGATCACAAGCCACTGATCTCTCTCTTCAACGAAAATAAACCCATTCCACAGATGGGTTCCCCTAGAGTTCAGAGATGGGCGGTGCACCTGAGTGCCTATGAGTATCACATTGTGTACAAACCAGGAAAGAACAACGCTAATGCGGATGCATTAAGCAGAATGCCGCTCTCGGAAGATGTGCGAGAGAGTGAGACCGCAGAACAAGTGCTCATGATTGACCTTCTGGATGACACACTCGTGGACACAGCCAAAATAAAACACTGGACAGCTAAGGATGTAATATGGTCTCAAGTTCATGGTTATGTCCTGTCGGGATGGCCTTCAGTGACTGAGGCTCCTCTCAAGCCGTATCATCAGAGGAGAGAGGAACTGAGTGTGAGGGATGGCTGCGTGCTCTGGGGAGCCAGAGTCATCGTACCAAACAAAGGCAGGGAAAAGATATTGAAAGTACTGCACCAAACACATTCCGGCATGTCAAAGATGAAAGGTCTGGCTAGATCTTATGTATGGTGGCCGGGGATGGAAGCAGGATGTAGAAAATGAAGTGCAGTCTTGTGAGGAGTGCCAAAAGCACCACAAGTCACCGCCATCAGCACCATTACATCCCTGGGAGTGGCCGGAGTCTCCCTGGACGAGAATTCATGTGGACTATGCAGGCCCTTTCCTGGGAGAGATGTTTCTACTGATAGTGGACGCTCACTCAAAATGGATGGATATTTATCCAGTGAAGTCAGCTACTGTACATCACAGGTGACCATTGAAAAGCTGCGTCAGATTTTCAGTGTTTTTGGACTGCCAAAAATGTTGGTGTCAGACAACGGAACCTGTTTTACAAGTTCTGAATTTGAGACTTTCATGAAACAAAATGGCATCCGCCATGTGAGGTCAGCACCGTTTCACCCGTCTTCTAATGGGCTGGCAGAGAGAGCGGTCCAAACCTTCAAGGGGGGGATGAAAAAGATAAAAGGTGAAACATTGCAAACTAGACTGTCAAGGTTTCTGTTCAGTTACCGCATCACACCTCACGCGACCACAGGCCTGTCGCCTGCAGAGTTGATGATGTCAAGGAGACTCAGATCTGCACTTGACCTGCTCCTGCCAGATGTGAAAACAAGAGTGCAGCAAAAACAACTAAAACAGAAACAGTCCCATGACACAAACAGGAAACTGAGAAGTTTCTCACCTGGGGATAAAGTGTTCATTAGAAACTACTCTTATGGACCTAAATGGATCCCTGCGGTCATCAAGAGCTCATCAGGTCCAGTGTCATATACAGTGATCATTGGAAGTGGTCAAGTTGTGAAGCGGCATGTGGATCAAGTAAGAAGCAGATTGACAGACACCTTGCCCTTAGAGCCGGTGCTGGACTCCAACAGAGACACTGTGGTTCCAGTGACAATCGAGCAAGAAGGACCTCCTGCAAGTGAGCCAGTGATTCTGTGTACTCCGGACCCGCCGGACTTGCCTGCTACACCTGTGGTGAGACGATCAGAGCGCGAGAGACAGCCACCTGAAAGACTTT
Organism: Notothenia rossii; assembly: GCF_949606895.1. Taxonomy (NCBI): domain Eukaryota; kingdom Metazoa; phylum Chordata; class Actinopteri; order Perciformes; family Nototheniidae; genus Notothenia; species Notothenia rossii. The sequence continues at coordinate 42,960,290 of NC_136908.1, read as the reverse complement.
GTTAAATGGATCAAGAGATGTTCCATTAATAGAGCAGCATAATTCTCTGTTCTCGCTTTAAGGAAATGTTTAGAATGTTAATCGTTGAAAGTGAAATGATTTATGTCAGTACCTCGAAGTGTTGTACAACGGGAGTATGTTATACCCCCACCTTCGGGAAATATTGTTAGCTTAAAGGGGGGGAAATGTGGTATCTTACCTTGTGTTATTATTACATGTTATTGAATTTGTCCAGCAGGGGGCAAACTCACTCTTGGTATTAAAAGAGCCTGTTGTACATGTTCCCACGAGGAAGTCCCGGCAGCATGTTAACAAAGTAAAACCAGTTAAACCTAATCCTATGATGTGGACATACAATTATTGATCACAAGATACAACAGAGAGCCTAATTACCTGATTCTGATCAGCTGTCTGGTCTCCGGCTGAGCCACTCCCATCACTCCAGCATCCGGCGCTCCAACCACACCCTGCTGTCACAACAGATTTTCTGGTTGCAGTCGAATAATCCAAAAATCAGCTCCTAAATCCTAACCCTATCGTCTATCCCTTGACCTCTGTGTGAAACGTCAAGGGGTTAAGGAATAGTGGATAGGAGAATTCAGAAGGACTTAGGAAAAGAGACTGCGGTACTTTAGAGAATCCAACTGCACTTTCACTATCCAACATGTTTATGATGCGCCAGCGGACGTCATAAATGTGCGTCCGCTACAGTTTGCTATACAGCGGACTACAACATGTTTAAGAAGAATGAGGGACAACTGTAAACTCATCTAGAGACTCTGCACCGTGCTCTGATGCTGTTGCTTTATGCTTTATGAACGGGGACAACAGAGAAACATATTCTTCATGATCAAAGTTGGAATTGAAATAAAAAAGGAAAGTGAAACTTATGCTCGCCACCCTCTCCCTCCGGTCCACATTAATACAAATTATCTCAATATGTATGATTGTATGAACTATGAAAAGATCTTAAAATCAATACAAATGTATTTATTATAAACGTTATGCCTTAACACCTATCACTATGTATATCACCATTCAAACATATTTTAAAAGTTGAACAAACCCCACACAGCTCAGTAAAGACTGTGAAATGTTGACTTTATTTGATCATTTCAGTAAAAACTAACGTTCATATTTCTCTTTTCAATCAATCAATCAATCAATGTTTATTTATATAGCCCAATATCACAAATGTTACATTTGTCTCAGTGGACTTCACAGTTTGTACAGAATATCAGTATGACAATACGACACCCTCTGTCCTTAGACCCTCACATCGTACAAGGAAAAACTTCCAGAGAAAACCCAGTTTAAAGGGAAAAATGGGAGAAACCTCAGGGAGAGCAACAGAGGAGGGATCCCTCTCCCAGGACGGACAGACGTGCAATAGATGCCGTGTGTAAATTGAAAAGATAATACATTTGCAACATAGGTAGTCCAAATGTTTGGAAATGCATGTGTGTATAATAGGAAGATGAATCCATGAGTATATCCATCCAGGACTTATGATCCAGGACCACAGCCACGACTCAAGATCCAGGACTCGCAATCCATGACACAGGACCGCAGGATCATCCATGACTCCGGATCCCGGCGTATATAGACACCAAAAAGAAAGAAATTTGGGGAAGCTGGGTTAATCGGAACATGAGAGTACACAGGTATAGACAGAGAGAAGGAAGAAGTAAGATGTCCCCCGACAAACTAAGCCTATATCAGCAAAACTAGGGGCTGAATCTAATCAGCCCTAACTATAAGCTTTATCAAAAAGGAAGGTCTTAAGCGCACTCTTAAAAACGGATAGGGTGTCTGCCGTCCGAACACAAACTGGAAGCTGATTCCACAAAAGTGGAGCTTGATAAGAAAAGGCTCTGGCTCCCATTGTACTTTTAGAGACTCTAGGAACAACCAACAACCCTGCATTCTTGGAACGCAATGCCCTAGTAGGACAATAGGGTATAATGAGTTCTTTAAGGTAAGATGGCGCCTGCCCATTAAGGGCTTTGTAGGCGAGAAGAATAATTTTAAATTCTATCCTGTGTTCTATAGGGAGCCAGTGTAAGGCAGCCAGAACAGGAGTAATGTGGTCCCTTTTCCTAACTCTGGTTAGTACACGAGCTGCAGCATTTTGAATCAGCTGAAGCGATTTGACTGACTTCTTGGTACACCCTGATAATAAGGAGTTACAATAATCCAGCCTTGAAGTAACAAATGCATGGACTAGTTTCTCTGCATCGTTTTGAGGCAAGATATGCCTGATTTTTGCAATGTTACGTAGATGGAAGTAGGCGGTCCTTGAAATTGATTTTATGTGGGCGTTAAAGGATAAATCCTGATCAAATATAACACCAAGATTCCTTACAGTCTCACTGGAGGCCAAATTAATGCCATCCATAGTTAATATATCTTTAGATAATTTGTTTCGTGGAACGCCATATCCTTTCAAGTTGTCTCGACTTTTGCTTTATTTTGCGGGTTTCGGCATTATGCCATGGAGCTAATCTATGTTGTTTTATTTTCTTCTTTTTCAAAGGAGCAACAGAGTCTAATTTTATTCGCAGCGCATCTGTAGCACTATCAACAACATGATCAATTTGGGGTGGTGTACATTTTGTATAAGTTTCCTCCCCTACATGCAGACATGCTATCGAGTTAAGTATTGGTGGAATCTCTTCCTTAAATTTGGCTATAGCACTAACAGATAGGTTTCTGCTGCAGGAGCTTTTGGCTAATGCTTTGTAGTCTAGTAACAGTACTTCAAAAGCTACTAAGAAATGGTCGGATAAAGCAGGATTATGCGGTTCGACTAATAGTTGCTCAATTTCAATACCATAAGTCAGAACAAGGTCAAGATTGTGATTATAGCAGTGGGTTGGTTTATTTACACTCTGACAGAAACCAACAGAATCTAATATAGAGTTAAATGCAACAGTAAGGCTATTTTTATCATCGTCAACATGAATATTAAAGTCACCTACGATAATTACTTTATCTGTTTTAAGTACCAAAGCTGATAAAAACTCAGAGAATTCTGATAAGAATTCTGAATAAGGACCTGGTGCACGGTACACTGTAACAAATAAGATTGGCTGCAAAGTTTTCCAGGTCGGATGCGTAAGACTGAAAATGAGGCTTTCAAAGGAGGTATAATTAAATTTTTGTTTAGTATTGATAAGTAAACTTGAGTCAAAGATTGCTGCAACTCCACCTCCTCGGCCCGTGCCTCGGGCAATATGAGTATTGATATGGCTGGGTGGAGTGGCCTCATTTATGCTGACATATTCTTCATGTCTCAACCAAGTTTCAGTGAGACAACATATACAACATATTTCGATTATAATACTGATGAACGTTCAAAACAAAGCACTTTGGTAAGTTGCCACCTACGTTTTAAAATGCTTAATAAGCACCGTAACTTTCATGATATCATTTCTCGGTCATAATCGGTTGTTTCCATGAACGGCCGACTGTTGAGTGATGGCAAATGCTGCGGCTGCAAGGTATTGTGGGGCAGCATTTTCTCCTCACCTTTCGGTGAGGGAGGTCCAGTGGTTCCTAAGCTAAAGGAGGTTATAAAGGAAGTTTGAAACCTCCTTTCCTTTCATCTAGAGAATTGGAACGGCACTTATCAAGGCTGCCACTGAGGGACTTCTGGGTCATTTCACTCGGTTAGGAAGGTTCCTAAGCTAAATGGACTATTCCACCGCAACCTCTGTGTGTAGTGGTACAAAGAGTAACGACCTGTGTCCACATATAGCATAATCTTTCCACACCCCCAACGTTACTCAGTCTTTCTTTTTACGTTAGCATGCATTCAACTAGATTTAAATTCGAAGTCTAACTTGTTTGTTTTTTTAATAAAGGAAGAACAAACAGATGAAGGACAAAAACAACGGGCACAATGTGACAGAAAAGAAGCTTTTTCATGGCACTAAATCTGAATATGTTGCCGTCATCTGTCACAAAAACTTTGACTGGAGAGTGTGTGGAGTTAATGGAACTGCTTTTGGCCAAGGTGAGATGAAGAAGTAATCATTCCTGACTTGATAACATAACGTGCAGTTGTATTAAATAAAAAAGTGTTTGCTCTTAAGAGGATGGGATTGTAATTTACAGTAGGTTATCCTAAAATCCTACCATCACAGTGAACATGCAGACACATTTAAAGGCACAGACTATTTTGTACCCCATATCCCTTGTTATAGCTGTCCATTAGTTTTATTAAAGAGTGTTTGTTTTTGTCATTGGTTTGGTAGTACATTTGATATAATTATATAGACAAACAGGGATACGCAAGAGGATTAGGGTCACGCGCGAATAACATTTTATTTTTCATTCTGAGAAAAAGTTAATAAACATACTAACATTTTGATTCTCTTCTCTGTCCAATCGTAGGCAGTTACTTTGCCCGGGACGCAAAATACTCCCACAGCCACACCGAGGACTCTCATGTGAAATCCATGTTCGTGTCGCGGGTGCTGGTGGGGGACTACACCAGAGGGAGCTCCAGCTACCGCACACCTCCTTCCAAAGACAGGGGGGTCATCAACCTGGACAACAGCTGCGTCAACGATGAAATCAAGTCTTCAATCTTCGTTGTGTTCGATTCAAACCAGATCTATCCCGAGTACCTGCTGCAGTACAAGAGCACGCACCCACTGGTCTCTTTAGTTGCTGCTTCTGCACCAGCACCGAAACCAGTACCAGCACCAACACCAGTACCAGCACCAAGACGAGTACCATGCACAGATACTAGTACCAGCACTGGCACCATTCCCAGCAAAGACACCAGCACCAACACCAGTACCAGCACCGACACCGAAAATAAATGTTAAATTGAATGGAAGGACAATTATAAATAGGAGGGACTAGAGCTCAAAAACCTTTTTTCATTGCAGTGTAACAGGTTATCAATATAGCACATCAACATACCAAACTAATACAGTGTCATACCAACACAGTACATCGTCATAGCGACCCAGCAGATCGTCATACGAACCCAGCACCTCCACAAACTACCCCTCAGTTAATGTCTTAAGGACAGGGATGAAGTCAGGGCATGATGAGGAGCTTAGTTTGTACAGAGGGCTGTGAGTCATTTGGGGAATAGATTAGATATAGTAATGACAGCCGAACAGCACCCTTCAGAGAACCTGGAAAACAGCTTTTCCCCATGTTTCCTGTCTAACTGAGTAGTGGGTACATCAGTCTTTAACTGGTCTAGTGATGAGGGATAAACTGAAAGGCAGCCAGGTAACAGGCCGTCACTGTGTGCCACTGACATGCTCAGTTTTAAATGGGTGTCCGACACCTTTATAGTTGGAGTCATTGTATTGGATTAAAGAAGCGTTGTTTATTGTTATCTTAAAGGTCCCATGTCATGCTTTTCCGGTTATCACCCGTCCCCTTGTGTGTTATGTAGCTTTTTATGCATGTAAACGGTCTGCAGTCAAAAACCCTGAAAGTACACCCTGTAGCGAGTACAACTCTAACACAGAAAATACCTGTCTATGCTGCCCCAGAACGCCTCGTTGGACATTTTTCTTTTTCCATTTTTTTCTTCCTGGGTCTGAGTGACGTAAGGGGCTAAGTGACGTAACGGCTATGCGGATTGGTCCAAATGGACTTCCTCACACACACACACACTCACTCAGCCTTATCTTTTCTCAGCCGCAGCTCCGCGGATTTCTCAGCCTGAGACAGTAAGACACAGCGAAACCCAGCCTGAACTCAGGAGCTCCAACAAGCCGTTTAGGACAGAGAGTGAATACTAGGGATGTTAAGATTCACCGATTTGCATCGGTGCACCGGCATAAACGTTAAAGATGCGAGTGCACCGGTTGAAAGAGTGTACATCGGCTACAGTTTGGGTTGAACTCGCGATGCATCGATTGTAGCGTCTTTGCATAGGTAAAAAAATGATTCATTCATATAATATCCCCTCATCCTGTCAGCACTCAGCAGAGACGATCTTTGATCTTTGCTTCGCACTACGGAGGACGAGAGTCTCAGTTATCAACAAACATGGAAGTCGAGGAGAAAGAGAAACACAGCGCACCGAAAAATACCTACAAATCAAACGTTTGGCAACACTTCGGATTTTTCAAGAAAAACGGTCAACTTCAAAAATCGCTCGCAAATTGTAAACGATGCCATGCCGCTTTAAAGTACACAAGTAAGACATATTGTCATGGTTTTGGATTTATGTTTTCCACCTTTGTTTTGAAATGTTTTCCTCCTCGTGTCTTGTCTGATCCTACTCCCTGTGTTTGCCTTCCTGTCATTAGTTTCCCTCCTGTGTCTGATTGTGCCTCGACGTACCGGCCGACTCCAGCACCTCGTCTCCTGTTGGCTCTCCGGCCGACGCCAGCTCTCCGAGTCCTGTCGGCGTACCGGCCGACGCCAGCTCTTCTCGAGACCCCTCACGAGTCCCCTCTCGAGTCTCCTCTCGAGTCTCCTCTCGAGATCCCCCTCAAGTCACCTCTCGAGTCTCCTCTCGAGTTCCCTCTCGAGTCACCTCTCGAGTTCCCTCTCGAGTCACCTCTCGAGTTCCCTCTCAACTCTCCTTTCGAATCACCTTTCAAGTCACCTCTCGAGTTCCATCTCAAGTCCCCTCTCCAATCCCTACTCAAGTCCCTTCTCTAGTCCTTACTCAAGTCCCTACTTAAGTGCTGTTGGAGGTTCCGCTGGGGGTCCTGCCAACTCCATGTCCTGTCCCGCCGGGGGTCCCGCTGACTACTCTTCTGCCGAGGGTCATGCCAACCCTATGTCCTGTGCCGTTGGATGCCCCGCCGACTCCTCTTCTGCCGGGGGTCCTGCAAACCCTATGTCCTGTCCTGTTGGGGGCCCCGCCGACTACTCTCCTGCCGGGGGTCCTGTCAACCCTGTCTCCTATCCCGTTGGGGGCCCCGCCGACTACTCTCCTGACGGGGGTCCTGCCAACCCTATGTCCTGTGCTGTTGGAGGCCCCGCCGACTACTGTTCTGCCGGGGATCCTGCCAACCCTATGTTCTGTGCCGTTGGAGGCCCCGCCGACTACTCTTCTGCCGGGGGTCCTGCCAACCCAATATCCTGTGCCGTTGGAGGCCCCGCTGACTACTCTTCTGCCGGGGGTCCTGCCAACCCTATTTCCTGTGCCATTGGAGGTGCAGCCGACACCTGTTTCGTCGGGGGTCCTGCCAACCCCATGTCCTGTTGCGTTGGGGTTTCCGTTGGGAGTACTGCCAACTCCGTGCCCTGATCTGTTGGGTGTCCTGCCAACGCCTGTCCCGCCAGGGGTTCCACCAGCTCCTGCCCATCCTTGTGCCCGGCCCCCTGAGATCCCCAGCCGCGGCCTTCGCCCTCGAGCCCGGCCCCCTGAGTGCCGCGGTCTTCGCCCTCGAGCCCGGCCTCCTGACTCTTCCAGACGCTGCCTTCGCCCTCAAGCCCGGCCTCCTGAGTTCCCCAGCCTTGGTCTTCGCCCTCGAGCCCGGCCCCCTGACTCCTCGAACTCTGCCTTGCCCCCGGGCCGTCCACCCGAAACCCCCTCCATGGACTCTGCCTTGCCCCTGGGCCGTCCGCCCTCCACCCCCTCCTCGAACTCTGCCTTGCCCCGGGCCGTCCGCCCGAGATCCCCTCCATGGATTATGCTTTGCCCCGGGATGTCCATCCATGTCATTTTTCATGCCTTCGGCTTTTTATAATAAAACTCGCTTTTTGTTAACAAACCTTCTTTGTATTTTTTAACTGCACTTGGGTCCTATTTTCCCCAAACCTGACACATAATGAGTTTAATCACTCAGTGAGGTGTTCTGTCAGAGAGAGTGGTGTTTAGTTTACAGCAGCCTGTGACTGCCACTAATAGTTTAAATGTCTTCCTTACTGTAAGCAGTTATGAAATACCTGTTTGTGAAAGGTTATTTGTATTCTTTATTGTTCAGATAGAAACCACTGTGTTCTGCTCACTGGTGAGTTAGCCTATGAATGAGTGTTAAGCACATCAGGCAGCAGCTGTATGGGCATTGCAATATGGTCGTTGTTATTTGCACATTGTTAATCATGGGCAATGCATCCTTAAATTGTTTAGCTGTGAGGTGTTATACAAAAAGGTAAAAAAGAAACAGCATGATGGGATGCGCAGTACTAGTAGAGAGAACCAAATATGTAATGCACTTCTTTGTTAATTTATGATTTGCTGCATATAAGGAATAAAACAAAAATCCTCTGTCGTACCATATTGAAGTGTCATTATTTTGCATTGTGTTGAATCTAGGGCTGTCAGTCGATTAAAATATTTAATCGCATGATTGTCCATAGTTAATTGCGATTAATCGCAAATTAATAACACATGTTTTATCTGTTCTAAATGTACCTTAGAGCAGGGGTTCCCAACCTTTTTCACCCAGGGCCCCCCTAAATGAGTCCTGTTGGAATTTGCGACCCCCCAAAACTTTGAAACTTTAATTATCGCTGTTGCCGATGTGCCCCCCTGCCCGATCTGTACTGTGCATGTGCGAGATGGTCTGCCATACTGGACAACTCCGTACGGCAACCCGACTAGGACACTTGACACAGTGGCGTTTGGCAAAGCACAAAAATAAAATGGATTTAACTTCTGTTTGGCAGTTATCATACTGAATAAATATTTACTGTGAATGTATGCAAAAATGTATGGCATATAGCTGTCTAACAGAAGTTAAATCTATGTCTCACTTATTCTGACAATGTACTTAACCCCAAATAAAAGAACCCAATAAAAAGAGTTGTTAAATAAAAGTGAAGTCACGTTGTCATAACAATAACTCATCTCTCCCGGTTTTTTTGTCTTCTTTTTCTGCTTTGCCAAACGCCACTGTGTGAAGTGTCCTATTACAGTTGCCGTATGTAGTTATCCAGTATGGCGGACCATCTCGCACATGCGCAGTACAGATCGGGTAGGGGGGCAGATCGGGTAGTGACAGCCGTGCCTGGTAACAGCGGAAAGTTTAAAAGTCTCAAAAATGCTACAACTACTGTCACAAACTGGATGAATGTGAAGTATTTCATTAAAGGAGGATGAAAGCGTAATGAAGGAGCACTATTGGAGTGACTTTGTTGGTTATTGGACTCAGGATTAATGAATTTGGATGCCCTCTGTATCAAGAAATTAAAGGACGGCGCAAGTGGAAACAAAGGGATTCAACTGTTTAAAACACATGCTCAAAGTAAGCCGGATTTTGGCGATTGTTTATGTGGATTAAAAAATCGTAAATAATCTAAAAAATGGAGGAGACCGATCTGATCGGAGCAACTGTGACAAATAATCCAACTGAAACCGGCACTTTACGCGCAGAAGAAACATTTATATTAAAGAAAAAATGATAAATTTCTGTCTTTGTATGCTTTTATTAGCTACTAACTTGCAAATGTATGCATCATATTTATTTCAAATGTCGAAGAACAGGACACTTCAAAAGAATATACTATGTCTAATAAATAAACGGTAATATGGTTGCATAGGCCTGTATAAAACAAAAATGAAAAACTGGCATATTAAGCAGGTAAATCAAATGCTTGTCTGCCATGGAACAGGTAGCAGAGAGAAGACGAGGTTCAAGTAGGTTCATTAATGTGAACCTTGGGCTTGCACGCCCGCAGCCAGGGATGGAATGTCCGGTATAACGTGAGTGACAGCCAGTCTAAAGTCGTTGTGAACGTCCAGTGTGTTGCGTGCTTTTGTTTTGATGGCAACAAGTGCGCTGAAGGCTGTTTCTGATATGTCGTACTGAATGGGAGTATAATCCTGGTCGTGGCATGCAGTGTGATCTTTGGAGCGAGGCTTGGTCCTTTGAAAATCCCAAACTTTTTAAATCCTTTTTCCTGGAAGTATTTATTTGACAGCGAGTCAGCTTGGATGTCGGTGAGCTCATCTTCGCAATCCAGGTATTCCACATCCTCAACTTTGGCAATAAAGGGATCTAAAACCCACAATTCCTTGGAGAGATACTCGTCTATGTCAGCGAACCGTGATTGCATTTCCGTTTGCAGTGCGTTCATATGGCGGATGAACTCGCGACGTACAGACACAGGCACCGTTTCAGGATTGTTTTGGGATTGTTTCAGCAGTAGTGGAAACTGTTGCAGCTCCCCCCTCTCCATTTCCTCGACCCTGTACTCCAGTTTGCGCACAAATGCATCATTGGAGAATGTTGGACTCCACGCCTTGCAGACGCTTGTTTGTTTCATTGGAGAGACTGAAGATGTCGGCCAGGTATGCTGTTTTAATCCAGAATGACTCAGTCACTTGCTCTGACAGTGCGTGGTTACGAGTTTGTAGAAACTCTTCAATTTTTTCCTTCAGTTCTACAAAGCGTGCCAGCACTCGGCCGCGTGAGAGCCAGTGCACCTCGGTGTGCAGGAGGAGGGTTTGGTGCGCTTCATCCTCGCACAAGTCTGCGAATAGACGCTTGTTGGTGGGGCGACCTTTGATGAAATTGACTATTTTAATAACAGTTGAGAGTGTTTCGCTGAGGTCTTCTGACAGTTTCAGGGCCTGGCGATGTATCATACAGTGAAATATTGTGCAGTGTGGGGCCTTTTCTTTCAAGCGACTGTTAAATCCCTTGTTTTTCCCCATCATTGAGGCAGCTCCGTCTGTGCAACATGCAACTAAATTCTCATAGGGAAGCTTGTGGGATGAGAGGTAAGAATCCACTGCAGTAAAAATGTCCTCACCCCGGGTGGTATTGGTAAGGTTGACTGACATAAGAATGTCCTGCTTCAAATCTTCCCCATCGATATATTGCACATAAACGATCAGCACAGCCTCGTCTGCTACAGTTGTGGTTTCATCAAGTTGTATGGCAAATGGCCCCTTTCCAAGCTTTTCGAGCAGCTGCAGCTCGCAGTTACTTGCCATCTTCTCAATTCTGTCTTTCACCGTATTGTTTGACAGTGGTACAGTTTTTAGCTTCTCCGCGACCTGCGGGCCGCACAGTTTCTCAGCCATTTTAATGCAAGCTGGCTTAATGAGCTGCTCGCCAATGTTGTGCGGTTTCTTTGCCTTTGCTATTAAAAGTGCACATTCAAAAGAGGCCTCGCTGCCAGCCCTAACAAACGCTGTTCTAATATCCATTGGCTTGTTTGCCTTTGCAAGGTGTTGTTTCTTTATGAAAAAGTCCCGATCACGCCCGACTGTTTCTGGGTGCATGGTCTGTTGGTGTCTCTTCATTTTGCTGGGTTTCATGCTTTCGTTGGCTAGCTTCTCTCTGCATATCACACACTCTGGGCGGGTTTTGTCCGTTCCCTCCATGAAACCGAAGTTAAGATAGCTCTCTAGGTAGGTCCTCATTTTCTTTTTGATTGCAGATGAGCTGTCATCTTCTTTAAGTTTTTCAGACATTTTTAGACAAAAATATTCACCTTATGAAGTCGGTTGCTAGCTAGCAAGCGCAGCAAACTGTTATTATTATGAAAGCTGACACAGTAACGTCAATGTTGGCGCCAATCGGAGGAGTATCAGATGAATGTTTTGAATTTTAATTTTAGTTAATCAATTAATTTATATATTTTATTGTAATGTAGACAAGGCTTTTAGCGCCAATCATGTATTGCGTTACAATATGTAAAAAAGATGATGTAAAAAAAAATTATATGTACATTTTTTTTATTCTAAATATGATATTAGGCCTCAAATCATCTGAGGTCTGGCGGCCCCCCTGCGATCTTTGGCGACTCCCCAAGGGGGTCGCAACCCCCAGGCTGGGAACCACTGCCTTAGAGGGATATTTTTCAAGTTTTGAATACTCTTATCAACATATGAGTGGACAAATATGCTTTATCTTTATGCAAATGTTTGTTATCATTTGAACAATGACAAATATTCTCATGAATATTAAACACAACAACCTCTGAACATTACAAATATTCGCCGTGTGTGTGTGTGTGTGTGCGCGTGTGTGCGCGTGTGTGCGCATGTGTGCGCGTGCGCAGTTGTTGGCGAAATGCCGCTCCTCTGTTTTCATAACTGTCAAAGCATAAGACTGAAGTTCCCACTGTGGGTCAAAATAATGCGCTGTAACCCCGAGGTAATTGTCATTACTGAGTGAAGTCCAATAGTCTCCGGGGAGCGCAACTGTGGAAGTCTTTCTTAAATCCTTCTCTACTTTCGCTTTTTGGACTTCATACAAGTTGTGTATTTTCGACACAGTGGTGGCTCTGGAAGGCAATTCATAAGTGCAGTCGTTGGATGCGACCCAAATTATGTCACGCAGCCCCTCGTCCTCCACAATGTGAATTGGCCTGCAAGCTGTAGCCACCCATTTAGCGATCTTTGTTGAAAGCTCGTTGACTTGTCCAGGCGTCTCCCCCGTACACTTTTAAGTGTGGTCTGCTGCAAGCGGGCGGCAGGAGCGGGGCTGTCGGCATCAGCAGTGTGCTTGGATTGTATAGATGGTATTTTAAACTCGATGCGCTCTGAAACTATGGGGCGGCCGACGACAAAAAATGCACATGCGTTAATCGCGTTCAAATAATTAGTGGCGTTAATTTTTTTTTGCGCCACTAATTTCACAGCCCTGGTTGAATCGCATCGTATCGCCCCGAATCGCATAATGTTGAATCAAATCGTATCGAACTGTATCGCAACAGGGGTGAATCGTATCGCATCGCCTGGTGTTTCAAATGTATCGTATCGTTGGCAACGTATCAAGATGCGCATCGCATCGGCCTCAGTGATGGAGATGCACATCCCTAGTGAATACACATACTACATAGAGATGCTGTATGAGAAACCAATGTGATTTTGGAACATTGAACAATGTAAATCTATTCTAGTAGACCTCAATAATGGAATTATGATCAGTAGAAATGGCCATGTCATGGGACCTTTAAAGCGAGTTATTGTCATGGCGGAATATACATCTGATATTGACAATGTGCAATTGATTCACGACCTCTGAACAAGACTTCTCAGAGAGAGACAAAATAAGCAAAGGTACAAACAAATGTTGTTCCTCTCCTTTCTATAATGTTTCAGACCGGTTTAGATAATAACAATAGATATACAAAATATGATAACAATCTGAGACTGTCAGTGGCAAAAACACGCACTTTTAGTTCTACAAGAAAAAACATTGCAACCCTTTAGCCCTCAGTACTGAAACACAGTCCTCTTTAATTCAGTAGTGTCGCTAAAGAAGCTTATTGCTAACAAATAACACTAAAATGATTCATCAGAAAGGTAAAATAATGTTGCCTTAAACTTAAACGGGACCTATCATGCAAAATGCACTTTTTGATGTCTTTTATACATAAATATGTGTCCCCGGTGAGTCAGGAAACTCACACAGTGTCAGAAAATAAAACACTCTCTCTTCCTCTGTGCGCAAATCTCTAAAAACGGGGGTTCAACGGAGCTGATACAGATTTGCTACGTCATATCGGATGGTGGACCCACGGCCCTATCAGAAACGTTGCTATCAGAAACAATGCCCAACGTGTTTTGGTCGTAATATGGTCTTTGTTTACATTAGCAAGCATCGTTAACACTCAGAGCTAACCTGTACTGGGTGATCTGTTTGGTATTTTGAGCAAAACACTTCATAAACATGTTTTTTATATATGATTATTAGGGCCGGGACTCGATTAAAAAAATTAATCTAATTAATTACAGGCTTTGTAATTAATTAATCGCAATTAATCGCATTTTTAATCACATATAAATATTTGACCTGAGAACAGTGAGAAGCAAGTTTTTTCACATGGATTTTAGTATACCATTGAATAATGACTGAATACATAAGCTTAGGCAACAAAACATTGTTTATTTTTTTCAAAGTGGTACTTAACCAAGACCAACAGAAAAGTGCAATTTTTGCCATAAAGTGTAGCAATAGCATATTTAGGAATATAGTACATTTCAGAGATTCAGGTAGCCTATAGGTAGGTAGACCTTCTGTAAACTATAACACTTTGTTTTTTAAGTATAACACAATACTTTCAAGTACATTCAGAACATTGGAAACCCTGACTATTAGAAAACATCTCTCTGTTGCTTCAGAGGCCATAACAGACTTTGTTGATTTATCAACAGTTGATTAAAAAAATCTAATCAATTTCAGTCCAACTCTCTCAATAACCTTGGCCAAAACAATAAACAGTTCAACATAAAGTGCCAGTTGCACCAACTACATAATAAATAGTTCAACATAAAGTGTACTGTACCATTTAAAATAAAATAAAAAAGTGCCAGTGATTGACCTCAATCCCTCCTATTCTTCCAATATCCTGATGAAAAATAAAATCTCTCTGTTGCATAGGCCACTGTTTGATCAACGCGAATTGGGTGTGGGTCCTTGTACTCCGAGTCGGGCTAACGTCCAATTGCGGAGCAAATCAATCTTCAAATGAAAAAAAAATCTCAGCGAGATTTAAACATGGCCTTTCTGATTGTTCCTGTTTTTATTCCCAACTATTATTTCTGCCTTTAAAACAAGCTAATGATTTGAATCTTATGTCATGTTTCATTAGTTAAGTCTGTTTCCATTGCACTTATTTAGGTATGATCAACATTACTATGTGAAATTAATCAGAAATTTGCTCAGGAAACTTTATTCATCATCATAGCCTTTTTTCATGTCGACTGTTATAATGAACAATATATCATATGTAGTCATCATTACAGCAGGGGAGGCTGCTGCACGGCCCCCAGCCAGTAGAGGGCCACACCATCTTTATTGGCATTCAGCAATAAGCCATAAAACGTAAAGCTTCTTACACTAAGTGCAAATTAGTTTTATAAAATGTTTCGGTACTTGTAGGTTTTGTGTGTAATTCGCCTTACTTCACAATTGCACTGCTTTTACTTTTCAAAAACTCTGCTGTTTGCACACATAGCTGATTTTGTGAGTTGAATAAATACAAAATAAAACACGTCATATTGATGTCAACAGAAATAATGAGAGGTTTTGTAAAATGGAGAAGTCAGAGTGAAAAGGACAAAGAACGTATACAACAGGGTGTGGCACATAAGAAAGAGAGATTAATGATACATTAAGGTTTGGCTCCATCTGCTGGACATATTGTATATTATTTCAGTCAGAACTAGAACCACAGTGTTCAAATTTAGAACTATTACATTTAAAATATGTTTGTATATTTAAAGTATTACACAGAAATAATTTTGATCAGAAATACAATAGGGATTGGTAATTAATCCATAATAATTTGAAGAATCTTTAGAGGATAAACACATAGGGAAAAACACATTTTTCACTCAAACAATTTGCATGTCTGGATTATGGACAGGGCATTTAGATTCTATTACATTACATTACATTGCATTTAGCTGACGCTTTTATCCAAAGCGACTTACAATAACTACATTCGACCAAGAAGAAACAAACTTGAAGAAAACAGAATCATATAAGTACATCAGGTTTCATAGAGCCAAAACATTTCAAGTGCTACTCAACTGGCTTTAGATAAGCCAGTCCTTTATTAGTATATAAGTGCTTTGTTAATAGTTCTATCGCTCGAAGTGGAGTCGAAAGAGATGAGTGTTCAGTCTGCGTCGGAAGATGTGTAAGCTTTCTGCTGTCCTGATTTCAGTTGGGAGCTCATTCCACCATTTTGGAGCCAGGATAGCAAACCCACGTGTTTTTGCTGATGGGAACTTGGGTCCCCCTCGCAGTGCGAGTGCAGCGAGCCGTTTGGCTGATGCTGAGCTGAGTGGACGTGCTGGGGTGTACAGTTTAACCATGTCCTGGATAATACGAATAAGTGTTCACTAAAAGTCATAATATTAATATTTATAATAGAAAGAAAACATAGGCCTACTCTTGAGTCAATTTACATGTTTGTGATCTGTTATATGCTCTCTGCTGGTTTTTACTGTTGTTCTACTGTAAGTAACAGTGGGATTTAAACGGGAATATATGGAGATGTTCTTTTTGTAGTGTGTGGAGGTATGGTGTATGCAACATGTGAGTATTTCAGTTTATAGGAGAAAATGGTTTACTGAAAGAGCTATTTTGAGTAAAAAAATTACAAATGGTTGAAATAATTTTAAAAATGAGTTCTGTTAGGCAAGGCAAGTTTATTTATATAGCACCTTTCAGCACATGGCAATTCAAAGTGCTTTACAAAATAAAATACATTGTAGCTAAAAGCAACTACAGAGACCATTCAACAAATAAAATATTCAGATTTTCCAGCTATATTAAGCCACAAATGTACACAGTTTACAGCATTCACACGCATTCTCAGCAGGAAATGCATTTTCTAGTATTTATTTTGCGATCCAGACATACCAACATAACCAATCAACATAAACTCCCTACATTCAAAAGGAGTGTTCGGTGTAATCCAATACAAGAAAAATATGTGTCCCATTGACCAGCAATATATAGACATGCATATCATATTCTCCCTCATGGCGTATATTTATTCACAGCAAAGTGAGACTTAATTTATTAATTGACTAGATTAAAACCAAGATTATTCACAAAAAATAATAGTGAAGTAAATATAATCTAATGCATTTAAAAATATTCAAACAATAATAATCTTAATAAAGTAAAAGTTGTCTTTGCTGGCTACCCGTTAGTGTCAGTGATGTTGCCAAACAGAAATGAAATGAATAAAAAGCTATAACAATTTTAGAGATGTTCAAAATTAAATGTAAAAATAATTAATATTTGGATGTGCATGACTGATGAGGGGATCCAATAATACACAATTAATAAAGGTTATAATATTTTTAACATTATATCTATATATATATTTTACATAAGAGAGATGTTATCAGTGTATTAGCATACTATTTTACTCCCACAGGCAGCGGCGGTTTGCAAAATGTGAAGCTCAAACTAAAATCTGAAGATTCTGTTTCTTTTAGGACTGAAGGATGGAGTGTTTACAGTGGAAAATAATGGATGTAAATTTGTGAATAATGTTTGGTATTTTCTTATAATCAATGGTTACCTGAAGGTTTTCTTCCCATACAGGATTTTGTTACACATGAGTATGTAAAAAGGGGGAGTGTGTGTGTGTAATCTATAATGTAATCATGGCTGTCAAATTCACAATCTACATTTTTCATTTAGGGATTGAAAGAAACCTGCCGCCCCAACTCGGATGTTCAATCTGACCATTGGTGGACAGTTTTAGAATGAACCTGCTCCATATGTATAAGATACTGTTTGATGAATGTTGACATGTTTCTAAATATTGATTGAGTTATAACAGGTAACGCAGATGCAGAAGCAGTGGCCAAGGGGCTACTGTGAGAGATGTAAGTCCAGAATGAGAATACCAAAGAAGTTGACCTGTGATAATGGAACAATTTTGTAATGTGTATATTTTAACAGAGTAATTGGGGTTTGAAATGTAGAAAGAACATATTACAGTTAAGTTAAGCTAAAACATAGTAATTTAATTTAGACAACATCTTTTCTCTAGTCTGGTAAATAATTAGAAGTAAAAGCCATAGACTTCATTGTTTAGGTCATTATGGGGATAGAAATGAACACAAGACTAGTTTCACAAGGGCAATTTAAATTCATAATAGAAAGACATTTGATGACAGTATGTTGGAATTCTGTATTCATTTTCAGCTCGATAATATCTAAGCACTGACAGGTAGAAGCAGTATTGCCAGGAAATCATTCACTTTGACGGTATCATGATTTTAGTTGTTTTTTAATCCATAACATGAGTGTGTTTCTTTACCAGAAACATGAGTAGTTCATTATTATATTTAGATTTTAAATAGGATTTCAAGGATTTGATGTAAGAATAACACAGATGCTCATCAGAAATTCAGAGCTATTGAAATATGTGATTTAGTTCACCTAAAGATGTTGAAGTTTAATTTTGTTGGCACAGTCCAAGTATTAAGATTCTGAAGCTGCACTGGGAAATAGGAGGTCTACAATTAATTTAGAAAAAATTAACAAGCATTGTTAGAAATAACAAGCACACCATTTATAATTTAAAGAGATAAGAAAATACATACATGTGGTTTAAACAGAAAATTAAGATGAAGAGAATGTGAGATTTAAAGCAAAAAGTGTAAATGAAAGAGCATGTGTTTGACATGTGAAAGTATCAAATGGTACTAGAATATCTTATGAACAATCAAAGGGCTGTAACTCAATCTTAAATTAAACCGCAGAACACCCCACTGACAGCAAAACTAAATGGTCCCAGGAGGGAGTTTTTAAGCTAAAGACAGCATTAGGATGCCTCCTGATGAGTATAAAGATAGTAAATAATATCAGCAGGTTTTAGAGTATTATTCCTCTGTGCCACAATCAACAAGGATGTGGATGGGTGAGCTATAGTATAACCAGCAGAGATTCATAAATTACACCAGAGACGCAGTAAAAAGAAAAATAGACGTAGATTAGATTCACACCTTAAAAGGTGTGAAAGGAGGGATCTGTGGAGTCTATTTTTATATAACATTATAAGACTGATTCTTATTATTACATGATATGCTTATTGTGCTCATGAGATTGCTATGACTATAAAATAAATACACAAGATCACCAATCCCAAGGTTTGATGGATTGGATAGGAAAACAAAGGGAAAAGTCTCATAAGAAAGTTGTAGCCTGCAATAACAGAGTAGCAAGGTCAGGTGCAGGCAGTGGCAGAATACAAAGAGTTATTCATAAACAGGACATCGCTCCGGCCTTGAGTTGTATGGGAGCTTCGCACCCACACACAGCTAGGAAGCAACATTATGAAGATTCCACTATATCTGCAGAAAGCTTCAGAAAAAACTAATTACGTATGGCGCAAGAGTAGGGAGGGACTTCCACAGGCCGGCCGAATGCTGATTGGAGGATCATGTAGCCAAGATACTTTATTCTAAGTCAGCGCACCTACCAAAGAAAACCAAGTCTAAACCATGGTATCTCTTCAACTAGTCTTGACCAATCATAAATGTACGGGCAACGCCCTGTGTAATACAAATGTATGCACGCACGAGGTTCGAGGCTCTTGTCCGGAAATAGACTGACAGATTACAGTTTTGCTGTCTGTGATTTCTATGACGTGACGGAGTCCTTGGCCAAGTGACTATATATATTTTGCTCTCTCATAATAAATAATTAAACTTAGAATTCGTCTGTCTTTCTTGGAATTTTGAACACAACATGTTCAATACCAAGGGGGTATTCGTTTTATTTTGAATAGCGTAGTCTACTTTTCTTAATGATAAGCGAGCTGTTATTAAAAAATATTAATGCCGCTTCCGGTAACACGGCAACAAAAGGGGCAGAAATCATGATGGCCGGTCTTTGTTCCCCAAGCCCCGGAGGGAGAAGTTGGCGACAGTATGTGTGAGGCTCCAGAGATGCGGTTGAAGGGGCGGATCTACCGGGGTGGCATGGGGTGGCAACTGCCACCCTAAAAAATAGCCTTGCCACCCCAGCTGCCACCCCAGTTGGCAGCTTTGTTTTGAAAGAAAAGTTGTGGCTCATCGGACATTTATGAGGGAAAATGTCTATAGTCCAAGTGCAAGTGAATGCAGCACAAAACGCAAGTCTTGTAACCCCTCCCCCGGCCCTGGCGCGAGCTTGGAAATATGATAGAGAGGCGAAGTCCCGCCCATCTACTTCCGATCCATGGGACCTTATTTCGGAAAAATTATGTATTGAAGTCAATGGGGAGAGAAAACGTACCTTTCGTTCCCGTTTTAATTGTGCCATGAATGATGTTTGTCAATCTTAAAAAATCCTTTCCATCTCAAAAAAGTCACAGTTTTTCGTAAAACTGTTGAAATATAAGACTATGATCAATACGCAACTACATAGTGATACGATGGCCTCGTCAGAACTCAGATGCTCAATTCCGTTGCTTGGTAATCTTCTTTATTGTTAAGAAAACCAAAGCTATCAATAATGACTCCTAGGCTCTACTAGGATTCTCCATATAATCACTAGGTTCAACTAGGTAATGTAACATGAATCGCTGGTAAACAGGCATAGAGATAACGACATCACAAGACGAACCGACACCAGACAAAGGGAGAGGACTAAATATACACATTAGGCAATGGGGCACAGGTGGACACAATCAGGGGTGGGAACAACAATCACTCTAGCAGGTGCCACACGGACAGGAAGTGCCGACACCTGGGAGAGAGAGAGTAGAGTAATTAACATCAAAAGACAGATATACAAAACACTAAAACACAACAGCTAACAGGATACTATCTCTAAAACCTTAAACATAGAAAGACTACAAATTCCAGAGTCGCGTAAGTGATGTCATAACTGTCATAATTGTTTTCCTCCACTAAATATAAGAGATAGCTAAGATAACTTTAACAAGATGCCTGTGTGCTTAGTACCAGGTTGTTATCATACCAGCAATGGGTCTTGCTCGTTCTTTCGCTTCCCTTCTGATGAAAGGACCAGAGGCCTGTACTACGAAGCCGGATTTTCGCTTAGCGGGCTAACTTCAGGGAAAACTTGGGGTTTCCGGTCCTATGACGCTGGTTCACTTCTTAGCGGGCTAGATCTCCATGGTAACATATGCTGAGCGGCTAACCTGCTCCGGAGCAGGTTAGGTTGCAGGTTAGGTTGCAGGTTAGGTTGCAGGTTAAGAGATCAACTCAGTGAAAGCACTACCTGCTGACCAATCAGAGCTCAGTGTGCTGAGTTTAAAGCGATCAATTCATGTTACAGGAGAAAGGAAATACAGAAAGACGGCCGGCAAAAATCAACTGAATGTGTGAACGTGAAAAAGAATAGAATATCACCTCCCATCTTCAGAGCAATCTGACTATTATAACATTAGCGTTAAGAAAGCTTACTTAAATATCTGCCACAACATAAGTAACCGGATCAAAGCAACATTAAGTACAGTCCGCGGCACTGTGAGTGCAGACATCGATGTGTCCCATTATCATTCATATCACATCATATCAAATCATAATGTATCATAGGCTATATTTCCTTAACTGAATCAGCTTCTTGAGCCTTATATGTCCGTGCACAGTGTCACATACTGTATGCAGAAGTATTATTTTAAGCAACACATTAAGTTGACGAAACACTCGAGTCAAATGTAATTAAAGTCAGATCCACTCGTGTTTTAGACGGGGCAGTGATATCATAAACTTGTTAATGTACGCATTCAAACACTTTTTCTTTCACCAGCTGTATTCTCCTTGCAGGTGCAGCTATGTGGCTTTTATCCTGGATAAAGTGTTTAAGTCATGGATGTTTAAACTTTAACTTCATCATATTTGATTAATATTAAAGTTCACTTTTCATTCAGGAAGTATGACGCTGCGCTGTCAGTACGCTTGGCCATGTTTGTGATTGGTCGAATGTTACAAATAACACCGCTTTCATGTGTACGCGCACCTAACTAGATAGGGCACGGCTGGCTTGAGCGATCAACTTGATAACCAGCGTCGTAGGACCTCTTAGCGAGAGCGCGTATGTTTTGGATTTGGCCAACCGGCTAACTCAAACATATCCAGGTTATGTTGAACCGGTGTCGGTACCAGATGTGTTTGGGGTACCAGATGTGTTCGGGGTCTATCTCTTACCAGTGACGTCACGACGTACGACGTAATGACGTCAATGATGTCACGCATTGTGATTGGCTGTATGGTAATTTACCCACACTCTAGAGTATAGAGGTTTTTTTTAATCATTACATTACATTGCATTTAGCTGACGCTTAAGTGCATTCGACCAACAACATAAAAACTTGAAGAAATACAATACAAACTTGAAGAAAAACAAAGACGAATGAGGAGAAGAATAAGAGAAATCGAAGGTAAGAAGTATATAACGTAATATGGTAGGTAATATGTTCAGTGCCGTTGGTACGTTAGTTCAAACAGTAACAACGGACTATTTTTCTTATTTCGTTTTGATTGTTATATTTGATTATATTATATATTATCAAGAAATTATATATTATATATCAATATGATATACTTTTCTATATAATAGATTATCAAAAAAAGTATTTATTAAGTAAGGGATAATGTGCAACAATCACAATTGAGTATTCAACTAAGCCATGTAATATGTATATATACGACATTTTCGCGCCGTAGGTAATATGTAATATGTTCTTTTGTTATGTTCAGTGCCATTGGTACGTTAGTTCAAACAGTAACAACGGACTATTTTTCTTAGCGGATGCATGTAAATTTCAATCAATACATACAACTATTTTTTAAATCAATAAAATCATTTTCTAAATCCACAAAAGCATTTCAATTAATATTGGGAGTCATATCGTTTATGTACTTTGTTGAGAATGTGTCCATGTAATAAGCGGGATAATGTGCAGCGACTTGGTCATTATGGTGAAAAGAACACCTTCATGCCGATCTCGATCCCTCCACTTCCCCATAATGACCGCGACATTTTCGCGCCATAGGTAGTATGTAATATTTTCTTTTGTTCTTAACTTTCATGACAGAAATGGAGAGCTTTTATACTGGGATAAAGCACTACGTGCTCAATGGTGGTTACCACGATCTCACCATCGCCGCTGAAAAGCCTGATACAAGGAAGGCGTTAATTCGGAGGGCATCCAAACAATACCTGATCAAAGGTAAGTAACAAAATAAGACCATGGTTAAGTCATGAACATACGTTTTTATTATGAGGTATAAACCCCCTGTACATGTGACATCATCACATCCCTTTACTTTTAGGGATCAATAAAGTATATATCTATCTATCTATTTATCTGATGGTGTTTTTTGGTGCAAAAGTAATCATACCTCTAATGGTTTATCATATTGCAATTCCAACATTTTTCAGTAAATAGCAAGGACTCCACAGCTTGTTTCTCCTTTTTCTTTTTATTAGTATACACACTATTACTGTAGTTGTTACGTCTAAACCCCATTTGCCACTGGATTTCTTGAACAGCTTTTAGTCATAATGTCATCTCTACCCATGTCTAAATGATTGTTTTTTTGTTCCTGATGTGCCAGCTGGAGATTTGTACTACACGTAAAAGGACAATGAGAGTATGGTTGTGTGCACCAAGGACCAAATTATCGATGTCCTGAAGGAGTGCCATGATAACCTGGGTTCCGGAGGTCATGCAGGGAGAAGGCGCACCACGAGAAGGTTTTGGCAACGTACCACTGGTCCACTATGCGGGAAGACGGGAAGAAATGGGTGGGAGTTTTTGACTGACTGATTATTGATCTACAGAAATGTGTTGTATGTGTACATTGAAACAGAGTGAGACAGTTTGAGCTCCATCAGAGTTGTTTAAAAACAAAATTCAGAACTTGAACAGTTTAATTCTGTCTCCTCTGAAAGTTTTCTCTGTTCTATCATTTTTATACCTAAAGTTTTTTGTTTTGCTGATTGAAAATGTATGATATTTGCGAAGGTTGATGAGTGTCCCCGCTGCCAGCAACACGAGGCCATTAAAACAGTTGCACCCGTACTGCATCCGATTCATGTTCCCGAGGCATGGACTGTCCTTGGTGTGGATCTCATTGGCCCACTTCCCACCACTGCTAAGGGCAAAAGGTACTATCATGTTGGGCTGAAGCATGTGTAACCTCCTTTAAAGGTTCTAAATGTGAAGATTCTGGTTTAAAAAGAAAGGAAATAATTGACAGTCATTCTGTATGTATTTACAACATTCTGCATTTCATATTGCAGATACATTCTAACAGGGACCGATTTATTCACGAAGTGGATGGTAGCAAAAACTCTCTACCAGAAAACAGCTGCTGTGGTCTCAAAAAAGATCATTAACATTCTTCTCCATTTCGGGCTTGTCGAGAAGATCATTAGCGACCAAGGACGGGAATTTGTGAATGAGGTACAATAATCTATCTAATACAGTGTATGTGTTATGTGTAACAATGTAATACGATCAGGGTAATTGGTGTACACTAAACGACCTGCAGGTCAACCGTGGTGTTTTCGATGCACTGGGTGTAAAACACTGCATCACTTCAGCCTACCATCCCCAGTGCAATGGCCAAGATGAGCGTACCAACCAAACCATCAAAAAAGCACTTGCCAAGTACTGTGGAGAGGACCAGAATGACTGGGATGAACACTTGAGGGGCATTGGGCATTAACACCTCAAAGCAGGTACAATGTTGTAACAAATGCAGATGAAAACAATGCTCAATAGAGATACTAAAAGGAATTTGTATGTTTTCAGAGGTCAACCAAGTGCACGCCCTATTTTGCCCAGTTTGGGAGGCACCCTCGCGTCCCGCATGGTGATGTTCCAGATCACCAGCGTTTCCTCTGGCAGAATCCCACGCAGCTCACTAAAGAACATGTGTAGGTTCTCCTTGTAGGTATCAAGCCAAATGGAATGATACTGTCTCATCATGGCATGGTGATGTTCCAGAGGGAATATGAACATGTTTTATGAAAGCAGAACTCATTGTAAATGTCATGTTTTAGTTAAGCATTTCAAGAAGAAGAAGTGCTGATGAAAGCCTGTCCAGCTCCAGTCCCTGATACTGCTGTCCCCAAGGCCTTCTGGAGCCTTTTTTAACAATGTGAGTATAAAACAATACATAATAATATTGAAAAAGTAGATATAATGAACACGTACACAGTATATAATGTTTCTCTCTCTTTTTCTCTCAGGTCTCCATAAAAAGTGCTACGTCTACATCATCCCATAGACCACCGTCTGGATTCCCCTGTGTCCTCCCTGGCAGCTCCATTGATTCCCTCTCTCCTTTCCTGCTGAAAGATGGTGAGTGTACTCAGGGACGAGGAGTAATTTAACCAGCCGCCAGTAGGAGTCAGGCTTTATTTTATTTTATATCCATAAAGAAAAAGTAAATCTGTTTACAGTTGTTTCATATGGATGTTGAGAGGTGTCCATATATCTCTTCATTTTGCTCTCAAAGTGCACCAGATTGATGCATCTAACTTCAATATTTAAAAAAAATCACTCCAAAGGGAGTGCTTGTTCTTCCTTCTGTCTGTCTGTATCTGTGTATTCTCATGTTCCGATTAACCCAGCCAAATCTTTCTTCTTTTGTGTCTATATCGACGCCGGGATCTTGAGTCGAGGCTGATCCTCTTGCTGTGGTCCCGTATCCTGGATCCTCTATCCTGAGTTCTGGATTAAGTCGTGGACTTCGGGTCGTGGCTGAACCTGTCTCTGCGGTCCTGCCTGGGTCTCGTCGTGCTGCCTCCCTGAAGGCTCCCACAGGATTGTAGTTGACATCTTCGTGGATTCATCTTCTTATTACAGACACATGCATTTCCTAACATTTGGACTACCTATGCTGTAAAATGTATTATCTCTTCGATTTACACACGGCATCTATTGCACGTCTGTCCGTCCTGGGAGAGGGATCCCTCCTCTGTTGCTCTCCCCGAGGTTTCTCCCATTTTTCCCTTTAAACTGTGGGTTTTCTCTTGAAGTTTTTCCTTGTACGATGTGAGGGTCTAAGGACAGAGGGTGTCGTTTTCTTCTCATACTGATATTCTGAACAAACTGCTGTTGTACTAGCTGTAAAATGTCTTTACTGTAGGGTATTTTTATTATTTGTACAGCACTTTCGCTCGACCAAAAATCGTTTATAAATGTGTTGTATAAATAAAACTTGATTTGATTGATTTGATTTGAAAGGGTGTGCGCCAAGGTTCCATATTAGGACCAATAATTTCACCATATATGTAAATAATCTCTAATAATTTTTCAAATGCTGCTTTCCATTTTTATGCAGATGATACTGTTATTTATTGTTCATCCTCTT
The DNA here is from genome assembly GCF_949606895.1 of Notothenia rossii. Classification (NCBI taxonomy): domain Eukaryota; kingdom Metazoa; phylum Chordata; class Actinopteri; order Perciformes; family Nototheniidae; genus Notothenia; species Notothenia rossii. The sequence continues at coordinate 42,934,576 of NC_136908.1, read as the reverse complement.
CTATAGAGCAAAGTCTTGATTTCCTCCAGTCTGCTTTTGATGTTATTCCATCCCATTTATCTCAACTCAAGTTAGTATTAAATGCAGACAACTCCAAACTCATGATATTCTCAAATGGCAAAAAGTAAACTTCTTTTCTCCCCAACATTTGTACTGTTCAAGGGACTGACATTGACATTGAAAGGGTCACTACATACACATATCTAGGTTTTATTATTGATCAGAACTTATCTTTCAAGTCACACACTGAAAATGTTGTTTTAAAATTAGGTTTCTCCTTTCAGTCAAGGAAACATTTGATCTCTGCAACGTTTTTACCATTATTGGATTCTGGTGATCTGCTTTACATGAATGCCTCTGACCAGTGCCTAAAGAGTTTGGATACTGTGTACCATTGTGCATTATGTTTTATTACATATATATATTGTGAGTTTGGAATAAATATGCACTTTATGAAAATTAGTGGTGCACCGAATGGGAAATTATTGGCCGAAACCGATACCGAAAATAGGAAACAGTTGGCCAAAAACCGAATGCCGAAAGGCCGAAAATGATTAATAGAAATATATATATATATATATATATATATATATATATATATATATATATATATAATGTGTACATTTTTTTTACCAATGTTGTTCAGCTACCTGATTATGGAAAAAGACATGATTATGGCAAAACTTAACTTCAATAATAATCACTATTATGGGTCCATAAAACATTTATACAGCACTTTTGAATGCATACAGTACATTAATTCCAAGTCAAGTGCATTTTCTTTTCTCTGTAGGATAACTACAACAAAGTGCATTCAGAACAAAGCCAAGGTGCTTTAAAACTGCATAAACATCTAGTAGGCCTACAACAAAATAGTGTAAATAAAGACTGTAACAGCCAGGCCTTCAACAACAACAAATGCACCTTACCAGTTTGGTAACCTAAAGTGTTGTTGTGATGACGTAATCAAAACGCGGCGACAACCAAGGGGCCATGCTCGCGGCTGGCTCACCGCCAACATGTCTGCCGCTTGGAGATATTTCAAAATATCAGAAAACGTGTTCAGCTGACATTTCTCGAGGGGGTGTGACTTTCACCACTTTGGGATTACTCCACCACTTGAAATCAAAACACCCGGACAAATATGCGGAAAGCCGAAAGGGCCTTTTTAACCATTTTCGGCCGATAATTTTCGGTGGCCGAATATTCGGTGCGTCCCTAATGAAAATTATTAGTTTGTTACTGTTAGTAAAAAACAGTAAGGTTAATACTGGATGTTTGTTACACTTGGATATGTTTTCTGTAATACTTGTAACATAATTATTCTCCAGTTTATGCATTTGAGTGAGTGCAGTTAATGCTCGACATTCAATTCAAAACCTTTATTTATCCAGGTAAAATCCCATTGAGATCAATGATCTATTTTTCAAGGGAGGCCTGTAGGTTCCACATGAAGACATAAAAACATAAACAACAGAACAACAAAAGGACATCGTACAGCAAAAATGACAGGGTTTACAATTTACATATCTATCCACATTTACAGGTACCAACAGCATCTGATTGTGGAGCATCCAACCGAGCTTTAAAAACATGTAGTGGTACCAGCTTGGTAATTTTTCATTCTTTTTGCAGACTGTTCCATGCTAGTGGAGCTGCACATCTAAAAGCTTTCTTCCCTAAGACAGTCCTAGCACTTGGCACATTTAATAAAACCACAGCATGAGATCTCAAGCAATAAGTACTTTCAATTTGCCGAGAGATCAGGGAGCAGATATAAGATGGTACTTTATCCAACATGGCTTTGTAAATGAAAATGTACCAGTGACTGAGCCTCAGTACAGTAAGTGATGGCAAAACCGCCTTGGTTTACAGTGTACAATGATGCGTAAGTGCTTTACAGTTTGTCACAAATCTCAGTGCACTGTGATAGTAAAACCTTATTGTGGTGTAATTATATATCCAAAGCAGTCAGAAGTCAGAAAATCATTAGTGATGTTTAACCACTCAGAAGACAGCCCATCAAAATGAACACATTGAGACCTTTCAGAGAGGTAGTTCACAAACCACCCTACTGCATGGCAGGATAAGCCAACACTGACTAGCCTCTGCTTCCAGATGCGATGATCGACGGGATCAAACGCTTTGGAAAGGTCAATAAATAGAGCTGCCCAACTCTACTTATTGTCTAAAATACTCGTCACATCATTCACCACTTTCATTGTGGCAGTGTTCGTGCTATGTTGCTTTCTGAAGCCTGACTGATGTTTAGACAGGATGTCATTTGTACATAAAAACACCTTTACCTGCTCACTCACTAGGCAGTCAAGAACCTTGGCCAGAACTGACGATTTAGAGATTGGTCTATTATTGTTTAATAAGCTGGCCTCCCCTCCTTTTAGTAGTGGCAGGAAATACGCTGACTTCCATACTTTGGGGATTTTGTTCGTGCTGAGAGAGAGGTTAAAAAGAGTAGTGAGAGGTGAAGCAATAACATCTGCAGCTATCTTTAAAAAGAAAGGTTCTACATTGTCCGGACCAGCCGGCTTTTTAGGATCTAACTTGGTTAAGACTTCACGAACAACATCAACAGTAAAAGGAGTAAAACTGAAAGGGTTTTCCAGACCACATTGTTCAGAGTCACCGACTGTGGTGTTCACAGAGGCAGAATTAGAAACAGAATCAAACAGAGAGCCACAGGAAACAAAATGCTCATTAAAACCATTTAGTATGGTGGCCCTATCCGATATACTGTAGAGCCAGATGCTGTGGTAATGCACGGAGGTAGCCCATTACGGATATCACCGGTGGATATCGATTTTATGGCTTTCCAGAATTTTCTAGGGTTGTTCAGGTTGTTTGTGGTAACTGACTGATAATACTTAGATTTAGCACTTTTGACATGTGAAGTGAAGCTATTCCTTGGCTGCCTAAAACGCAGCCATTCTACCTCTAAGCCTGATTTCCCTTTGCCCGGGCCTTGTTTCTCTCATGTAGGAGACTCGATCATTCATTCTTAAAATGTATTTAAGGTACAATAAATGTCTACTGAATGTGAAATTCAAGTGAAATATGTGTTTATCACAGAAAAGGGTAACTGAAAGTGAATGTATGTTAGTGGAACTGTGTCAGGAAAGTGAAGTGTAAATTAAAGAATGTTAATGAACTGAAATGCATAGAACAGAAAGTTAATATACATGATTTTGTTGTGCAATAAAACAATCAGAGAAGCGATCTGCAAGGTGCTTAATACAGGTATCATCACTGCTACTGTGGTCATATCGGGGACCCGTTACAATAGTTGAGATGTGCAGGGGGTTATGTTTTTTGTCTGTGTTCTGGGTTCCTGCAGTTTTTTGAACAGACGCACGTTCAGAGGATGAAGCTGTTAACGTGCTGCTACCATAAACTGGCTGTAGCCCACAAACTGAAGCAGAATGATCAAGTTCAATAATAACAAGCTCCAGTGTTATAATTCCATAATTCCATACTCATAAATAAAATGACATGCAAATAACATTTTCTTGGCTGTGGACTTGTACTGTACATAATTATGTTGAGCTCATGGTAATCCTAACCCTAACCCTGGGCGAGAGCTGTTGGTGTCTGAACTGCCAACTGTGAGGGATATCCTGAGGTATGGCAGCTACTTGAGGGATCAAACTAAAGATGGAGGAGGAACTACCCAGTGGACCAGCTGGTGGGTGACATTTTCCCTGGTCTGATTGGTCAGTGTAGCAAAGCGAATACTCTTTTCAAGCCACCTGTTATTAGTGAAAAGGTGACCATCATGTCCAAGCTGCAGGAGGTCTGGAATCAGGCAGTGAAGTTTTCCCTTGGGAAGGGCAAACTTGATGCCAAGGAGAGGTTCAGTGTCAAGTTAGACAAATGATTTGATATTTTCACTTGCAAGTGTCTGATTACCAGTTGTGAGGGGGGAGGCTGTGATGGCTGTGTGATCCAAGCCCACATTAACTTTTCCTGCAGCAGAGGGAAAAGGATTCATTTAAAAGATCTTGCATACATCAAGGGACAGAAAGAGAAGTTTGGAAGTAAAGGACCCCTTGCGGAGGGGGACCTCATCTGAGACGCACCTATGCGCTTATGTGGCGCAATTAGGGTGGCGCGGCACGGTTTCGCTGCTGCGAGGCTCCACTAGCACTCATCAAATAACTGTGCGTGGGGCCTCAAATTGGCCCCTGGCCCTAGTTATTCTTGAAAATACTTCATCTGCAATATCTTTTTGGGCCATAAATCAATATACTTATGTTATTATAATGTAATTTTAAGTTTGCACATCTTTATCATTTTTTCAAAATGTACATCTCTTCAGTTCAAACCATGAATGCATACTTTCCACCTGAGTGGACATATAAAAATGTCTTTGAAAAATCTAAATAAAAAATACATATGGAAAAATGTTTGACATTGAACATTCAAAATATCAGGCAGTTCAGGGAGAATCAAAGGAAGGAAGGCAGGCAGGCAGCTTTGCATGACATTCTTCTGGACGTGTTTCATTGTGGTGTTGGCTGCTGATTTTCAGGTGTATATTATTACACCTAAAGTAGATTAAGATGGCTGCCTAGCTGGTGCGGAGATGAAAACACGCTGCAAACAATTAGTTATTTTGAAGGAATCCTGGAACTGAGAGTTTAACTAAAGGGAGTGTTGACTGCGTAAATACTTTTTTCTTGCAGAAGGTAAAGAAAAAGGAAAGGAAAATGTCAACACCTTTCAGCCAGAAAGAAAAACAGAAACAGGCCGGCACAATGAATCCGCCTGAGGCAAATATACCTGAGGAGGGAAGGGAAGGCCTCTCTGAAATATTAAAAGAAATCAGAGAATTCCGAATGGAAACTGCAGGGAATTTTGGAGTATTGAAGGAGGAAATAAACGACTTGAGAGAAGGCTTTGGAGAGCTGAAAATAAGAGCGGATGCAGCAGAATTAAGAATCGCAGAAAATGAAGTACCACAACCTGGTACAAAACACACAGGCATCTTGTAAAAGTACATTAATTTTTTTAGCAATCTCTTATATTTATTGGAGGGAATAAATCAGTTATGACATATTCTTCTTCTTTGCTTTAATTGCGAGTCGCAACCACCATGACATCACTTACGCGACCCAGAATGGGATCTGGGATTTGTAGTCTTTCTAGTTGCGTATTCTTCATAGTCTTATGTTTCAACAGTTTTACGACAAACTGTGACTTTTTTTACATGGAAATGATTGTTTAAGATTGACAAACATCATATGTGTAATTCGTGGCACAATTCAAACGGGATCGAAAGATAATCTTTCTCTCCCCATTGACTTCAATGTATAATTTTTCCGAAATAAGGTCCCATGGAGGCTCCCGGAAGGGGAGGGACTTCGCCTCTCTATTGGCGGCGATTTCATTTGAATGGGGGGGGCGGCGCAAAACGAGAAGCATTCGGATTGAAGTAGACGGAAGGAATTAGGTATTTGCTGTCTACCATGACAAAGAAGAGGCTGTCAAGTTTGGCTGTACTCAGCATGGAATCAAAACGCACTAAAGCTTTGGATCTTAATAAGTTTGTGAGGCGTTTTGCTGAACAAGATGGTAATCGCCGCATTCAGCTGTAATAGGCATGCCAACTTGATGTTCTGCTCACGGATGACTCGATGAGCATAACAAACTGTTAAGATGATGACCTTGTATGTGTGCTATATATATTTTTTCTTTGTGTGGGTCTGCCCCCAAAAAACAGTTTTAAGTCCTGAGAAAGTCAAATAAGACGGTGTGTAAAACCAGGGCCATCCCTGGCCAACATGAGGCCCTACTCAAAGTTATATTATGAGGCCCTCTGTTGTGGGAGCGTTGGCGGGGGGGGGGGGGGGGGGTGTTGCTAGTGGAGCCTCGCAGCGAAACCATGCCGCGCCACACTAATTGCGCAGCACAAGCGCATAGGTGCGCCGCATTTTCGGCTCAGTTGAGGCACCCTCCGCAAGATGAGGCCCCATCCGCAAGGTGAGGCCCCATGCAGTCTGCATGATCGGCCTGTAGGGAGGGACGGCCCTGTGTAAAACTTCACTGCCCAGCCAAAAAAAAGTAACCACTTTCATTTGGCCAGTAGGTAAGGATTTTCCACTCGATAATAACTTACTGCAGCGATGTATATGTTTTAGCTGAATACACGTTTTTGTAACCCTGACTGATGCAGTTAGTCACTTCTTTAATGTGTGTTGTTTCTGATGTAAAGTCAAGGTTGTAAATCTGTGGAGGAAAATGTAAGGCGGGGCCGCTCATGTGACGCACACCTGCACACTTGTTAGCCTGTTCCACTCTTCTTTTTCCGAATGCCAGGAAGGATTCTTGCCTAGCTTCTGAAGGAAGTGACTCGGAAGACATGTGCTACCAAGCAAGCATCCTCGCGATTGAGAAACGGCCAGAGTGAGGTGACACAGGCCGTGGCCGTTTCTCAATCGCGAGGAAACTGGCTTCCAAGCCAATATTTCAAGGATACTACGTCATCGAGTGCCGCCGAAGGACTGTTCCAATCTCCAGCATACTTGGAATTCCACCGAGGCCACTTCCTTGGTTTGGGGGTAATTTCGAGGCTGCACATGGGTAGACTTCGCGTCCTTCAAATCCCCACAATGCTTTGCGCACGGACCAATTTCAAAAACCCTTGTGGAGAATGGCTGAACTGACGCAGCGCAGTACATATTTAAATGTAAGTATGTAGTGGCGTAGAACATGTGTTGGTAAATATGTTACTTTGTTGCATTTGTTATCACCAAAAATGTGTTCCGTGAAAGTAAAGCAAGTTCATAATTAGATAGACATCGTGAGGTATTTATTTTCGGTACAGTTTATGTTGAAACCGTTAGAGAGAGTGGCACACTTAGCCTGTTCCACTCTTCTTTGTTTTCCGAAGCCGTGGCTTGGAAGTATACTTGCTTCGTTTCTGAAGGAAGTGACTTGGAAGTATGCGACTACCAAGCCAGTATCCTCGCGATCGCGGTTGTGCTTTTTACAGTACTACGGCTACCACAGATGACATTTTTCTATGGATTTTTTGTCAAAGCACTTAAGATATTCATTGCTATCGGGTGTTAAGAGCATTCCATGGAATATAACAACAAGTGTATCTCGAGCCGGTTTCTGAAATGTACCTACCCCACCTTTAATTAAAGTACCCATTTGAACCTTCTCAGAGACTCCGTTGGTCTCCTTATTTTAAGTCTCTCTCCTGGAAGCGAGAACAAGGAATATCCTAATACAATGCAACAGTTATATAAGACATAAAACAAAGGCAAGAAGAAACAGTGGAATAAAATTGTGCAGATTATGTTGCAGATCAATGTGCAAGTAATGCAGATGAAGTTAACTATTAGGCTACATGTCAGAAGAATAAATAATGACAATAAGCCAAATAATGCAGAGAATGTTGTAATCGACAAAGTAAATGCAAGAGTATATACATGTAAATTGAATAAGACATACAGAACAGAATGTAAAATTAAGTATTTTAAAGTTAAATACAATTAAATACTGTTTATTGTAGTGATAACTCATTTTGATACATATTGTGAGATGCCAACAGATGAATACTTTAGGTTATGGCCTTAATACAGATGTCAGATGTTTCTTTATTTTTTTAAATACAATCATTTGGTAAGGCACTATGATTTTGCAATGTCATTTCAGTTTCATTCTTATTTTCATTTCTTATTTTTATTAAATTTGGTAGGATTGAGTCCTTGACAAAACATTAACTATATGTTTTAATGCATTCTTATCAACATCTTTACTGTTAAGGCTAGGAGATCAAGATGAATATACGTATGTCCAACAAGTTTAATATGATAGGACAGATCCACCATGAAACAGAGGGAAATGCCCTGTGTCATATGATTCTGACTGATATGAAAACAGCACGGCATGTGGTCATATAACCCTTCAACGCCCTCCAGAGGAGGAGGGCGGCATTACATCATTCATTCATGCTGGCTGAAAATAGTTAAGTTTCGGTTTCCAATCATCAGAAATGATACCGAGCCTTCCTACTGCAGTGAACGCAGCAGCTGCTCAGAGCTGCAGTTGCTATCTGGTTGGTCTGGTTCAGCTGGGAGCAGGACAACAGGAACAATAATGGAGCTAGAGTTAGAAATATTAAAGTTTATCTGCGCTAATCAGGGATCAGTGAACACTGAGGAGCTGCTGTGTAACCTCGGCTCAGGCGACGCTACGGCTGACATCATCAGTAACCGAGAGAAATTCGCCTTCGTTTGTCCGTTCGGTCAGTCGAAGGTGGTGGCGCGGACCTGCCTGAGGCTGTGCCTCTTGAAGGACTGTCCGGGCGCGTGCACTGGGCTGCACCTGTGTAAAAAGTTCCTCCTTACCGGATCCTGTCAGTTCACCCGCACGAGGTAAACACAGTCGACCGGGTGTTTCATATGGCTGCTGGGCAGACACTTGGAGAGGCCTGCCCTGCAACCTCCACAGACATGTCTCAGTGTTTTTAATTGTTGATTTCCTAAATAATATTATTTCCCAGTGTTGTTAAAGCGATTCAAATAACAGAGAAACGACCACAGGGTTGTTCAGGGTTGTTCAGGGTTATTATTAATGTGATGTGTTCGCATAATGTAATTACCTGTTTTTAAAGGCCTGGAGGCACTTGGTGCGTTCAGGCACTCGCTTAACACGCGTTCACCCCCTTCTTCCCTTTATTCAAGAATAGTCAATTGATATCAAGTTAGAATACTGAAACTCAAGTCTTATCTGAGATTTCGTGAAAATAGCTTATAAGGTTAATAATATGTCTACAAGCTAAATATGGTGCGTAGCTAATTCCTTCTGCAGTTTAGTTTAGCTCAAGTTCTTTCAGGGGGGAATAAGCCAGCTAGCTAGATACCAAATCCATGTTCCAGCACTTCTAAAGATCAATAATTGCAGCTTATCTATACTTTAATAAAGTAACATTAAAGATCAAGTGTTTAGATATATTGGCATCCATAGGGAATGGGAAGTGCTGTGCATTCTGGGCAGGGGTTTAGCACAAAACTCCGGACCCTACTGTATACGTAAACTGTCTCTGTGGTCCCCCTTTCTCTCTTGATCCATGTCTCTCATGCATCTTATGAAATGTATTTACAAATGATTGAGCCAACAACTGTACACATTGATTTGAAGCGGTTATTAGGGTAGTCACTAATGAACTAAAGTAGAACTAAAGTATAAGTAGTAATAATAGAAGTAATAATAATCTGTGCACATGACATGTTGACCCTCTTTCCTCAACATACTGTAGCTTACAATTACTTTGCTATGGTTAAATTAGGTTTGCTTGGAGTATCATGCTTAAGGGAACATTATCCATGTTTATTCAAGTATTTCTCATTCCCATGGTATAAGACAAAACTAAACACCATCTTAGTTTTCTAACCACTACATTGAGAAAGTGCTTACTATACTGCATGATAAAAGACAACTCAACAAGACTTCACTAGTCATGTTTATTTGCATAAACTATAACACACAACAAATCAGAAAGCATATAGGCAAAAAAGCAATAATTAAAAGTTATGCTTTGGATAATATGATTGATCTTGAAGTTATTGAACAAATATGAAGAATGTCTTACTTCAAACTTGAATGTATGTTATGGAACTGATGCTGACAGTCATGATATTGAAGTTCATTCCCCAGTAAATGCCCAGTGACGGGTCTTCTTGTTAGCAAAATCATTAGCTGACAAGCTTCTTCTTTGAATTATCAGAGCAAGCGGCCCCTCAGGAAGTGTGCCAGTCACTTTACCCATCCTAGTGGTAGTTGTAGTGGGCTGCCAGTATGTAGGGCGCACAGGGAGCAGTGTAGGGAACAGTGCCTTGCTCAGGGACACCTCTTGCAGCACTTGTAACACTTGGTCTTTCGAGGACTTGAACCGGTGACCTTCCGGTTCCCAAGCCAAGTCCCTATGGACTGCGCCACCACCAACCATCTGTTTGCTGTTATTCATCATTGTGAAGACCAGTGGCGGATTTAGGATTGTAGGAGATCCAGGGCTTAGCGCAGGAATTGTTGGGGGGGGGGTTACCATTACTATTTTTTTTTTTTAAGTGAAACATCCGGGGCTTTTCAGAAAACATCCGGGGCTGGAGCCCAAGTAGCCACCCCCTAGCGCCGCCACTGGTGAAGACCAGGCAGACGTTTTCCTGTTGTTTTGTATTATAGCAGTTATCTGATGGAATCAATACATGGGCTGCACAGGTTGTCATGTCCGACTATCACAAGTAAAATTATAAAGAAAAATACCCCGGCAAAAATGGCTGTAGAAAAACAGGTGATATTTTGTCAGATGGTGGATATAAATTATATAATGTCAATTTAATGTGAACTCTGACCCTTCTGCACTAGTCAGACAATGCAACAATAATATGTCCTTTTGGTCTAATTAAATGCATTGTTGTTACATTTTTATTATTTTCCATAACAAATCTATATTTAATATATAAACAAATAATTTAACTGAGAGGTGTATTGTGTTTTTTGATGACAGGACTGGATGCAGATTCTCCCATTGCCTGGACTCTTTCCACAATGCAGCGAAGCTGACTGAGCATGGTCTGGAGAGCCTGAGCCGGAGTGAGCTGTGCACCCTGCTGCTGCAGAGCGATACCAGGCTCCTGCCTCAGGTACGTCCAGAGGTGGACTGGCCATCTGGAGTTCTGGCCAATCACAGAACAGCCGGCTGTCAGCGGGCCGCAAACGGCTCGCTGACGGCTGGCACGGCCCCATTTTGTTTTTTAAACGTCATCATTTGAGTTGCGCTGACAGGCGACAGAGGTCCAGAGCTGATTTTCAGTCCCAGTCCACCCCTGGGTACGTCTGACTTCATTCAGAAGATTCAGACGTTCCTCAGATCAGATTGTTTTTGATTCAGAATGTTTGTCCTGCCAGGTGTGGAAAAAAGGTTATTTGTAACACTGATCAACAGGTCCCAAGATGTAGTGCCAACATTGAAATTGTCCCTAACTTTAGTCTGTCTGCACCCTCGCAAAGGTTCATGAGTCGATTCATCCATTTAAAAATAATAATAATAAGTCAGTATACACTGCTTTATGTTTAGTATCAAGCAGAGGGAGTGTTCGCTAAAATAATTCACATTATAACCTATATTTGTGTCAGTCACAACATAAGCCCCTCGAGCAATAAGTCCACAGTCCCAGGAAGTGACAAAGTCCAGATAAAGGCTGTTATAACCCCCCCCCCCCCCCCCCCCACCCGGACCTCCCAAGCCCATCTTCCACCGCTGCATTAGGAAATGCAATAACCAGGGACAATCAGCATCGTGGAGGAATCCACGTCAACTGCCCACTGAGCTGAAAAAAGAAAATAACAAATTGTAAATTCTTCGTTATGAAAGGCCAAATCTGATTTGTATAAAAAATAACAGAATCAGGTTGAACCCCAACATCAAGCTAATTCTGGATCAGCTTTCTATAGACTTACGGCCCGTCCACACACAGGCATGAAAAAAATCTTTCAAAGCTTCGCCCATTCACTTGAATGGGGTGATGTAGAAGATTTGTAATCTTCGCCGAACTGCATTGTGGGGAGCAGAGCATGGCTTTGCGAGCATTGTGAGCATCAAAAGTTGAGCAATGTTCAACTTTTGATGCTCCCGAAGCTTTCGAAGCTGGCATCAGCCAATCAAATCCCGTTTATGCAAATCCCGCCAGTACAAGCGCTAGCCAATCAAACCGCGTGCAAGCTGGGAGAGCCAGACCGCAGTTCATTTCCTCATATTCCAAATGAGAAATTACGGTAGCAAATCACCCGGTTCTTTACGACCAGAACTATTTTACCGGGATACAAACCGGAGGAACCAGGCATGGAGGGAGGTGGCAGAGACAGTGGGTGAAACTGGTAGGTTTTCGCTTGTTTGGGGAGTTTATATCCCGTTTACTTCGTTTTAACATTGCTATTGCTTTGTATGTCGGGGGCGGGAGATTCATGTGATTGGTTGTTGGTCGCGTTGCTCGCAAAAAATCGCCAAGCTTCAGACACGCCCAGCATCAAGATTTTTCAATATTTTTTTCATGCCTGTGTGTGGACGGGCCGTTACATTTGATCTTTAATATTAAAATAATTAAATGTATTGTTATTGTTTTATAGCATTTGTCCTTGAATTTTCTACTTTGCATGTTTGTAACCATGTTTGTAATCATGCAACCTTTCCTCGTTACACCAGATATGTCATAATTACAACAATGGTGGTGGGCGGCTGGGCCTATGTCAAGAGGGCAATGATTGCAAAAGATTGCACATCTGCGAGAAGTACCTGAACAGCGTCTGCGGCTGCATAAAGAACCATGATTTTAGCGCTCCACAGCCACAAAAGAGCCTGTCTGACAGAGGCGTGCCGGACCAACTCTTTCCCTCGTTAATGACTGTCTATGCCAACCTGCTGGCTCTGAAGTACGCCGACAGACAGGGCGACCCTGATGCCAGCGGCGCCGATGGTCTGATTCCACCACAGAGAGAGAGGCAAAGAGGGAGAGGGAGAGCTGGTTTCCGGGGCAACCCAGGCAACCGAGGCAACATGGGCAACCGAGGCAACAGAGGAAACATGGGCAACCGGGGCAACAGGGGCTTCAGGGAGAACAGAGGCCACCGGGGCAACAGAGGAAATCAAGGCAACCAGCCAACCCGTTCCACTGATGAAGTCTTTGCTGACTTTGAAATCTTAGATCTGTACACCGAAGATGGCCTGAGCGAACATCGGAGACCTAGCTCCCTGTACGTCTCTGCTGCTGCCAACGACACCGATGCCAGCAGCGACGATGGAAAGAGCAGAAAGCCAAATCTGAATAAAACCTCAGCCGCTGTCCGAGGGAGAGGCGGCGACAGGGGCAACCATCAACCGCTGAACAGGAGCCGGGCTACTGCTGACCCTGAGTCAGTCAGCGACTACGCAAACAGTGAGGATGGAGCCAGAAGAAGACCGAGGCCTGTCAGAGGTAAACTACGCCCGCTTTCATTGAGTGTTTTTGAAAGAGCTGTGTGAAATGGAACGGCTTTATAACGCACCTCTGTCTGTTTCCTTTAGATAAAACTGAGATATGCATGTTCTTCATCAAAGGACACTGTAAACATGAGGGTGAGTAATCATTGATACATCATAGAGCATTATCTGAAACAGTAATAATTATACTGATTATCATGAAAATGTCAGAAATTGACTCGGTATCCTCAATTACCCACAAAACCACATTTTGTAACTATTACTTACATAGGCTATAATGTTAATCCTTGTTAATTAATGCAACTTATGCTAATTGTGCAAATTGCCCAACATATGCAGGTTAGCATTCAGCAGTTTCTATGTGCTGGAGACCCGTACTACACATTTCTAACACAAAACTCTGGGGTACTTAAGATTTCCAGATTCACAATAGGACACTGAGCTGAACTAGACTAACTCTGTAACATGACTAACTATTCTGACAGTGTTGTGTCAGCTATTTGAAATAAACATGAGCAAATCCTGCTGGAAATGCACTTGTTTTTTTCTTTTGTTGTACTAACAGAAATTGTGATTATATGTTTGTATTACTTTATATTGCACTGACTAAAGTAAGGCTATTATTTATATGTTCACTTTTAAACCTGCAATACTCATTGTTCCCAGAGATGTTAAAACCATCATTTTGAAAGAGTTTTGGTTTGACTGGTTTGAGCCTTTAGCTTTTAAGTTGTGGCGTCTTGTGTGAGGAAAATAAAAGAAGAAAATAACACAATGTGAGGAAGTACAGTTATGGTTACAGAACAATTACTCTATCTTGAAATATATTGTTACCATGATACGAAAAAATCAAAGAGTTAAACATTATTTTGGCCATATTGCCCAACCCTTGACCATGTCTTCTCAGACGAGCAATGTTATAAAGCCCACAACAAGATGCCTTACAGCTGGCAGGTGCTGCTGGATGATCAGTGGACTGTCCTGCCTAATAATGAGACCATTGAGAAGGACTACTGTGACCCAAAGAACACGTACAGGTACTCTCCACTGACATCAATGGTTTCTGTAGTTTTAGGAGATGTTATTCCGTGGTGTAAAATAAATGAAATCGTAGAAATTAAATGATTATTTTGCTGTTTCCAGTAGCAGCAACCCACTTGTAGACTTCGACACGATGACCCAAGGAGCGAACAAAGTACGCCGACTCTCCACCTCAAACTCTCTGGTGGATGTCAGCTTCCTCCACACCACCGAGTGGGTTTGGTACTGGGAGGATGAGCATGCATCCTGGACCATGTACGCTTCACGTGTGAGTAACTGGAGTCCTTTTTAGTTTGACATAGAGGTTATAATTCAGACATACGTTTCTGACAGGAATTTAAATACTGTGTGACATCAGAACACATTGCACCTGTCGATTGACGCGAAGTGATGAGCTTTACATTTCTTATTTCTGTTAAAGATCCTCTTATCAGTATGTTTACAGAAATTCTGCCTGTTTTGTTTTTCCATATGAGGAAAATATTCTGCAATAAGGATGTTCAGTCTCCAGCCAGCAACATTAGATAGCAGCCAATCGAGGTGTAAATGATGTGACCATTATAAGGCAGATCAAAGGTTAAAGTCATTACTCTGTCATAAGAACCCTGTGAACATAGGAACAGTTCCTCATAGATAACAGTGAGTTAGCAAACAGAGGAAATAGGAAGCCAATGGTTAACTGAAGATATGCATACTGACAACATGCCTCTGAAAGCTAAGCTAGTAAAGCTGATATGGGCAAAGAATTGCCACTTTACCTCTATTTCAGTGACATTTTTCAAGCGTACAACAACCCTTTCCAATACAAATATTAAAACAGCAACACAACATAATTCACATATTAAAAGCCAGTCTGAAGAGGTGTGTTTTGGTCAGTGTTTTGAAGGTGGGGGGGTCGGTGCAGTCTCTGATGTGTTGTGGAAGGGAGTTCCAGAGGGTGGGGGCAGCAATGGAGAAGGCTCTGTCCCCCCAGGTTTGGTGTTTGGTTCTTGTGGGGATAGAAAGGAGGTTGGCTTCTGATGAGCAAAGGCTGCGGGAAGGGGTGTGGTGGTGGATCAGGTCGGTGAGTTAGGGGGGGGCCTGGTTGTTGAGAACTTTGTGTGTTAGCAGAAGAATTTTGAAGTGTATTCGTTGACGGACAGGGAGCCAGTGCAGGTTTTGAAGGACGGGGTTGATGTGGTCTCTGGAGCGGGTTTGGGTGAGGAGACGGGCAGGACAGTTCTGGATATATTGCAGTTGATTTAGAATGTTGGATAATGAGCCATACAGGATGCTGTTGCAGTAGTCCAGTCTTGAAGTGATGAATGTGTGGATGAGGGTTTCAGCAGCCGGGAAGGAGAGTGAGGGGCGGAGGAGGGCAATGTTTTTTAGATGGAAGAAGGCGGTCCTGGTGATATGGTTTATATGTTTATTGAATTTGAGCTGGCTGTCAAAAATTACTCCAAGGTAGTGAATGTGAGGAGAGGGGGTTGGAGTGGCGTTGACGAGGGTGATGTTTGCATCCAGGGTTTGATTTCTGAGAGACAGTTGGTGAGTGTGGAGTGAGTTGTGGCAGTGATGGTTTTTGTGGAGATGTAGAGTTGAATGTCATCCGCGTAGCAGCGATACTGAAGGTTGTGGCGGCGGATGATTTTTACAAGGGGGAGCATATAGGATGAAGAGGAGGGGACCAAGCACCGAACCCTGGGGGACGCCTTGGGACAGAGGAGCAGTGGAGGAAGTGCAGTTATTGATATGGATGTACTTGTGTCTGTCGGTGAGGTAGCATTTCTGCCAGGAGAGTGCAGTGTCGGTGATGTTGAGTGATGATTCCAGGCGGGACAGCAGGATGGTGTCGAACGCTGCTGTGAGGTCAAGGAGGGTGAGGATGTTGAGGTTGCCGGAGGAGAGGAGGAGGTCGTTAGTGATTCTGAGGAGAGCTGTTTCTGTGCTATGTTTTGTGCGGAATCCTGATTGACAGGGTTCAAACAGGTTATTGAAGCTGAGGTGGGATTTTAGTTGGGAGGCTACAACACGTTAGAGTAGTTTTGGGGGCGATTCGAGATTGGCCGGAAGTTGGACATGATGTCAGGTGTGAGTTCAGGTATTTTCAGTATGGGTGTAACAGCAGCCAGTTTGAGTGAGGGGGGGACTGATCCAGAGCAGAGGGAGGAGTTAATGATTGTGGTTATGAGTTGAGAGATGGGAGGGAGGCATTCCCTGACAAATTGTATTGGTATGGGGTCCAGAGTGCAGCTGGAGTTCATTCCAGCCATGAGGGCGGACAGTTGCATTAGGTCACAGGGGAGAACCGGAATAGGGGCTGTGAGGGGAAGGGGGGGAGCCAGGAGGGGAG
Organism: Notothenia rossii; assembly: GCF_949606895.1. Taxonomy (NCBI): domain Eukaryota; kingdom Metazoa; phylum Chordata; class Actinopteri; order Perciformes; family Nototheniidae; genus Notothenia; species Notothenia rossii. The sequence goes on along the minus strand of NC_136908.1, from coordinate 42,918,197 downwards.
ATGGGGAGGGCTGCTGAGGAGGTCAGGTTTCTATAAATGCTGTAGATTTTGGATTGAAAGAATGAGAGGAAAGAATTGCAATGCGCGGTTGTGAAGGATGGGGTGGCGTTGTCACCGGGTTTAAGGAGTGTGCTGATGGTGGAGAATAGAGCATTGGGTTTGCTGGAGACGAAGTGTATCAGTTGTGAGTAGTAGGTGGACCGGGCTGCTTTGATTGCGTTATTGTTCTGATGTAGGTAGTCGGTGCAGGTATGGAGATGAACTGTTAGAGTGGTTTTCTTGTGAAGGCGTTCCAGTTGGCGTTTTTCTGATTTCATTTGGCGGAGTTCGGGGATGTAGAAGGGAGCTGAATGTGTGAAAGAGACAGTTTTGGTTTTTTGGGGGGCCAGTTTATTAACACTAGAACCGCCAACGGGTAAATTTTACCCGCAGCTGTTTTTTTATTGTATGTAACTTTTTTTCCATAACATATTAAAGTCTCCCAGTCCGTGACTTTTCCTGAAAGTGTGTGATATAGCCCCCTCTGTTGTTAAAAATTGTCAATAGGAAGTCAGATTGAAAAAATCGCCAACTAAATTGCCATTTATACCCATATCCGCCAGCGGGTAATATTTACCTCATAGAAAATGCAGCGTAAACATGACGTGTTGCTGAGGGGGACAGGGATTTGAGGTTTCGGAAGGTTACATTTATAACTTGTTATTAGCCTTCTTAATATTGTACTTCCAACTCACGGTCTCTTCATGTGTTAAACCTTCTTTGTCCTGTTTTTGGTTTATAGAAGACGTTCCTTTTTTCTCTTGAATAGCTTAGCTTGAGATGCTACCCTTTACATTAATTCAATTGTAATCTCTTGTTTTATGGCTCCACATGCAGCATCTCTGAGGAAAGAGGTTAGCATAGCATAGATTGTATCAAAATGCTGCAATTAACTTTCATGAACTCAAAACCAGCCGACTTGAATCCCTCCGATTGAGACCATAATCTCATGTTTGCAATGTTTACAGAGTGGTAATGAATCCAGTCAGAATTAAGGTCTGATATAATAGACTTATTTTTGTTAGGGTTAGGGTTAGGGAGCAATGGAGGCGCTGGCTGTTAGAATGAAAGCAGATTTCAACATTTGCTTCACTTTTTACACCCTGAGGTTGGCCCTTGCTTGTAATACATCAAAGGTCTCTACTTCTCATGCTAAGCTAAGCTAACTGGCTGCTGGTACTAGCTTTATAGTTGGCAAGCAACCATGAGATTGGTGTCATTTCATTCTTATAGAAAATGAAAACAAGTGATGTTCCCACACTGTTCTTTATAAAGACCCCTATCTCCCTCCCCCCATTGCACCTCATAATGTAATTTGACTGACATTAACGTTGACAGTATATATTTGATCAATTGTTGTTGGCGATTAGGCAGTAGTCTCTTTGCGTACCATACCATCTGGCTCCTGATTGGTCACCTACCCCTTCAGCAGAGTTGTGAGGAATGGACTGTTCTGTGTTTCAGTCTGGTGGGCACAGCGCAGCAGACACTGGCAGCGCTGAGCTGGAGCAGAAGTTTCTGGACAACGCCAAAGATGTGGTGGAGTTCAGCGCTGGCTCACAGGCATACTCCCTCAGTTTCCAGGGTAAACAAATATTGCGCAATGGAGTTTTTGGAATTTTCAAACATTAAAGCAGTACAATAATCGTTTCACTGTTCCTCAGACTTGATCCAAACAAACAAGCAGTACGGTACAAAGAGAGTTGTGAGAAGACGGCCCCGGTTCGTCTCTGCAGCTGATGTTAGGGCAAAGAACACAAGGTGCGATATCCAAACTAAATATGTTGGACCAACTTATGGAACATTGTTATTCAAACCACCATAAGATGAAACTAACCCTTATTATTTTTTGCTTTATAACAACAGAAGGCCTCTCGCTCAATCAGGCACTTTACCGGATCACTGGGACAAGACACAGATTTCTCAAACAGGATACAAGGTATTCATAATGTTCAGCAACATCAATCATATTGGACTATATAAAATAATATGAAAAGTTCTCCTTGTAGGTCACAGGTCTTTGAAGGGTCAGGATCTGAGATGCAAGCACACAAAAACACCAACAAGTTTATTTCTAGTTACTTACACATGTATATCTAATACTACAGGTACTACAGGCAATTGTTTGGCCATAAAGAATACTTTCATACTCATAGATCCCCAGGTTACACCTTGTTTAATTCGAATCACAATAGAAATAGCAAGCTTCCGAGACAGCAACAAAACAGGAATCAGAAAAAGCCAGTCTGGTTACTCAGATGAAATCGTATTTTGGTAAGTTTCATGCTGCATGCCCAAGGGATGCGTCCTGGCCAATCACTTATTATTTCACAGTTCTGTATGATAAAGCCTTTATAGACCCCCATTTTGTTTACCTTGCTTTGTGGCTGTCATTTCTTTGGTGTACTATCACCTTTTACAAAGACCAAAATAAAATGGATTGGGATTACTTCCATAATCAAGCAGCTCCCCGCCCCCTGCAGATCCACAGGTCCCTTCCAACCAGCCTCCTCTGCTGACATGAACCACACCTGAGACAGCTCCCTCTGCTGGATAAACGGCTTCCTGTTAGTGTTGGAATTAAAGAGGCCATATAATGCTCATGTTCAGGGGCCGTATTCACAAAGCATTTTATCTTACCGCTAGGAGTGCTCCTAACTCGCGCTAAAACATTTTACGTAGGAGTTTTTTCTTAAAAGTTATTCACAAAGCCGCTGAGACCTACTCATACTAAGGATAAATCACTAAGAGTGAACTAAGAGTGACGCGCCGTTGCTATGGATTACGTCGATTCTCGTGCATGAGTTTAGAAGCGGTCAGTACGGTGATTGGTTGTTCAGAGCAGGCGTTCTCAGTGAAACTCATCCGCAACATCCCACAAACGAGCCCACTAAAACAAGGAAATAGCCTAGGCTAGAAATGTATTCCTATCAAATAGTTATGGACAGTGCAGTTAGCAGAATACACGCATGATGACAAGTTTGTGCAGACCACGATAATGACGTTGTATATGCACGTTAAAGAGAGAGAGCAAACAATAAAAATACGTAAATTGCATTAAATCAAGGAGGCAATTAAAAGCACCCTGCAAACTTTTATCTAATGAGCATATTTCCAGCACTTAAACACTTTCAATAACAGCCCATACCGCAGTTAAAGCCCCCCTATCATGATGAATGAAAACAATCTCAATCAATCAATCAATCAATGTTTATTTATATAGCCCAATATCACAAATGTTACATTTGTCTCAGTGGACTTCACAGTTTGTACAGAATATCAGTATGACAATACGACACCCTCTGTCCTTAGACCCTCACATCGTACAAGGAAAAACTTCCAGAGAAAACCCAAAGTTTAAAGGGAAAAATGGGAGAAACCTCAGGGAGAGCAACAGAGGAGGGATCCCTCTCCCAGGACGGACAGACGTGCAATAGATGCCGTGTATAAATGGAAAAGATAATACATTTGCAACATAGGTAGTCCAAATGTTTGGAAATGCATGTGTGTATAATAAGAAGATGAATCCACGAGGATATCCATCCAGGACTTATGATCCAGGACCACAGCCACGACTCAAGATCCAGGACTCGCAATCCATGACACAGGACCGCAGGATCATCCATGACTCCGGATCCCGGCGTATATAGACACCAAAAAGAAAGAAATTTGGGGAAGCTGGGTTAATCGGAACATGAGAGTACACAGGTATAGAGAGAGAGAAGGAAGAAGTAAGATGTCCCCCGACAAACTAAGCCTATATCAGCAAAACTAGGGGCTGAATCTAATCAGGCCTAACTATAAGCTTTATCAAAAAGGAAGGTCTTAAGCGCACTCTTAAAAAAAAATCTGCGTGTTGATGGAATGTACTTTCTTTCTATTGACGAACAAGTCCAAATCTTTTGAGGGCGCAATTATTTTTATGTGCGTCCCGTCAATAGCACCGACCACACCGGGCATACCTGCATTGCCATGAAGTTGGCTTTGATCCTGTGTAGTTGTTGATTGTCCAAAGGAAACCGGATAAACTGTTGGATGATATGTGGTCTAGAGAGCGCGTTGATGGTTTGGTTTATGGCACAGCTGACTGATGGTTGCGATATTCCTAAATCGTCGGCATTGCAAAGTTGCATTTTCCCTGTTGCTAAATATCGTAGTGTTGCCAAACATTTTATTTCCGGACTAATCGGGTTATTCCTGTTAGTCGGGGATGTTATTGCATCCTGCACTAATTCCACAACAAGTTTGATACCTTCACGATTTTGCCTATATCTCTTGATCAATTCACAGTCTTCCATTGTCTCCAAAACATTTCGTCTCGCAGCCATTTTCAGATTCTTTGTGAATAGCTCTTACTGAGTTAGGAGTCCTCTCGAGGACTTTTAAGCTCTCCTAAACTTAGGTGCTACTTTTAGGCCTAAAATACTTTGTGAATTGCTCTTAGTGAATAAAATTAGGAGTCCTAAATTTAAGACTGACACGCCCATTATGTTTAGGAGTTTCTCCTAAATTCGCCAGTTAGGAGCTACTTTTAGCCCTAAGATCCTTTGTGAATACGGCCCCTGGTGTATATCAGTATGTAGTAGAGATGTTAAGATTCACCGATTCGCATCGGTGCACCGGCATAAACGTTCAAGATGCGAGTGCACCGGTTGAAAGAGTGCACATCGGCTACAGTTTGGGTTGAACTCGCGATGCATCGATTGCGTAGCGTCTTTGCATCGGTAAAAAACCGATTCATTCATATAAAATCCCCTTATCTTGTCAACGTTCAGCAGAGACGATCTTTGATATTTGCTTCGCCACTACGGAGAACGAGAGTCTCAGTTATCAACACACACGGAAGTTGAGGAGAAAGAGAAACACAGCACTGCGAAAAATACCTACAAATCAAACGTTTGGCAACACTTCGGATTGTTCAAGAAAGACGGTGTAATAGTCATTTATGCTATATAGTTGACCGCAGGTCATGGAGAGTAATAAGGTATCCGTAGACCTTTGTATGAGGTATCTTTATTACTTAACAGGTCTACAGCCATGATACATAGATCCGTCCTAGATGCGGACTTGCATACACACAGTATCACTCCGCAGCCGCACCCCATCAGTAACGTCCTGATGGTATATGTGCGCGGCACTATTACTACAGACGGTCAACTTGAAAAATCACTCGCAAATTGTTAACGATGCCGAGCCGCTTTAAAGTACACAAGTAGTACGAGGAACTTAGCGACGCACATAAAGAGGCGACATGGGGTCTGCGGCTGAAAAGAGAAACCTGAAAGTGAGACATATGAGTTAAATCACTCAGTGAGGTGTTCTGTCAGAGAGAGGTGTTTAGCTTACAGCAGCCTGTGACGGCCAATAATAATTTAAATGTCTTCCTTACTGTAAGCAGTTATGAAATACCTGTTTGTGAAAGGTTATTTGTTTTCTTTATTGTTCAGATAGAAACCAATGCTTTCTGCTCACTGGTGTGTTAGCCTCTGAGTGTTAAGCACATCAGGCTGGCAGCTGTATGGGCATTGCTCTATGGTAGCTGTTATTTGCACATTGTTAATCATGACTAATGCATCCTTACATTGTTTAACTGTGAGGTGTTATACAATTGTACTCTGGAGAGCTTTTAAAGGTAAAAAAATAAACGGCATGATGGGATGTGCAGTACCAAATATGTAAAGCACTTTTTTGTTAATGTATGATTTGCTGCATATAAGGAATAAAACAAAAATCCTCTGTCGTACCATATTGAAGTATCATTATTTTTGCATCGTGTTGAATCGCATCGTATCGCCCCGAATCGCATAATGTTGAATCAAATCGTATCGAACTGTATCGCAACAGGGGTGAATCGTATCGTATCGCATCGCCTGGTGTTTCAAAGGTATCGTTAATGTATCGTATCGTGGTAACGTATCGAGGTGCGCATCGCATCGGCCTCAGTGATGGAGATGCACATCCCTAGTATGTAGTGTCTCTACTTTAAATAGTCCTCTCCTGCTGATATTCAGGTGTATATCAGTATGTAGTGTCTCTACTTTAAAGAGTTCTCCCCTGCTGATGTTCAGGTGTATATCAGTATGTATTGTCTCTACTTTAAAGAGTCCTCTCCTGCTGATGTACAGGTGTATATCAGTATTTAGTGTCTCTACATGTCTCCATGCTTTAATGTTCAAAAAGCTCTTTATTGTTCTCATACAGCCTGTGCTGCAGCACCTCTTTTCACCCTCTGTCTGAAACCAGAGCCCAGTCTGCGCTGATTGGTTAGTTGGCCGGTTCTGTTGTGATTGGTCAACCGCTTAGAGATGTCCCGCCCCTTAGCCTACCACATACAATAAGTTCATCCAAATGTCCCTCCTCGACTCCTCTCTCGTCTCTCCTTGGTGACTCGACCCGGAAATCGATCGGGACACGCTGTGTTGAAGGACGTCCCAATCGCTTAAATGCACACGGAGGAGTCGAGGAGAGAGGAGGGAGGAGGCTTCCAGAGGAGACGAGAGGGAGGATAAATGAGTGTAGACAACGCGGAAGTGTTTTCACTACTCGCGCATCAAAGCTCCGCCCCCAGCTGCACAGCCTCTGCTCACTGCAGCTGTTCTGACTGTTTAAGGAGGATCAGTCATTAAATGTTTAAAGTGCTTCAATAAGAGTAAAATATATAAATCTCTTAAACGAATGAGGAGATCATACTCTATAAAAACATTAAAGGGTGTGAAGTATATATTTACAAGTTCAATAATAATGTTTTGATTATAAAATAATAACTAAGGCAGGTGTGGATAAAAACCAACGGAACGTCAAACATTAAGGATATATACAAATATGGGTAGCATACCTAACTAATCCTATTAATGATTTGTGTCTCTCTTCTGTAGGAGAAATTAAATAACACCATCCAATACGAAAGTTAATCTGAAACGAGCTCTAATACCATCATTATCCCTGCTCCTTTTCGCTGAATGGTGTGTTTACAGAGAAATGTTTTGTTAACAATTATTATACATTAAGTTTTGCATACCGTGAGCGGAACAAATACAAATGAAATGAATCCATCAATTATTATTATAGTTATGATTGCTTTTATAACTTTAAATGACATTTTATACCTGGAAAAACAAATACAGGACCGAAAATAATACATAGAAAACTATAATAAAAGAGATGGATAGAAGAGATGGACGAAATCATTTCAATGTGAAACTAAATCCCAGGTTTGAAGAGATTGATGTGGAGTGAAGTGCAGTAACAGGTGATAAAACTGCGCGCACCAGAAGTAAAGGGCGTTGTTTATGATGACGCTGGAGTGAACGAGGACATCCCAACTCATACCTGAGGACTCCTCTGTCCTTGTGTCTCTCGCTCGCGTCTTATGGGGGCGGAGCTAAGACGCGAGGAAGGGACACAACGAGTGAGGGAAAGGAGGAGGCGAAATAATCAATTGGGATGAACCTAATGTGTTGGAGCGCTACACACTACACGAAAAAGAAAACCCCAAAAAGCATGATAGATCTGATATACACGGGTAGTAACAAAACATTTCACGGTAAAATACTGAAACGTGCAAGCAAAGGTAGGACCCTCATTTTGGATGTTATCAATGAGAAGACCCATAAAAATGACGAGGCAAGAAAGAGAACAAAAAGGGTTGAGACACTGATAGGCTGAGCTATTTATTAGGATCTGGAGTAAATTTGACATTTACATTTTTGTATTGCCCATCAAGATAGCTCCTACAATACTGGTCTATGCACATTTTTGCCATAGGTAATAATCATTTATTTCCCTTTGTGTTTACAGACAGTCTCCCTCCATCGCACCTCAGGCGAATATGTGGAGATTGAAACCCTCTTCTGTAACACCATGAGAGGCTTTGACATCGTGGAAATAGAAAGGATTCAGAACAAAGCTCTTTGGGAAGCCTTTCAGTTGTACGTATATGATTTGAGAAGATTTGTGTTTGGCATCTGAACTTATTATCCAGCTGTGATTGTGTGTGTGATATCTGGGTTTATCATTGTATGTGCTCTCTGGTTATTAAAGCCAGGCATTATAAAGAAATAAAGACAGATGTGAGCGTTCAAGCTCACGATAGGGATACAAACTACGGATGAAAAAGGTCAGTTTGGAAAACAAGCAACGTTTATTTCAAACTGAGGGCGTCAACACAAAAGGGGTTCACATGAACACCGGTCTGCTCCTCTATTTCCGGACGTGGCTTGGAGAGTGACGGTCCTCCTCTCAGGACCCAGTCTACTGCAAGAGCCCAGAACCAGGTTACCAGCATGCTTTTTACTGAGAGCCTAATTACCTGATTCTGATCAGCAGTCTGGTCTCCGGCTGAGCCACTCCCATCACTCCAGCAGCAGGCGCTCCAACCTCACCCCGCTGTCACAACAGATTTTCTGGTTGCAGTCGAATAGTCCAAAAATCAGCTCCTAACGTCTATCCCTTAGTGGATAAGAGAATTCAGAAGGACTTAGGAGAAGAGACTGCGGTGCTTTAGAGAATCCGACTGCACTTTCACTATCCGACGTGTTTATGATGCGCCAGCGGACGTCATAAATGTGCGTCTGCTGCTGTGGGGAAACTATGGAAACTACAGTTTTCTATACAGCGGACTACAACACGGATGTATAATAAGAACGAGGAATTACTGTAAACTCATCTCGAGACTCTGCACCGTGCTCTGATGCTGTTGCTTTATGCGTTATGAACGTGGACAACAGAGAAACATATTCTTCATGACCATAGTTGGAATTGAAATAAAAAAGGAAAGTGAAACTTATGCTCATCACCCTCTCCCTCCGGTCCACATTAATACAAATTATCTCAATAGGTATGATTGTATGAACTATGAAAAGATCTTAAAATCAATACAAATGTATTTATTATAAACGTTATTCCTTAACACCTATCACTGTGTATATCACCATTCAAACATCTTTTAAAAGTTGAACAAACCCCACACAGCTCAGTAAAGACTGTGAAAGGTTGACTTTATTTGATCATTTCAGTAAAAACTAACGTTCATATTTCTCTTTTTGATTATAATACTGATGAACGTTCAAAACAAAGCACTTTGACAAGTTACCACATACGTTTTAAAAAGCTTAATAAGCACCGTAGATTTCATGATATCATTTCTCGGTCATAATCGGTTGTTTCCGTGAACGGCCGACTGTTGAGTGATGGCAAATGCTGCGGCTGCAAGGCATTGTGGGGCAGCATTTTCTCCTCTCCTTTCGGTGAGGGAGGTCCAGTGGTTCCTAAGCTAAAGGAGGTTATAAAGGAAGTTTGAAACCTCCTTTCCTTTCATCTAGAGAATTGGAACGGCACTTATCAAGGCTGCCACTGAGGGACTTCCGGGTCATTTCACTCCGTTAGGAAGGTTCCTAAGCTAAATGGACTATTCCACCGCAACCTCTGTGTGTAGTGGTACAAAGAGTAACGACCTGTGTCCACATATAGCACATTCTTTCCACACCCCCAACGTTACTCAGTCTCGCTTTTTACGTTAGCATGCATTCCTCAATGTATCAACTAGATTTAAATTCAAAGTCTAACTTGTTTGTTTTTTGAATAAAGGAAGAACAAACAGATGAAGGACAACAACAACGGGCACAATGTGACAGAAAAGAAGCTTTTTCATGGCACTAAATCTGAATATGTTGCCGTCATCTGTCACAAAAACTTTGACTGGAGAGTGTGTGGAGTTAATGGAACTGCTTTTGGCCAAGGTGAGATGAAGAAGTAATCATTCCTGACTAACGTGCAGTTGTATTAAATAAAAAAGTGTTTGCTCTTAAGAGGATGGGAGTGTAACTTACAGTAGGTTATCCTAAAATCCTACCATCACAGTGAACATGCCGACACATTTAAAGGCACAGACTATTTTTTACCCCATATCCCTTGTTATAGCTGTCCATTAGTTTTATTAAAGAGTGTTTGTTTTTGTCATTGGTTTGGTAGTACATTTGATATAATTATATAGACAAACAGGGATACGCAAGAGGATTAGGGTCACGCGCGAATAACATTTTCTTTTTAATTCTGAGAAAAAGTTAATAAACATACTAACATTTTGATTCTCTTCTCTGTCCAATCGTAGGCAGTTACTTTGCCCGGGACGCAAAATACTCCCACAGCTACACCGAGGACTCTCATGTGAAATCCATGTTCGTGTCGCGGGTGCTGGTGGGGGACTACACCAGAGGGAGCTCCAGCTACCGCAAACCTCCTTCCAAAGACAGGGGGGTCATCAACCTGTACGACAGCTGCGTCGACGATGAAATCAAGCCTTCAATCTTTGTTGTGTTCGATTCAAACCAGATCTATCCCGAGTACCTGCTGCAGTACAAGAGCACGCACCCACTGGTCTCTTTAGTTGCTGCTTCTGCACCAGCACCGAAACCAGTACCAGCGCCAACACCAGTACCAGCACCGACACCAGTACCAGCACCGAAACCAGTACCAGCACCAACACCAGTACCAGCACCGACACTAGTACCAGCACGAAGACCAGCCCCCAAACCCAGTGTCACAGATTATCAATTTAGCACATCAACATACCAAATGCATACATCACCATACCAACCAAGTACATCATCATACCGACCCAGTACACCGTCATACCAACCCAGTACACCGTCATACCGACCCAGTACACCATCATACCGACCCAGTACACCGTCATACCAACCGAGCACCTCCACAAACTACCCCTCAGTTAACAGAACACCCAGATTTAGTCCATCTCCCCCACCCACCCCGACCCCAAAGAAGTCGTCTGATTCCTGCGTCATTTCTTAAGGACAGGGATGAAGTGAGGGCATGATGATAATATGGAGCTTAGTGTGTGCAGAGGGCTGTGATTCATTTGGGGAATGGATTAAATATAGTAATGACAGCCGAACAGCACCCTTCAGATGGGGATAATTTTTTTGTAATCCTCTGGAGCAGAGAGAGGAGCTGTGGATTATTGTTATTGATTAATGCATCAGTGTTTCTTAGGGTCAAAAACACTAAACTCACAACTTAAAATGAAAGCATTTAGTTTATTTAATAAAAGAGCACATGTTCAATGTGAAAAGTGACAGTAGATATAGATTAGTTGCAATTTGGTGCAATATATATATATATATATATATTTATATATATATATATATATATTACAAATAAATACATTATTAAAAAAGAAAGAAATTCTAATTTCTTTGTTTAATACCTTGCATTTCAGGAGGGCTCCATTGGCGGGGCTCCGTTGGTGGGGCTCCGTCCAAGACAATGGTATGGGAAACACTTAGGTGTTTGTTCATCGATTTTGTAACAATAAATCAATATAGAAGGAGGGCAGCGGCAAGATGACGTAATTGCAGAGCAAATCAATCGTCAAATGAAAAAAAACTTCTCTGCAAGATTTTAACACAGCCTTTTTGATTTTCCTGTTATTATTCCCCACCATTTTTTCTGTGTTTAAAACAAGCTTATGATTTGCATCTTACAGTTAATCATGTTTTATTCATTAAGTCTGTTTCCATTGCACTTATTTAGGTAGGATCAACATTAACGTATGTGAAATTAAATCAGAAAACGTTATACATCACAATAGCCTTTTCTCTCGTTGACTGTTATAATGAACAATATATCATACTGTATGTAGTCATCATTACAGCAGGGGGTCTGCTGCACGGCCCCCAGCCAGTAGAGGGCCACACCATCTTTATTGGCATTCAAAAATAATCCATCAAATGTAAAGCTTCTTACACTAAGTGCAAATTAGATAATTTGTGATATTGGGCTATATAAATAAACATTGATTGATTGATTGATAATTATATTATTATGATGTGTATCTACTTGTAGGTTTTGTGTGTAATTTGTCTTACTTCACATTTGCACTGCTTTTACTTTTCAAAAACCCTGCTGTTTGCAAACATAGCTGATTTTGTGAGTTTAATCAATTAAAAAACACGTCACGTGTGTGGGGATGTGTGTGTTCCTTGGAGCTGCAGTCTCATAAGTGAATGGAGGCTCTTATTGAAATGAGGCAGCGCAGAAAAAATTATCAATACAGCTGCTGGTGCTTCCTGACACACACACACACACACACACACACACACACACACACACACACACACACACACACACACACACACACACACACACACACACACACACACACACACACACACACACACACACACACACACACACACACACACACACACACACACACACACACACACACACACACACACACACACACACACACACACACACACACACACACACACACACACACACACACACACACACACACCTGCAGCTGATCAACAGGTGCTAATCACCCGGGTCTAAGCTAATACGTTACACAAATCTAACAGCTGATCAACAAGGTGCTAATCACCTGGGTCTAAGCTCACAATTATAAACACAACACACTACTTGCACTCTGCTAAGTAGTCTACGGATTACAGGGGAGCTAATAGCTTAAACACCACAAGAAAAGTATCAAGAGGCTAGAGGCGTCTGTCTCCCAACACAGCCTCCCGAATGATCTCCGTTCCCAGCCTTTTCTTCTTCTTCTTCTTCTTCTTTAGTGTTTATTTGCGGTTGGCAAACCAAATTTTAGGTGCATTACCGCCACCAACTGGACTGGAGTATGGACAAGAGACTATGCAGAAAACAATAAACAACATAAAACAAACAAAAATAAATAAAACCAAAACTCTAGATTATTTTAAATGTATCAATTTCTCTAAGAAACGTAATAAGCTCACAATACATATTGCCTGATGTTTTCCCTAACAGCCCTGATAGCGAAAAGTCAATGTATTTTGCTTTCTTCAGTTTTTGGAAAAGCACATTTCTCTGAATACTATATTTCCTGCAATGCAGCAAAACATGTTCAACCGTTTCTGGCTGGCTACAGTGTGTACACTTTCCGGTTGGATGCTTTCCTATTACCCTTAATGTATGATTGAGACCTGTGTGACCTATTCTCATCCGAGAAATGACATTTTCCTCCCTTCTTTTAAACCCCACCTTCCTTCCATCACCCACATACCTTTGAATGTTATAAAGATGTCTTCCTGTGTCACTAAGGTCCCAATGATCTTGCCATGTTGTTTGCGCATATATATGTATGAATGTTTTAACCTCCGCTTTGCTGAGTGGAACTTCAATGTCTATATTCGTAATTCTGAGTGTTTGTTTGGCCAGAATATCCACCTGTTCATTACCCTCCACACCAACATGAGCAGGAACCCAGATGAAACGAGTTGCTATGCCTTTGATTTGCATTTTATACAAAATTAGAAATATTTCATTTATTATGTTCATTCTAAATGAAGATCTGCCTGATCGTATACTCGATAAAGCTGAATAGCTGTCAGATGCAATTACAGTATTATGTATTCCTTTCTCCTCTATCCATTCCAATGCCAATACCAATGCCAACAACTCTGTGGTGTATACTGACACATGGTCTGTTACCCTTTTCTTGATATGTGTATTACTCACTGGGATGTATACTGCTGCCCCTGCACGCCCTGTCTCTGGATCTTTGGAGCCATCTGTAAATATGATTGTTGAGTCTGAGTGATATCTTGCAAAATAATTCTGGACTATGCGCCATACTGGTATTTCTTTCTTTTCCTTCAACTCTTTTTGTATATTGAGGTCTACACTTGGCAATGGGAATAACCAGGGTGGAATGGACGAGATTGCAACTGTAGGGCAATACTGTATTTGATTAAAACCTATACTTGCCGCTTTAACATCACCAATCCATCCGAAACTTGTTAAATGTGACTCATTGTGCTCCCAGCAGTCTTTCAAAATACTTTTCGCTGGATGACTATCACCATGCCCCTGAAGTTTTACCCAGTATGCCAACATTAACTTTACTCTTCTTATCCTTAAAGGCATTTCTCCCATTTCTACCTGTATTGCTGATACTGGAGATGTTTTAAAAGCTCCACTACAAATCCTCAGGGCCTGAGCTTGTAGGACATCCAGCTTTTTAAGGTTTGATTCTGCTGCTGCCATGAACGCTATACACCCATAATCGAATACAGGTCTCATGAGTGCCCAATATATGTTCAGTAGTGATGACCTACTCGCTCCCCACTCCTGTCCCACCAAACACCGAAGTACATTGTTGACCTTTTTACATTTACTTTGAACTTTTCCTATATGATTGCTCCACGTTAGCTTTCCATCAAACCAAACACCAAGAAATCTTATTGTATTTACCTGTTCAAGAGGTTGCTCATACAATTTTAATGATACAGGAGCAATTTTATGCCGTTTTGTAAAACAAATGACTTGCGTCTTAGCTACTGACAGTTTGAATCCCCATTTATTTGACCATTTCTCCACTTCAACTATTGCAGCTTGTATTTTCTTTCCAACATGTGCTACATTGCGGCCTTTTGCCCACAAAGCCCCATCATCTGCATACAAAGATTTTCCCACACTTGGATGAACTTGATTAAAAATGTCATGTATCATTATATTGAACAACAACGGACTACATACACTACCTTGCGGAGTACCATTTTCCACATCATACACACTTGAATATTCTGCACCTACTCTTACTTGTATTTTCCTGTCCCGTAAAAAATTCATAACCCAATTATATGCTTTACCAACAATTCCCAATGATTTTAACTTGATTAGTAGTCCTTCCTTCCAGAGCATGTCATAAGCCTTTTCAATATCAAAAAAGACTGCAATCACTACTTCCTTGTTGGTCTGTGCTTTCCTGATGTCTCATTCTAAGCACAATATAGAATCCATTGTATTCCGACCCCTACGGAACCCACATTGATATGGTGATAAAAGAGCTTTACTTTCTAAGATATATGTTAACCTTTCTGTAACCATTCTTTCCATGATTTTGCATAAATGCGATGTCAGGGCAATAGGTCTGTAGCTAGATGGATCTGAAGGGTCTTTCCCTGGCTTTAGTATGGGCACTATTATCGCTTGTTTCCAAACCGAAGGAAGTTGGCCAGAACCCCACACCCTATTAAACAACCTTAACACAATGACTAGAGAGTTATCCGTCATATATTCCAAAATGTTATAGCAAACACCATCTTTCCCAGGAGTGGTTTGACGAGCACTAATAATTGCTTTCCTCAACTCAAACATACTAAAATGCAGGTCCAACTGATCCCCCAACACTTCTACTCTATCCAATATTCTCGGGTTTTCCATTAATGTATTATCTCTGCACTGCCTGGCTTCCTCTGTAAGGTTATCTGAACTATGAACTTTCTTAAATGTCTGAGCTAGAAGTTCCGCCTTTCCTAAGTTTGTGACAGATATTATGTCCCCTCTGCTCAAAACTGGCAACTCATAATTCCTTCGAACTCCCCCCATTCTCCTAATCATGCCCCAAACATCTGCAAGCTGTACTTCTCTTCCAATACTATTGCAATATTGCCTCCAAAAAGTGCGTCTTTGCGTTCGTATCGTCCTCCTTACTATAGCCTGGGCCCTTTTATACTGATTCAAAGCTTCCTGAGAATGGAGTTGTTTGAGTTGTCTGAATGCTTTATTTCTGTCTTTAATGGATTTGTTACATTCACCATTCCACCAGGGTACACTCTTGGTGCGCCTAACTCCTTCAACTTCCGGAATTGTTTCTTTAGCTGAATGTATGATAACCTTAACGAGCTCCTCATTCAATTTATTTATATCATCATCATTTTCCTCTTGAAGTGTTTTACATCTATTTGTACTTACAACTTGGAAAGCATCCCAATTAGCCTTTCCCAATTTCCATCTAGGAATTTTCTTCTCCTTTTCAAAACGTATGTTGGTCCCAACTTTAGTCATTATAGGATAATGATCACTGCCCACTGTAGTATGCTTTACCACACTCCATGTACTTATACCTGCTATATCACTAGACACAAATGTCAGATCGAGTACTGTTTCTATATTCTTTGTACAATTATATCTGGTTCCTTCCCCAGTGTTAATACACACTAGCCCGTTGTCATCTATAAATTCCTCAACTACTGCACCATTTGCATCTGTGCTACTGCTACCCCATAGTGAGTTCTGTGAATTAAAATCCCCACACCATATGACTTTCCTTGCAGTAAACCCCCAACATCCTCTAATATACTTTGATCTAATTTCCCACACGGATTATAATAATTTACTATATCTATAGGTCCTCTATCATTCCATACCGTTATAACTATTGCTTCATGATCTATACTTACATGCATAACTTTGTAACTTACACCACTCTGTATGAATGTTGCAACTCCTCCCCCTCTGCCAGAGTCCCTATCTCTTCTAACTGCAGTATATCCCTTCACAATAAAATCCAGTTGTGGTTTCAGCCATGTTTCCTGAATACAAATTACATTAGGTTTCTCTCCCAGATTGTCATTATATTTTTTAAACTCTTGTCCATTTGCAATTAAACTTCTGGCATTCCACTGCAGTACAACTAACACCATCAAGTTGACCCACTGCATGTCTGAGATTGTTGAACATCATCATTTAGTATATCTTTCCCACTTTCCCACTGCATCCCTTTCACATCAAGGTACTTTTCAGCTGATCTGACAATTATTTTTATTCTTTCATTCCGGCTTTTAGTCTGCGCTGAACAGTTGATAATCTCTGCCGTAAACAATACAAACTCTGTTTTACTCACTATCAGAGTTTCCTCCTTCAATTTAACACAGTTGTGGACTTTTTCTGTTTCTTTGCTCTTATTCTTGTTTTCCATTGTAACCTGCGTTCCTCCTGAAACTGTCTTTGCTGCCTCTGCATAGCTTACTCCCTGCGTCACCCTGACTCGCTGCACCTCTTCTGCTTTCTTGCTAACCTCACATCCACGGTACGCTGAACTATGCTCCCCTCCGCAATTGCAACATTTCAGCTTTACCCCTTCTTCACATTTGCCGTATTCATGATCTCCACCACATCTGCCACACCTTTGTTTCCCTCTGCACACTGCCGCCACATGTCCAAATCTCTGACATTTAAAACATCTTATTGGTGGTGGAACATACGGTCTCACATAATAACACATATATCCAATAAGTATTTTTTCCGGAAGCCTTTTCTCATCAAAGGTGATCAGAACCGAAAGACTATCTTCTTTAACCCCATTGCGGTTTGCTTTCATGCGTTTGACATCACTTATTTTTGCATTTGTTATATTCTCTTTCACATCATCCGCTGTAATTCTGACGGGGATTCCTGTCACCACTCCCCTGACTAGCTTTTTACCACTAAACAGTGAACACTCCACTTTCTTACCCTCCACGGTACTCATCTTTATTGCCCTCCCCTGTTGCTCTCTATCCCTACATTTGATCAACATTGATCCATTCCTCAATACTTTGGCACTCATTACCTCCCCGATTTCTTTACTGATTGATTTAGTTAACCGTATAGGGTTCCACTCGCCAAACGAAGCTCCCTCTTTCGCAAGTTTCACAACCACCATGAACTCCTGTTGCCTATTTCCGACTACTCTTTCTCTCCTTTCACCCTCACTATTACTCTCATCCGAATGAGTATTTCCTTGCTTTTTACGTTTATTCCTCCTCACTATATCCCATTCTCCATTTCCATAACTCCCGCCTACTCCTTCCATGTCTCCTAACTCGCTTCCTGCCCCGTCACTTCCCTCTGCCATCTCTCATCCAGTCACAGTCCAGTGTTGCCACCTGCCCTGCTCCAAATGTTTGTCCGACGCAAGAGCCTCCCAGCCTTTTTACTCCTCCCCCGGAAGACGTGCCGGAAGAGGGCGGGGATTGGAAGACGTCTATCCAATCACCGGTTCGGATGTTGCGAGGGCGGGACGACCAGTGGCATCGGAGGAACTGCGCAGCTCATGTACACACACACGCCCACACACACACGCACACACACACACACACACGCACGCACGCGCACCCGCACGCTCGCTCGCACGCACGCACGCACGCACGCAGGCAGGCAGGCAGGCAGGCAGGCAGGCACACACACACACACACACACACACACACACACACACACACACACACACACACACACACACACACACACACACACACACACAGAATTAACAGCCCCAGGAAGGCAGCGGCTGTAACAGTAAGTTATCAGTTGAAGAGTTAAACCTTGACTGCAATGACTAATATTATTCTATGAACATTATTTGTGTACAGTATTTGTTTACATCCCGAATAGATTTTTCCTTTTGCAGAAATGTTTCCAAATTACCTGACCACTAGACCTATTCAAATTCGAAAAATATTCGGATAAAAGAAAATAAATTATTATTACTCTATTTATATTATCAATAGATCACATGACCACAGGTCAGGTGCTTTATAGGTTGTGTGGCAGGTGTTGCTTATGGTAACAGTTAGATGTAGTGTGCAGCTCTAGTGTAGCATTTTAGCATTTTTGAGCTGCAACCAACAGCTCCATTCCCTTTTTGTTTAAAACATATCGCCTTTTTCTCTACAAAAAAACTGCTTTCTGGGTACAGTAGCGTTCAAGACAATTCCCAGGGCGAAAATGGATGTGTCCGGATGGATGCATCCATTCCTCTGCCATACCCTTCTTTATTATGTGTACGCTGCTCATTAAGATGCAGCAGTCTATGGAAAATGCGGCTGTGGCTCCGAGGATGGAACAGCCCTCCCAGTGACAGTAAATAAGCACTGACATTAACAGCCTACTTCCTGTCTGTGTGTTGCCCTGTTTGTTTGTAGACCGAACACATGCCAGCTGCAAGGAGCTTCCATCCCTCCACATATCGTCTCTGATCACTTGGCCATCATCATGGACATCAACATCCCCATCCCCGCCCAAAAGCAAAAACGCACAATAACCTACAGAAACCTCAAATCCATCTCAGCTTCAGCAATCACTGCCTCCATTACCTGCAAGATGTCTGTCTCCCCCCCCCCCCACTCTCTGAAAACCCATCTGAACTTGTGGACTATTATAACAGCACCCTCTCCTTCTGTCTCAATGAACTGGCCCCCCAAAAAACTAAAAATGTCTCTTTCATACACTCCGCCCCCTGGTATACCCCCGAACTCCGCCAAATGAAATCAATGAAACGTCAACTTGAACGCCAACACAAGAAAACCACACTAACAGTCCATCTTCAAATCTACAAAGACTATCTCCAGCAGTACAGTAATGCACTCAAAGCAGCCCGGTCTAATTACTACTCACAACTCATTCAGTCTGCCTCCAGCAACCCCAAGCGTCTGTTCTCCACCATCAGCAAACTTCTCAAACCCTGTGACAACGCCACCTCGTCCTTCACCACCGAACAGTGCAACTCCTTCCTTTCGTTTTTCCAAACCAAAATCAGCAACATTTACAGCAATCTGACACCCTCATCAGCACCCCCCACCTCCTCTCCTGGCTCCCCCCCTTCACCTCACAGCCCCTGTCCCACTTATCCCCTGTGACCCCCATGCAACTGTCCCACTTCATCACTGGAATTAACTCCACCTGCACACTTGACCCAATGCCCTCCAAATTTGTTAAAGAGAGCCTCCCTGCCACCTCCCAGCTCATCGCCACCATCATTAACTCCTCCCTCAGATCTGGATCAGTTCCCCCCTCTCTCAAACTGGCTGCTGTCACACCCATTCTCAAAAGACCTGGACTCACACCTGACATCATGTCCAACTTCCGGCCCATCTCAAATCTCCCCTTTCTGTCAAAAATACTTGAACGTGTCATTGCCTCACAACTAAAATCCCACCTCAGATCCAATGACCTCTTTGAGCCATTTCAATCCGGTTTACGATCAAAACACAGCACAGAAACAGCTCTTCTGAAAATCACAAACGACCTCCTCCTCTCCTCTCACTCCGGCAACCTGAACATCCTCATCCTCCTCAACCTCACCGCAGCATTCGACACCATCAACCACACCATCCTGCTGTCCCTCCTCGAATCATCACTCAACATCACTGACACTGCCCTCTCCTGGCTGAAATCCTACCTCACCGACAGACATATGTTTATCAACATCAACAAGTGCACCTCCTCCACTGCTCCTCTGTCCCAAGGCGTCCCCCAGGGTTCGGTGCTTGGCCCCCTCCTCTTCATCCTTTACTTGCTCCCCCTTGGCAAAATAATTAGTCGCCACAACCTTCAATTTCACTGCTACGCTGATGACATCCAACTTTATATCTCAACAAAAACCATCAACCCCACAACACACTCCACTCTCACCAACTGTCTCTCAGAAATAAAAGCATGGATGCAAACAAACTATCTCCAACTGAACAGTGCCAAATCAGACATCATCATCATCGGCCCCCCATCCCGTATCAAAGACATCCAGAATTTCAACTTCACCATCGACAGCCACACTCTATCTCCCCCCCCCCCCCCCCCCCCTCACATCCGCAACCTCGGAGTCATTTTCGACAGTCAGCTCAAATTCAACCACCACATAAATCACATCACCAGGACCGCCTTTTTCCACCTCAAAAACATTGCCCGTCTCCGCCCATCACTCTCCTCCTCTGCTGCTGAAATCCTGATTCATGCATTCATCACTTCACGACTCGACTACTGCAATAGCATCCTCTATGGCATACCATCCAACCTCCTCAATAAACTCCAACATATCCAGAACTCTGCTGCCCGCCTCCTCACCCACACCCGCTCCCGAGACCACATCACTCCCATCCTCCAGAACCTCCACTGGCTCCCCGTCCGTCAAAGAATCCACTTCAAAGTCCTCCTCATTACTTACAAAGCCCTCAACAACCAGGCCCCCCCCTACCTCACAGACCTGCTGCACCACCACACCCCTTCCCGCTGCCTCCGCTCATCAGAAGCCAACCTCCTATCCATCCCCACTCGCACCAATCACCGGACCTGGGGGGACAGAGCCTTCTCCGTCGCTGCCCCCTCCCTCTGGAAATCACTCCCACAACCGATCAGAGACTGCACCGACCTCACCACCTTCAAAAAACTCACAAAAACTCACCTCTTCAATATGGCTTTTCATGTGTGATTGTTTTTGTATTATTTGACTTTAACTTTAACTATATATTTATTTGTTGTTCTTTTCTTCTCTTTTCTTTTCTCTTCACTATTATCTGTAAAGCGTCTTTGAGCACCTGTAAAAGCGCTAACAAATGAAATCTATTATTATTATTATTATTATTATATCAGAAAATCTGGCTTCCCTGTATTGCAAGAGCTTATTAATTAAATATGACTCGTTCCCCTTGGTTTGTGTGGGCCCCTCCTGATGTTTGAGGTGTTTATGTTTTTGCTGAGTCATAAGTGTTTTGTTCCAGCAGATGGAAGAACGTTAGTGGCAAAAGCCCAGTGTGAGGGAGGTGAGTCAGATCTGTATTTGGCTCATGTCAGTAGAAGGTTTTGTTGACTTTCTGAAATATTTCTGGTGTTGCTGTGGTCAGCAAATGTAGGTACAATCTCAAAAGATCAATAACTCCATTGATCAGTTAGCCAGTTTGGTTTATATTCATATATCTTTACTTCTATCTGATGGATTTAAATTCCATTTTGCACAGACATTTATGGTCCCAAGAAAATGTATCCCCTATCAGGTATTTTTTTGTCCAATACTTTGGTTTATGACTAAATACCACGAGAACAAATGACATGATGTGCTCGAGCTATTTAGCAAAAGTAGCATGCTGAAAATCGAAATCAGGCGCTTGCGCTGTGTCTCAGTTTACATATTTCTGTTCTTGTTCTTGCACTCAATGCACTGTTTGTACCTGCATGGTGTTCTCATAATGATCACAGAGTTAAGTGTTGAGGCTGGAATCTTCTCACCCTGAGATCACCATCTGAGCTACTGAGCAGTGATTGAGGCACCAGCCACAGTTGCAGTTGACCCGGGGAACACAGCACGTCACACAAGTTATACATGTGTTCTTTATTTTACCAATTTAATAAACGTACCTGCAAACTTTTGTTAAAATGAAGCCGTTGTTAATTCCATTGGGTTAATTAAGCATTAATTTAGTACTGCGAATGATGACGTTGCTTGCTAGCATCCAGCTAGAGCACAGTAGGCGTATGCGGAGTAACACTACCCAGCAAAAATGTTTACAAACATGTAAACAGTGAACAAGGGCCCCAATTCCAAGGAATTTGAAAACTTCCATCTTACATCCTTACCAACCTTGTCCTTGATCAGTTTGCTGCATTATTGTTTGACCAGCAATTCATATTCATATCATTCAATTCAGTTCTCTGTTGGGAAGAGCTGTCTCACATCAAGTTAAAGCAATGAAAAAACTAAATGTGTTTTAGGTGGACAAAACACATGTTGCTGCTGCCCCCCTTCCACACTGACAATACGTATTCGATACAGCCCCATGAACTTTCCCTTTAAATGTGGAATTAATTGGTGTCTCTCGCAGCATCTGTGAATGTGCTGTCTTCCTCCCGAGGGCTGGATGCTGGATCATCGCTGCTCATCAAAAATGAATTAGCTCCAACACAGCAGTATTTTAGCATTCATTCACACAGTTATCCACAGCAATAACGTGTTCTTTATCCAGCTTTGTGTTTGTGATCCTGTTGTGTAATGTGTTGCCTGATGAGTCATACTAAGGTACGGTATGCTATCATTTAGACTTCAGTTAGATAACCATAGAACTTCAGCAAATGAAACCTATGATTCATTTTGTTATGAACAATGCGGTTTAAAGACATTGGCTTTTGAACACACAGATCCACAGCGGAGTGTGGGTTAAATGAAATGAATGATATTGTGATTACACTCTGTTACATCAGTGACAGAGCGGGTCGACAGTGTCCTCTGTGCCTGAGTGCCGTCATGAAATATTTACCTCAGCTGATATCATCCTGACAGATATCTCTATCATTATAATCTTCAGTAATGTGTTGGCCAATAACTACTGTTCATGTTAGAGGGCAAGGACGGAGGGACAACTCAACGTTGAGGTTCTTTATATTACCTTACATGTCACTTGTCAGATGCTTTTACCCAAGACGACTTCCTCAATACTGTGGGCAATTTGGGATTAAGTGTCTGGCCCAAGGACACTGCGACAGGCTGACCCAGCTTCCCCAAAATGTATTTTTGGTGTCTGCACTGTAAGAAACTAACCGTGAAATTCACAGTATTTAACTGGCAGCAATTGACAAGTTACTTATAATATAAAATTAATTACAGTAAGTAACTTGTCAATTGCTGCCAGTTACATACTGTAAAGGTAATCACAGTATTTACAAGTTTTTATTTACAGTAACAGTGTAAAATGAAACACAGTAACTTCCAAGTAATGTATTTGTGTTTACGGTACAGTGTTTCCCCTAGGATGGAGTCATAGCAGCGGTGCTAAGGCACGTGGGCCCAACAAAATGTGAGCGCTCCACGCGTGGAATGTTTTAGTGTGTGCAAAGTGCGCCCCGCCAATATGTTACTATGTGTCTGCCATCACAAGAAAGGCTCTTGAGCAGGGGTGTCAAACTCAATTTCATCTTGGGCCACATTCGCATTATGGTTGCACTCAAAGGGCCGGTTGTAACTTCAAGACTATATAAAAATACATATATAAATGTTTAATATATAAAATAATGTCTTATATAAATTCGGTTATTGCCTCTGCATTGGATTATTATCAGATAGGGTATAACTTAATAATTAACTACGTCTGAAAGCAGAAGGCTTCTGTAAATCGGCCTGTAACCGTATAGCGAACATATTATATTTTTTGCAAGCTCTTGTGGGGCCGCAAGAAGTGAAGTCACGGGCCGGATTTGGCCCCCGGGCCTTGAGTTTGAAACCCCTGCTCTTGAGGCTCTACAGGAGTATTTTGCTAAATCACCTTTATTGAACATACAGTAACACAAATACTACACATCCACATAACAAACAATCAGAATAACATGTATGTCATTTAATTATTCAAACCTGCTATTACGTTCCCTTTTGGGTCTAGGGGTTCCAAAGGGAAGAAACACAACCAGAATAGAATTGGTATAAGTTACAAGTGGTTTATTTGTAACTATAAATGGACAAAAGGATATGCACAAACAGCCTGGCACAAACAAAGGGCCAGACTGTTGTTATTTAACAAAAGGAGAACTCCAAAAGAGAGTTGCACGGTATTATCCCACAACGGGTAATACACAAAAGGAAAGAAAATACCGCACTTCTAAAGTGGACCAAAATAACAAACAAAAGGAGGCTGTGCGAGAAACACAGCTGTTGCCGATCTACAGGCGCTAATCGACCCTGGGTCTAAGCGATACACACACAAATGCTGATCTACAGGCGCTAAGTTAACCTGGGTCTAAGCGATACACACACACTATACTAAACACAGAACACTACGACAGACTGCTAATCAGTGTAACTAGCACAGAAAACCTACTTAACACGCTGCTAAGCAGTCTAACAAAGCACAGAGTATGGCGGCAACACAACGAGAGGCTGGAGGCGTCTGTCTCACAATACAGAGCCTCCAGAGTGTCAGTTGTCCCCAGCCTTTGTACTCCTCCCCAGCAGGTGTGCGCCGTCTGTGCACTTCGATTGGATGACGTCTCATCCAATCACCTCTTCGGATGCAGCGAGGGCGGGACCAGGAGATGACTGATGCAGCTGTAACACCTGCTTTATTTGGGGGTGGACCTCACATCTTCTAGGGGGGTCCCCCCCGGACCCCCCTAGAGGATGTGAGGTTCACCCCTGGGAAGATTTTGTTTTAAATGTTGAAGTGAAATGCATCAATCTGGTGCACTTTGAGCACAACAGGAATTAAGATAAGATAAGATAAGATAAAATTGACCTTTATTAATCCCCGTGGGGAAATTCAGTTGTACAAGCAGCAACAGGGTGAGAGTGAAAAACAGGGGGGTATACTACGAATCTAGTTCAACCTATCCTGGATATGTTTTGAGTTATCCGGTTGACTTAATCCAAAACAAAGCCGCTCTCGCTAAACTGTCCTACAACGCTGGCTATCAACTCGTTCGCTCAAGCCAGCCGTGCCCTATCTAGTTAGGTGCGCGTTCACATGAAAGGGGTGGTATTTGGAGCATTCGACCAATCGCAAACATGGAGAAGCGTACTGACAGCGCAGCGTCATACTTCCTGAATGAAAAGTCAACTATAATATTAGTCAAATATGAAGACGTTAAACTTTAAACATCCATGACTTAAACACTTTATCCAGGATAAAAGCCACATAGCTGCACCTGCAAGGAGAATACAGCTGGTAACAGAACAAGTGTTTGAATGCGTACATTAACAGGTTTATCATATCACTGCCCCGTCTAAGACACGATCTGACTTTAATTACATTTGACTCGAGTGTTTCGTCAACTTAATGTGTTGCTTAAAATAATACTTCTGCATACAGTACAGTATGTGACACTGTGAGTGTTGCACGGCCAGATACGGCTCGGCTTAATAAAATTTAGGCAACAAAGTGACAATTAATATAATTAGTAGAATTGAAGTTCAACAACTTTGATTAAAAATGATTGAATAAATTGACTACATTTAAACAAGAAAAATAAGTACAACTTAACTAAAAAACAATTAAAATGTGTTGGATTAACTAATAGTGGCCCAAAAGTGTAGTTAAACAGGCAACATATATTTAGTTAATCCCAATCAATTTCACGAGGAAATTTGATTTTTATTAACCAAGTATCTGAGCAAAAGTAAGTTAGATTTATTAAATATCTGTTGAAATTGTGTTTGTATTTACTATTTTTAATAGTACAAATTGTTTAGATTTACTAATTAACTGGAGGAAATTGATTTACATCTCCTGAATATCTGGCTGAAAATGATTTGGATTTACTAGATAAAATAAGGTATAACTACTCATATTTGTAGCACATTGGTTCTTAATTCAACACAATTACAGTGCCAGTATTATCTACCTTAACGTAAATTAGTTGTTTGAATACAAGTGTTAATTGATGAAAAATTACTTTAACTCTATTCAATACTATTAATTGTCACTTTGTTGCCACAATAATTATATGTCTTATCTACTCAATATTCTGCTTTCTTAGTGCCACAGTTTACTAAAGTACAGTCATCACATGACAATTTATATTGTTATTATTGTTATTTAAACCGTTTTTTGCAACTTTACATAAAAATACCATTTTTTTTTTTTTTAAAGTGCAAAATGCTAAAACATGGATGTGACTGTATATTGTTTTTTAACTGCCTGATGACCTATAACCACTGCCAGTCCCTTGTGGGCATAACAATTTAAATACTTCGGTTAAACAGTTAAAATAAATAAATAAAAATATGACATGGTAAATTAAGTTGGATTCTGATAAGGTTATACACCATTTTCACAGCAATAATCGTTGCCTGTCAAAGCAGAGGTGTAAACAATAACATCAACTTTGCTCCATTCCATTTGATGACCTAGTCAGTCAGAAAACTAGACAAAAGGTAGAGCGATGAAACTGGCTCACCTAAATGGAATGCAGCCGTTGTTTCTTATTCATTCCACCTGTTTACTAATCTGCTGTTTAAAAAGGGCTTGTTCTTTTCATATATTACTTATTCACTTTTTGTAAAAATGGGTCTAATTGAAAAATCCTCAAAAAAAATTGAATTTAAATATTACTATGCATATTAAAAGTCTACATTGAAAACATCTTGTATTCACATCCTGATTTACAGTGGCACTAAAAGGTACAAGAAATGTTGCCTGTGCAAATACTGATTTGAAAACACGATGCCACTCTCTTTAAACAAGTATAGTTAATTGGATTTTTTTTAATAACCACCTTTAACACTGTTTTAACTCAGTTTTCCAGGAGCCCACTAAGGCCATAGACAAACCAATGCAGTATCCTTCGAAAGGGCGTCCTTAAATAAACAGGAACAAACAACTCAAACATTTAACAAAACGCCGACGGTAACCATGTGCCATTTTTGATGGAGACATAACCATTTTTCTCAAGCAAGAAGCTTATTTTTCAGGCTGTTCAACTTTGGGGACAACTTTGAACAGTCCAGTTCGAGAAAGAGTTTCTGGAAGGCTTCGAACGTGTACTTTAGCAGCTTGGGATAGGCAAGATTGACTGCATATGCAATCCCAATGAGCATGCAGCAAGCCCTTGGAATGGTCCCCTGAGAAGTCAGCACTCTGATGCCCTCTACAACAATGCCGATGTCATGGGAACCCTCTGAAGCATTTGTCTTGATGCTGTAGATCGCCATCCCTTGAACAGCAAGGTCCTGTGACGCGCTGTCTTCATCTGCATCCTGAAATTGCAAAAACATTGCATATGTCAGAATGTTCCGCCAAAGGAGAAGGTGATAACAATTAATATATAACAATTTACCAAATTTCTTACAACTTACTGGATAAGAAAACTTGGAATGAATGCTCCCTAATTACATCAGTGTTTTAGAAAAATAGAACATAAGGCATTTTGCAATAGCATATTTTTATCCCAGCTAAGTTAAGAATTAGGTGATTATTTCACCAACATAAATGATGGTCTGAATTGAGTCAAATGTTTTTAAATTGAAATAAATCCATAGGTGTTTTAATGTATAAATAACACCTGTGTATTGATGAATATCTTATTTTACATTTACTAGCAAAAGCTTGTCACCGGTCAACCAATCTTGATAATTCACTGTAAGATCATTTCTGAAGATTGAAGTCAATTACAGCAACTGGATCAATCCTGCTTGTTCTCTTATTTAAAGTGTCTTTCAGTTGCTATTTGAATAGCTCTTAGGAAGAAACCTTTAGGACCACGTAAACATGTATTTAAAAAAATAATAGACATATACAAGAAAATTATATTTCACACTGACACAGAAGCGATGATTGCTTACATGACTCAACAAAACGACGAAACTCAGTAGCTGACAGTGCATTAGACCTTTTCGTAAAATGTCCGCCACAATCCATTATTACCATGGATGTATGATAATAAGATTATTGCCCGTTGGGTGACACAACTCGTCACTCACGTGTCACGAGCGGTGGCGGTGACGGGGGAACTAACTGTTAGTGCCGGTGTAATGCCATTTTGGTGACTGAATCCCTAATGCTAACGTTAGCTACATTTGAAAAGTTGGTTTAGCCCAGCGCCATATAGAGAGAAGAGTTACAACATCTCCGTTCACTCCAATGGAACAGTTTTTTTACAGCAATGGCGGATCGCGGAGCTCTCAATAGTTCCCCGGAAGTTAGCTTGCCGCTGACTTGCGGGGCTATCTGCGGCTAGCAGCACAGTAGAGTTGCAGCATAATAGACCGTTCGTGTTGGACTTTTAAAGGTAAGAAGACGTTTAAAGATTTATATTGCGGATATTATCAGCACATCTGAGTCAAATTAACATGTGTATTAAAGGATGTTAGTGGATTCCGCGAAGATTATCCCTAAATCAGTAGATTTAGAGAACGTTTACAGATAACAGATTAGGCTAGGATTTCGGATAAAGTTAGCAACACACGCTAACCACGAACAGCCTATTAATACGTTCTCCTAATATTATTTCAACCCAATGTTGTGGAATTAGAGAAAAGGGGCTTCTTAACGTGCTTTTATCCGGGGTGGGGGGAGTTAAATATTAGTTAAATATAATATTGGGGCGTGTGATTGTAGTGGGTAGAGGTTGTGAAATGAGGATATCCATTTTAGAGTTCAAGCTAGTATATTATAGTTCACGTTACACAATAATAAGGAAGAGAGCTATTTGTGTGATACATCGCTATTGATATGGATTTAGAGTGCATGAGACTTCCAAACAGTAAACAAAAACGTAATTTATGGGTGAGTGTTTTTAAGAGCCATATAATGTCCAGTTTGAAACGCGAGGGCCGTGATTGGTACGTGATCTGCCCTCGCTCAAGGGAAAACCTCCAGCTTGACTTGAGACCGCCCCCGTGATAGATAAATGTAATTATAATGAAGCCAGCTGCAATGGATCATTGATCCACCAGGGGGTGCAGTCGGGTTCCACACTGGAGCTCATGTGAAATAAAGTGAGATACAGTATGCTGGATGTACAGCGGAACTTTGTTAAGATCCATATGTCACGGATATCATACTACTGTGCTAAATAAGAGACATGTAATCATTTACAAAACATCACCATGTTGTTATTTAACAAAATAATTTTGTTATTCGAAAAAAACGAACGGGAGGAAATGCAGCCCGGCTCTCGATTTTTAATCCTAATTTAATCATCATCTTCACCACGATCATTTATGTTTATGTTCGCCGAATTTACATGAAATCACTGAATATACTGTATTCAACTTCATTAAAACGTTTTTAACGTGCCTAAACTCAGTAATTCACCAAAAATATGTATATTTTAATGGAGCTTCGTCGGTCGATCAGGATCCCAAAGTGTAGCGGAGGGATCCTCATCTGGATGAAGGGTGTTATTTTCTCCATAAGGAACAAGTCGCCACAAATTATCCCACTTATTACATGGCCACATTCTCAACAAAGTAACGACATGACTCCCAATATTAATTTAAATGCTTTTATGGATTTAGAAAATGTTTTTATTGATTTAAAAAATAGTTGTATGTATTGATTTAAATTGACATGCATCCGCTAAGAAAAATAGTCCGTTGTTACAGTTTTTTAAACAGTCTGAATGAAACGGCTGCTCTCAGCTGTGTATTTACACAACTAATGGCCCATCAACCACAGCTCTCTCCCCCCTTCCCCCCCTGATCTTTCTTCTCCAGCAGCTAAATTAACTGTAGGTTACTCTGAGTGACCATAGACTATGTGACAAGCTTACAGTTAGTGACGTAACAACACCATAAAAGCTGGTGGGTTGAAAGCAATACGGGAGGTAAAAATAACTACGATAATTGTGATTTATTTATTGTGGCTTTTATGTTTTTAGGTATAAAATGTTATGTAATTCAGGCTTATAGTTCACCCTTCTCTAAAAGCCTTCAACAATGACGATATTCATAGTAATTTAATAAATCCTTCCAACACACTTTGTAAAAAATAGCCTACTGTAAGTTAAGAAATCATTTCAATATGTACATCTTCTGATGTAACAACAATAACATTATAAATAGTAACATAGCTGAACATGGTATTGCACATTTAGCTTTGAGTGTTACTGACCTGAGATGTTTTTATTACGTGAATTAAGGTGACTGAGGCTTTTTAACATACAGGGATGCAAACTCATCAGGTATGAAAAAGGTGACAAGGATCCGAGCCCCCGGCTCCCCCACCCCACGGAATGACAGAGGATTTTAGCAGTCAGAACAACTAAAGCAGCAGTGTTAATAATAACAGAAACGCCAAAGAGTCACATCTAATAGAAATATATAAAAGCATTTATTTTAAATTGTGTAGCAGTCAGTTTATAATTTTGGCAGCACTGTTGAGCATTTTGAAAATGTATTTTCATGCCTCTGTGCAAGGCTTAAGTCTTTTTATCTTTATAGCCACATGGTGCAAAGTAACTAAGTTCATAAACTCAACAAGTACTATACTTGGGCACAATTTTGAGATACTTGTACATTATTTAAGTATTTCAATGTTTTGCTACTTTGTTCTTCTACTCCACTACAGTTCAGAGGTACATGGTGTACTTTGACTCCACTACATGTATTTAATACCTTTAGTTACTTCACAGATCTGGATTAATTAAGTGAAATATAATCAAGTGTTAAATCAGACTTTAGTTCCACCTGGAGTAAATCCACAAGCTACCCTGCAGTATACAAAGTCATTCAAACTAGCTGCACCTTTACCAGCTTTGAGAACACTTTCATGATCAATCATTTTAAAACATATCATATATATTATTCTGAAATGGACCAATCTGCACAATGACTACTTTTACTGTCGCTACTTTCACTATATTTTGATGATAATACTTTTCTACTTTTACTTGAGGAACATTTTGAATGCAGGACTTTTACTGTAACAGAGTATTCATACACTCTGGGACTATTACTTTTACTCAATTACAAGATCTGAGTACTTCTACTTTTACTCAAGTACAAGACCTGAGTACTTCCACTTTTACTCTAGTACAAGATCTGTGTGCTTCTACTTTTACTCAAGTACAAGACCTGAGTGCTTCTACTTTTACTCAAGTACAAGATTTGAGTACTTCTACTTTTACTCTAGTACAAGATCTGTGTGCTTCTACTTTTACTCAAGTACAAGATTTGAATACTTCTACTTTTACTCTAGTACAAGATCTGTGTGCTTCTACTTTTACTCAAGTACAAGACCTGAGTACTTCTACTTTTACTCTAGTACAAGATCTGTGTGCTTCTACTTTTACTCAAGTACAAGACCTGAGTACTTCTACTTTTACTCAAGTACAAGATCTGAGTACTTCTACTTTTACTCAAGTACAATATATATATACTTATACCACCTCTGTTTATAGCCTATGAAAAAAACTATTAGAAATAGAAGGCTAAAGCTAACGTTAGCAGATAGTGACAATGTATGCTAGCTAGCTAGCTCAACGATTCCTTAAATAATATTGCCACAGAAAAACTTTTCAGTTCACATCACGCTCTGCCGCTCCGACAGGGAGCTCTGCTCTGAACACCTGAACGGCCCGTTCTAACAGCTGTTCACCAGCGGTCCAGTCTGTGCCACAGTGACTCCGGATGCACAGTTAATATTAACGAACGCACCCGTAGGTAATATAGCTGCTGAAGCTAGACCATCATCTCGGAGCAGCAGAGCCTTATTATACATCCATGAGCAGAGCCGACAGGCAGGAAGACTCGAGCACACAGCTCGTACTTCATTATAATATATAAAAAAAGAACACCATGCGTGTCATGATGGCACATAACAGCTCACGGCCACAGATTACTCCGGGTCCCAGCCCCCCCCATACCCCAAAAATATTTGTATTGCAGATCTACATGAATCACACAAACGACTTATTTTGGATTCAAAACGGCGAATTTGACCGAAAGGTGACAAGTTTGCATCACTGAACATAGACGGAGCACAACTGAAACATAACATCTGAGATGTAACAACATATTACACTTTTCGGGGATGCTTGGGATGTGAGGAGTGAGGGACACGGCTTAGAACGGGCGTGTCGCCTGGCAGGACAGGAGAGTGTGTGCACCAGTCTGCCTTGATCTATGAATTCATGTCCGTGATACTCACTGCTGCCCACAGCTGTTTTATAGAAGGAAATTCCTTCAATTCATGAAAGTGTTTTAACCACACACACCTCTACACACACATGACGGGTGTTATTTTCCCCATAAGGAACAAGTCGCTGCAAATTATCCCGCTTATTACACGGCCACATTCTCAACAAAGTAACGACATGACTCCCAATATTAATTGAAATGCTTTTATGAATTTAGAAAATGTTTTTATTGATTTAAAAAATAGTTGTATGTATTGATTTAAAAAATAGTTGTATGTATTGATTTAAATTGACATGCATCCGCTAAGAAAAATAGTCCGTTGTTACAGTTTTTTAAACAGTCTGAATGAAACGGCAGCTCTCAGCTGTGTATTTACACAACTAATGGCCCATCAACCACAGCTCTCTCCCCTCCTCCCCCCTTGATCTTTCTTCTCCAGCAGCTAAATTAACGGTAGGTTACTCTGAGTGACAAGCTTACAGTTAGACACAACACTGTAATTGCAAGTGACCCTCAGTTAGTTGACTTTTATGTTCAACTGCTAAATTCGTTACTGATAAAAAAAGGGCTTCTACTGTACCTAATTACCTTAACACTAGAACCGCCAGAGGTTTTTGTATAGGCCTACCTAAACCCGTCAAATCCCGCTATTAGAATGCCATTTTTAACAACATAGGGTGCAACATAACACACTTTCAGGAAAAGTCACGGACTGGTAGACTTTAATATTTTATTGAAAAAAAGTTACATTGCACACACACAACTAGTGCTGTGTACCTGGACTCACATTCAGGTTCAGGTCCGGACTCAAGTCCAGAGGTTCAGGTTCAGGTCCGGACTTATAAGTCCGGACTTGTGTCAAGTTGTGTGAGTAACTAAAGTGAACTTATTGTGAGCTAATTATCAATTGAAAATAAACTCATAATCAACTCAAATTCAAACTCGTCAGGTTTATTGTGCCCCCTTCCAACTTGTGTCTACACCATGTCTTTTCTAGAACTCTACATGTTTTACTAACTACACAACACAACTACATACATAGTGATGTACATACAAGACCCAATATGCAAGAGTACAAGTCTATGTGTTCTTGTTCAAGAACAACAGCATATTGACATTGTCTGGATGAAGTGTTGCTCTTTCGGCAGACACTATATCACCATACATACAAAGGAGTTAGTTTAGCTACACTACCATATATGGCAACCAGTATCCCACGCTGTCAGTGTCCACTATGTCTAAGCCAGCTTCCCTTGACGTCACACAGATCTCGCGAGCAGTTGCGATATTTTGCGAGACTTCGTGAGTTCAGTAATGGCCGCTATATCAGAAGCCAAAACAATGTTTTTCGTCTTTTCTCAGCGCAAATTTCTCGATTTATGGAAGGTTTTAGATGGTTTAGAACACAAAGGAGAATAAACGTAAGTACCGGTTCCTGACGTTCCGGTTTTAACCGGACTTGAACCGAAACTTTTTACAAGTCCAGTACCGGTTCGGCGTACCGGTACGCAGCACTACACACAACACACATCACACAAATTGACCCGATTGGCGGTTCTAGTGTTAAATAAACTCACTAATTAATGAAACCAGTTCAATACGCATTATTCTTATTCTTATCATTCTTTATGAGCGCAGAAATAGTCTTAAAATCAGATCTGTTTTTTAAATGAAATCTGACGGCAGGCAGTTAGCTCTGATCACCTATGATAAATGCGCCGCACCTAATCGCTGGCCATTCAGCCACAGACACTGTTCGAAATGGGGGGGAGCTAGGGGCTTGGCTCCCCCGAAGAGGGAGGGAGCTCCCCTGATGGCTGACTTTGAGATAAATAGGGGGAGCCCAAAACAATCGTGCATATTTGTGTCACACAGATTAGAAAAGTTGAGTTTCTGTAAATAACAGTTCTTGAAATAAATAATAGTTATTGTTCATTACAGTTTCTGAATATTTGTTTTATATTTGTGAATATGTCTGAGTGTTGCCATCTGTACGTGGCGGCGCTGCATTCTTACTTACGTTGCTATGGTTTTGGCGGTGATGCCGGCGCGGTATTTGAAATGTTCATATTGATATTTTTTTAACTCTGGCTGTGTAATAAAAAAATATGGCAAAACGAAAACAGCCAAGCGTCATAGCTTTTGGATTCACAAGCAAAGAAGCGAAGGAGTCTAAAAATGACAACGTGAACGGAAAATAACTTTTAGTTGGCCGGCTGTAAGCGGCGTTAGGGTCGAGCTTGACAGCTCCACACCGAGGGAGAGGCCTGCCGATGCGAAGCCTGAAGAGGCTTCAACAACGGCCATATCCGCCGGCATAGTGACACCGTCTGTATTAGTAGAAGAGTGTTTTTATAGCAATTGATCGCATCCGCGCTGCTGCGCCAGTCAACAGAGCGTGCGTGTGACATATTTAGTAGCAGGATGTGCTCTGAAAAATAGGGCTCCCCGAAAGCAAATGGGTAATTCGAAAACTGACAGAGCTCCCTCTATACAAATCAAACTCTAGACGGTGTGAAAGCACCTATTGTTTTAAATAATGGTCGGAATGTGACCTGTGAGCCTTCTGAATTACCGTGGGACAGCACATTCTAAACTAAAATGTTCAATCAATAAAGTAACATCTTATCTTATCTTAATAATATCTTCATATTAATAATAAATCATACAGTATGTGTCCGAAAGGGAGCAGGAGGAAGCAAACACAAAAATATACTGCATATTAAAGCAAACGATTGTAAAGGTTAAAGTATGAGCATAACAAATAAAGAAGTGTAATGTAAACATTTACATTATGATTATTTAATATATAAAGACTATATATTATTGAATTACAAGATTAGATATACTTTAGTTGATCTAAAATATTGATGTGTTCAAATGCTCTTCAAAACACAACTGAAAGTCCATGAAACTTGTCTTTCTGTATTTGTGAATGAAGCGCCATCTCCTGGTTAAAACCTGAAATTGAAAATCTGGCAACGCCCTCTTGGAAAATAGTGGGAGGGCTTAACATTCCTCTATACTGGTATTTGGCAGGTAGTAGGCAGGAAGCTGTAAGCTGGAGTCCGAAATTCAGTGCTACATCTGTATGTTGCAGCTCAGCTGATTTTGGATTGATGGCAAAGGGAGAGGGACTTAAGTGAGAGTGAAAACACAAGGTAAGTTTCAAATAGGTCAGCAATTCCCATCCTATAGGTTGCTAGATGTATCTAACCCTTTCTCCTGTCTCCCTCTTTCAGCACAAGAACCCCAGGGGGATTCAATGGAGCCTGAAGACCTGCAATGAGACCCTCACCCTGCACCCGAGTCTCACCTTCCAGAGTTTTGCAAGCCTCTCCCTGTTCCTTATTTTGATTAAACAGACGTTAAGCTTCCCGATGGTGTGGTCTTCGTTTTGTGAAAAATATGATTACCTCACATGTTGTTGCTGTTGTTGTCTTTTGTGATAGTTAAATTGCTCCTGTTGACTTGAGCCAGCCATTCTTTCCTCCTCTCTGTGTCAGTGGGGAAACTTTACATGTGTACTCCTTTCTCTGAGCGCTTGGAGCATCCCCAGGCAGCACAGCAAACCATGGGGGAGACGATATGCCAGGACAACACAGAGGAAAAGGCAGAGTGACAAACTGCATGATATGCTATTCAATGTTTATTGAATTCCATTTATTTACAATGGATGTTCCTAAAACAACACATTTTACATCAACATCATGCTGCTGCTAGTACTTTGACTCAGTTGACAATCATTGATAGGCACCTGTGGGTCTCCTGTCCTTTCTGAAAGTCATAAAGATTACATTAGTCATTTAGATTACTTGTATCCTCAATTACCAGGGGATTACTGAAACCACCATGAATTAAATAAATTGTAGAAATGTATCTAATCTGAATGTTGAAGGATTCCTTCCCATCCCTTCCCTCTAAATATCAGTGATGCAAACACACGTATGGTGAAAAAAGAGAGAATTATTCGAAGCAGAAAAAAAACTGCGTAATATACCATCTGACAAAGGCCTGTGCTATAATCCTTCAATTAACTGCTATTCTTTATAATATACTCAGATCAATAGGAGACAGAAATGTTAAGTTATAAATCAAGGGTTTTTATTATTATTTACAGCAGGGGTGGGGAACCTTTTTCCTTTAAATTTGTACAACATCCTCAGAGGGCCGTACAAATTATTGAACTAAACCTCTGCTTAAAAAATATCAAATCACAGCCCATTCATTTGGCCTTTCTTTCATGCTGTGCAAAGAAACTCCTCATGTTTGACGCATGCATGCATTCACGTGCACGGTTGTGGCATGACCAACAAAAACAGAAAGATATGGACACAAGATGTGTGCAAATGTATTTAGTATCCTATCCATGTGAACATGACTTAAGTGGGGGGGACCTAACTTCCTCTAGGGGGGTCCGGGGGCATGCTCCCCCGGGAAGATTTTTTTTTAAATATTGAAGTTAAAAGCATCAATCTGGTGCACTTTGAGAGCAACATGAGGAGATCTAAGGATAGATCTCTCAACACCCATATGAAACAGAACTGTAAGCAGATTTTTATTTTTGGATATTTTATAAATCACTCCCCTTTCAAACTCTATTCTTGTTATTTTTAACAACTTTTTTGTTACTGTCATATAGTATTTTATACCTGTTAATAATTTAGTCTCTAATGTCTCATTAATAACTATAATGATCATATCAAGGTGTGCCTTAACCTCACTGAGCTGAGGTTATTTGAGCCTCTCAGGAGAGAGCTCTCTTCCACCTGGTTGTAGAAAAGCTCTTTAAATTCGTAAGCATAGCTAGCTAACCAGATGCTAATAACAACAGATCGCCACTGTGCTTACAACTAAAGACACAGCCTCGCAAACACTGCGGCATGTGTACGGCTCCTTATGGGTACTGCAATATTTGAAGAGCTGGAGTGGCGTTCCGATGCTCTCCGTTACTCCTTTCAGACGAGACATAACCACGTGAAGACACGTTACGCTCGTGTTGTGTTCAATGAACCTGTCCTTGGCCAGAAAAAACAGGCACTCGCTTGTTTAATTATTTTGCGATCTAGATTTCTTCTTCTTCTTTTTTGAAGTGAGAAGTTGTCGGACGGACCCCCCCCCCCCCCCAAAACGAAAACTCTTCGGTTCCCCACGAATTACACAAGTCACCCAAATCAGCGTTAAAAAAGCGGGAGGCGCCGAAAAGCGACTAATTTGCATCACTGAAATATATCAATAAACATTAGGATGTGATGCTCCTGACTACCATACCGGTTTAAGAAGATAATATTTGTTTTAAAGAATTCAAAGCAATAAACAACAGGCTCTTTAACCAAGGCAACGTTAGCCTAACATGTATATGTTAACAGGTAAGATAGCTGTTCACACTATGTATATTTTTTTACTTTTTGTAATGCTATTTTATTTCTATTTAAGATGTTTACATTTGCAATGGTTTAATTATAGTCTTTTAACTGTCTAATGTACAATGCCTTGTCTTTTGCTGCTGCAGCGTAAACATTTCCCCAATTGGTATCAATAAAGTACTTCTTATTTTATCTTAATCCTCAAATATTAGCAAATGTTACATTAAAGAAAAAAAAATATTGATGTAACTACATACACATATCGATATGTTGTATAAATATTGCAACTCAAAACCTTTATTCACAAATAATTACCAAAAATTGCATTTCTATCCTGGTATTAATGCATACAAATCGTGATTCAAATGGCCCGCCATGAACTTCCGGGGAACTATTGAGTCCCTGAACCACGTGACGTGAAGTATTTTGGACCTCCGTTATCGCAACTCTTCTCTCTATATGGCGCTGGTTTAGCCTATACACATGCTACTGAGCAATGCACATGCAAATAGTGCCTCAGTCAATTTGGTAAAACAGTCAACACAAACATTAGCTGGCACCTTAAAAGGGCATCATAAGGATTAAATATCAAGAACATCAAAATAAATTGTCACATAGGACCGACCTTTTTTCTCCTTGCAATGCTTTTAGTCGAGACAAAGACAACACAGACTGACTGAATCCCTAATGCTAACGTTAGCTACATTTGAAAAGTTGGTTTAGCCATACACATCCAGTAGAGTTGGCATGTTTGGTAATTTAAGAGTAACACAAAACGATGTTCAACTGCAACAGCAACGTAATTTAAAAAATGTGTGTTAATTAACAACAATAAAGCAGATCTTACCTTTGGTAAACTGGCAGTCATGAAGTGAAGTGTGGCAGACGCACGATGAACATGACCATGTTGCGCAAAATGCCTGGGCGGAAGTGTAAAGATGACAACCTCCCAATGAGTAAAATGTATCAATATTTTTGCATTTTTGACGCTACTAAAAATATACCATTAATTTCTACTCAGTAATCCACAGCTGATTTTATTGAAGCAAAACTAAGTAAAATGCAATTAATAAATCATTCAAAATTGTTTGAATTTAGCTTAATGTGATTCCAAATTACACAAAGTCATTTCTATTGTGTATAATTTACTTGGTATTATTTATTTAATATTAATTGACCCCAATCCCAGTTTTTACAGTATGTTTAGTAAGAACGAAGGATTACTGTAAACTCATCTATTGCAGGGCTGCCAACCTTTGAGTTCAGCTTGGAGTGAGATTTTTTTTTTTGGTGATCTGAAAAAAGAAACGTTCATGTGTACAGTGTTACAAATGTATTGAACATGTACAAACTAGGGTTTCCCATTAATGTACCGGGCACTCCAGTGGAAAACACGCACATACACAGTGTACCCGCGACTCTTACAATGAAGGCTCGATAATAAGCTCACAGCATATAAAATGGCATATAGGTATACGTAGAGGTAAAGTGCTATTTTACAAGTGTGGGGGGGATTTTTTTTAAAATATTGAAGTTAAATGCATCAACCTGGTGCACTTTGAGAGCAAAATGAATTTAAGGATACAGCTCTCAACACCCATATGAAACAGAACTGTAAACAGATTTTCTTTTTCTTTGGATATTTTACAAATAACTCATTTAAACTTTATTCTTGTTTTACTGTCATAGTATTTCATAACTTTTTTTCATTTATTCTCATAATGGTGACCAAAACCTTTGAGAACCACTGAGATAACTAGACTAAAGTTAACTATCTAAACAGAGTTCCTTACCTCACTAAGCTGTTATCTCTCTCAGTCTGACAGGAGAGAGCTCTCCCTCTCATTGTTTGAGAAACAGCTTCTAATATCCGTTAGCGCAGCTAGCTACCCAGATGCTAACAACAACAATGCAAATAGTGAGTTTGGTAGAAATATACTGTATAATAGTAAAGTTATTTAAGATGCTGCCATATTTATTGAAGATTTACATTATAAATATTCCTCAAAATTATTCAAAAGCATATTCTTCAAAACTCTTTGCTGTAGTATGACCAACAGAAGACTATTGATGTGCGTGTAGTGAGTTTGGCAGTAATAAGCTGTATAAAAGTGATTGAATATTATTGTATTCTCTTTTTTCGGAATTGCACTTTGCAGACGGTCCCTGAGCACTCGTTTCTTCTCCGGCTGCAGATAGAGACCAATGTAAAGTGTCCAGCTCGGAGGGCGGCGCGTATTGGCTTTTTTTTTTTATCGAAATGTGATTGTAGTTCGTTTTCAACCTCACCACGGTACTTTGGAGACGTCATTTATGTCTGAATAACGTTTTGTTAATGAGTTATTGATCCGTGAAATCAGAATCTCCCAATATCGTTCCAACTTTACTGAAGCCAGAAGACCGTCTCATTTCGTAGACCGCTCGGTTTGCTGTTCCATCCATCCATCCATCCATCTTCTCCCGCTTATCCGTGGTCGGGTCGCGGAGGTAGCAGTTCCAGCAGAGAGCCCCAAACTTTCTTTTTTCTGGCCACATCAACCAGCTCTGACTTGGGGATCCCAAGGCGCTCCCAGGCCAGCGAAGAGATATAATCCCTCCACCTGGTTCTAGGTCTACC
Source organism: Notothenia rossii (assembly GCF_949606895.1). Taxonomy (NCBI): domain Eukaryota; kingdom Metazoa; phylum Chordata; class Actinopteri; order Perciformes; family Nototheniidae; genus Notothenia; species Notothenia rossii. Next base: position 42,878,017 of record NC_136908.1, on the reverse strand, counting down.
CCTTGGTCTCTTCCCAACTGGACGTGCCTGGAACACCTCCCTAGGGAGGCGCCCAGGTGGCATCCTAACTAGGTGCCCGAACCACCTCAACTGGCTCCTTTTGACGCGAAGGAGGAGCGGTTCAACTCCGAGTCCCTCCCGGATGACCGAACTTCTCACCTTATCCCTAAGGCTGGTTTGCTGTTCCTTCACTTTATTTTTATATATATTTATTTTGGACGAAAACTTAGCGTGAGAAAAGAAAAGTGTGGCGTGAGTGCGTGAGATATGGGTTAATTGCGTGACTCTCACGCTCAATGCGTGAGTGTTGGCAGCCCTGATCTAGAGACTCTGCACCGTGCTCTGATGCTGTTTTTTATGCTTTATGAACGTGGACACACACAAACATATTCTTCATGACAAAAGTTTTAATCGAAATAAAAAAGTAAAGTGAAATGTATGCTCGTCACCCTCCCTCCGGTCCACATTAATACAAATGATCCCAATACGTATGATTGTATGAAAATATCTTAAAATAAATACAAATGTATTTATTATAAACGTTAGTCCTTAATATCACTATGTATATCATCATTCAAACATCTTTTAAAAGTTGAACAAACCCCACACAGCTCAGTGAAATGTTGACTTTATTTGATCATTTCAGTAAAAACTAATGTTCATATTTCTCTTTTTGATTATAATACTGATGAACGTTCAAAACAAAGCACTTTGGCAACTTACCACATACGTTTTAAAATGCTTTATAAGCACCGTAACTTTCATGATATAATTTCTCCGTCATAATCGTTTGTTTCCGTGAACGGCCGACTGTTGTGTGATGTCAAATGCTGCGGCTGCAAGGCATTGTGGGGCAGCATTTTCTCCTCTCCTTTCGGTTAGGGAGGTCCAGTGGTTCCTAAACTAAAGGAGGTTATAAAGGAAGTTTGAAACCTCCTTTCCTATCATTCTAGAGAATTCAAATGGCACTTATCAAGGCTGCCGCTGAGGGACTTCCGGGTCATTTCACTCCGTTAGGAAGGTTACTAAGCTAAATGGACTATTCGACTTCAGCCCTGGGTTGCGTTCCGATAATCCAAAAATCAGCTCCTAAATTCTAACCCTATCTTCTATTCCTTGACCTCTGAGTGAAACGTCACGGGGTTAAGGGATAGTGGATAGGAGAATTCAAAAGGATTTAAGAGAAGAGACTGCGGTACTTTAGAGAATCCGAATGCACTTTCACTATCCGACGTGTAATGCGCCAGCGGGCGTCATTGTGTGCGTCTGCTGCTGTGGTGAAACTATGGAAACTACAGTTTTCTATACAACGGACTACAACATGGATGTTTAATAAGAACGAGGGACTACTGTAAACTCATCTAGAGACTCTGCACCTTGCTCTGATGCTGTTGTTTTATTCTTTATGAACGTGGACAACAGAGAAACATATTCTTCATGATCAAAGTTGGAATTGAAATAAAAAAGGAAAGTGAAATGTATGCTCGTCACCCTCTCCCTCCGGTCCAAATTAATACAAATGATCCCAATACGTATGATTGTATGAAAATATCTTAAAATAAATACAAATATATTTATTATAAACGTTAGTCTTTAACACCTATCACTATGTATATCACCATTCAAACATCTTTTAAAAGTTGAAAAAACCCCACAAAGCTCAGTGAAATGTTGACTTTATTTGATAATTTCAGTAAAAACTAATGTTCATATTTCTCTTTTTGATTATAATACTGGTGAACGTTCAAAACAAAGCACTGTGGCAAGTTACCACATATGTTTTAAAATGCTTAATAGGCACCGTAACTTTCATGATATAACTTCTCCGTCATAATAGTTTGTTTCCGTGAACGGCCGACTGTTGTCAAGGCATTGTGGGGTAGCATTTTCTCCTCTCCTTTCGGTAAGGAGGTCCAGTGGTTCCTAAGCTAAAGGAGGTTATAAAGGAAGTTTGAAACCTCCTTTCCTTCCATTTAGAGAATTGGAACGGCACTTATCATGGCTGCCACTGACGTACTTCCGGGTCATTTCACTTGGTTAGGAAGGTTCCTAAGCTAAATTGACTATTGGGTTGCGTTCGGATAGTTTAAAAATCAGCTCCTAAGTACTAACCCTATCTCCTATTCCTTGACCTCTGAGTGAAACGTGAGGGAGGCACAAAGTTTGATATAGTGTATTTCTGGTATATTCATTTTAATGTCACCTCATATACTCGTGTGTGTTAAATTTGAAGGGACAAAGTACATTTCTCCTCTTTTAAATATAGCGCAATAGTATTTTCTTCCACTTTTATGTGTAATCAAAAGGGTGTTTTTTTGGCTATCTGTGGTTGAGAATAATACAAATGACCTTTGACATCTTCTTTGCAGTTCCCAGACCTTTGAAGAGGCCCTGAGTCTCTGGCTTCTTCTGTTAAGTGTAAAAACTATTATTGATTAAGCCAAAGGGGGTTTTCCTCAAATATAATGCAGTTAAAGTCTTGTTAAATAAATGATTCATTTCCTGTAGACCCCAAAAGAGGCCTTGAGAATTGAGTCACACAGTTAAACGAGACCATAGTCCTTTGTTCTCATTTTTAAATGTATTCATTCCAGATAGCTGACTTTTAGGTGAGAAGAAGGTCAGGGAAGACCTTAGGGCATGGGAACAGTTAACTTCTGTTGGTTGACTGATTCGGTGGCCGTCATGGGACGATGGCGTTTGGATATTTACAAGTATGGCTTTCATAAAGAAAAACAGGTGACATTTGTATGATGGGCTGCATAGGGATAATGTTGGAATTGAAATAAAAAATGAAAGTGAAACTTATGCTCGTCACCCTCTCCCTCCGGTCCACATTAATACAAATGATCCCAATACGTATGATTGTATGAACTATGAAAATATCTTAAAATCAATACAAATGTATTTATTATAAACGTTAGTCTTTAACACCTATCACTGTGGATATCACCATTCAAACATCTTTTAAAAGTTGAACAAACCCCACACAGCTCAGTAAAGACTGTGAAATGTTGACTTTATTTGATCATCTCAGTAAAAACTAACGTTCATATTTCTCTTTTTGATTATGATACTGATGAACGTTCAAAACAAAGCACTTTGGCAACTTACCACATACGTTTAAAAATGCTTAAGCACCGTAACTTTCATGATATAATTTCTCCGTCATAATCGTTTGTGTCCGTGAAAGGCCGAATGTTGTGTGACGTCAAATGCTGCGGCTGCAAGGCATTGTGGGGCAGCATTTTCTCCTCACCTTTCGGTTAGGGAGGTCCAGTGGTTCCTAAGCTAAAGGAGGTTATAAAGGAAGTTTGAAACCTCCTTTCCTATCATTCTAGAGAATTCGAACGGCACTTATCATGGCTGCCACTGAGGGACTTCCGGGTCATTTCACTCGGTTAGGAAGGTTCCTAAGCTAAATGGACTATTCGAATGCAACCCTGGAAATCTTCGCTTTGCTTCCCCACAATGCAGTTCGGCGAAACGCGAGGCAAAGAGACGTCACCCCATTCAAAGTGAATGGGCAGAAGTGTTGGATTTTTTTAACGCTGCTGTGTGGAAGGGCCGTTAAGGTGACAAGTTAAAATGGACATCTGTACATATAGTGACATATCAATCTACATATTTGGTCTACGGCTAATATATTAACATGGGTTGTGGAAACAGTGTATATTTATGTCCAGTGATTTTATTTATTTTTTACATTATTGACCCCTTGTTGTGCAGCCTGATGGCTACAGGCACAAAGGACTGTCCGAGGCGCTTGGTGCTGTGTCGTGGAGGGATGAGTCTGTGGCTGAACTCCTCCTCTTCACTAGCTCTGCATGGACTACAGAGCTACACTGTAAAATAAAAACTTGTAGAAAAACGGTCAAAGTACTGGCAGCAGCCGCTGCCAAACAAAACCCCTTAAATGAAAGTGGACCTATCATGCTATATTTGAACAATATATTTTAGGGCCATACCTATATAAAGTATATAAATATAGTTTTTTTTTCAAAATACCAAAACGATCCTGCATTTTAGCCATGTCTCATTTCGCTCTTTCCAGCGCTGTTTTTGCAGGGGGGTGTGGTCAGCTGCAGCTCACAGAATCAGCCCCCTGCAAAAACAACGCTGGAAAGAGCAAAATGAGGAGAGGGGAGCGTGCTCTGAGGTCAGCTGCTAGGCTGAAGCAGGGAGAAGAGGGGGAGAAAAAGAGATCTCCGTCCTCCGTGTTTTATTCTTATAGAAGTAAGAAGAGAAGTAACGGGGCTGAAACCCTTTTTACGCAGCGGTCCAGACTACATCAAACGGCGACACATATTCAGTTGCCAGTTACTTTGGCATTAGGGCAGGGATATCTAGATACTTTCCAAGGTTTGACATAATGAATTGTGCTACTTTTAAAGCAAGCAACGATGTTTTCAAATCTGTAATAAAAAAGCTCCTCAAAAACACTATCGAAGCAGTTCCTGTCGTTGCTGCGTTAGTTCAAACAGTAACAACGGACTATTTTCTTAGCGGATGCATGTCAATTTAAATCAATACATACAACTATTTTTTAAATCAATAAAATCATTTTCTAAATCCATAAAAGCATTTCAATTAATATTGGGAGTCATGTCGTTACTTTGTTGAGAATGTGGCCATGTAATAAGCGGGATAATGTGCACATTGCACATTGCCTAACGTGCCTTCATGCCGATCTAGATCCCTCCGCTTCGCGTCGGGCTCCTGATCAGCCTGTCGGTGTTCTTTTCCCCATAATGACCGAGTCGCTGCACATTATCCCTTACATACCATTATATAGAGTCATTATTCATTTTTTTTAAAGCAGGAGGCGCAAACGCTTGCCTCGGGGAGGGAGAAAAAGAGCCACAGGGGAGAGAATAATATGCCAGACACTTACAGGCCTGGCATATGTACTACAGAGTCTCCAGCGCTTTCGAGCGGCAATGGCCGGCCGTGGCCCAACCTCTCATTCCCCTGATAGGTGGAGAATTGTCCAATAGCCGTAGCGCCACCGTCCTGACCAGGACAGTGTTAAAATCTGGATCAGTCTGTATCAGATCCGTTGCAGCCCCTTTTTTAGAGATTTGGGTATGGAGGAAAATAGAGAGGGTTGTGTTTTCTGACACTTGGTGAGTTCCCTGGAGCCACAGGGACACATATTCATAGGGATCTAACGATACCAAAAACTCACGGTACGATAATATCGCGATAACAAGTCCACGGTAGGGTATTTATCGCGATATTGAATAATAAAGGACTTTTTTTTTTTTAAATTAACTCGGAAAATGTTTCTTTATTACATAATACATCTGATTTGTACAGCATTTTAGTAGGATAGCAGTATTTTAAAGTGTCAAAAACAAAGTGACAGTGACAGACTGGAACAAGAAAACCAGTGTTTTTACTAGTACTACCAAACAAAGTAGGCATTTTCTTTGTGCCACTGCATCTCACAAATAAACAAGCTAATAATCAGACCCTGCAATACAATAAATCAGTGGTTCTCAAACTTTTTCTGTCATTCCCCACTTTGAACAGACGGGCCTTTTCAAGCCCCGTTTGAGCTACTTTCAAAAAATAAAACAAGTCGTGAGCTACTTTTACTCCTCTTTTTTGTTTTTCTGCAGTGTATATATTTAGCACATTTTAACATTATTATATGCTACCTTTAACCTTTGTGTGCTGTTTGGGTCTGTGAGACCCGTTTTCAGTGTTTACTAAAAATAAAATGTATGCAATTTAATTATTTTAACCTGCTTTATTTGGTGGTGGACGTCACATCCTCTAGGGGGGTCCGGGGGCATGCACCCCCAGGAAGATTTTTTTTAAATGTTGAAGTTAAATGCATCAATCTGGTGCACTTTGAGCTAGGGCTGCTCAGTTAATCGTATTTTAATCGCAATTACGATTTTGGCTTGCAACGGTTATGAAAACAACATAATCGAAATAAAACTTTTTTTTTATTTTTTTAAATAGGTTTTTCAGTTGAATTATACTTAAAGTTCAGGGTAATCAACTGTTAAAAACATCCTTTTCAAATTATGATTTTTTTATTATGTTTTCAAAGTAAATGGTTAATCGTTTTTAATAATCGTGATATCAATTATTGACCCAAATAATCGAGATTATGATTTTTGCCATAATCGAGCAGCCCTACTTTGAGCACAACATGAATTTATGGATACAGCTCCAGTGTTTCCCACACAATGTTAATACTTGGGCGGGCCGCCCAGGTATATTAAGGCCCGCCCAAGTATATTTCGGACCTTTTAAAAAAAAAATGTATCCGTCCGCGAGCGACGCCATCTGCGAGTGATTAACTAATGGACAATGAGCCCTCGCTCTACGTCTCCTGTGCCTGTTCGCTCTGCGGTTGATTAACTAGGGGACAATAATCCCCCCCTGTTGGCTCTGCGATCGATTAACTAGTGTATGATCCCTCGCTCGACACCTCCTGTTCGTGCTGCCATCGCGTGGAGGGAAACGAAAAACGGAGAAGACGACGTTAATTTAGAAGACGCGGACACTAAGGTAAAGTAACTATTTTCTCCTTATTGTGTTGCTGTTTTCTGACTTTGGTAGGAGATTCGAATTATTTGAAGTTAGTGGCAACTAAGAGTGTATTTAACGTAACCAGGCCAACTTTGCTGCGTGCAAGTTACGTGTGCTAAATTAAATATAAAAAAGATTATAATTTGTTTTCTCTTCGGGCTATGCCAGTTAGAAGGACACAGATTAACTTTAGCTAAGGTTAGACTGTTAATTTCCCCTGCATTACTCCTCAGATATGAGTATTCAAAAATATTTTAAGAGAATACGGCGTGAGGATGAGGAGGAGAGACCACAGGTAACTTAGCCAATGTTAGCATTTTGCTTGCAATGGCAATAATAAATGCATACGTCTCAATAATGATATATGTCGGTTCATTTGACCTGAAATTATACAATTGCAGTCAACAGTGAGTTGCAATGCAGAGACCAAACTAGATTCAAGCTTGTTTTCAATTCTAGCCGGTGGTCAGTGAAGATGCTGGCACAACTAGTCAGAGTACTGAGGGAGAGGCAGCAGGTCCCAGTGTGGTAGAAGCAGCAGCAGGTCCCAGTGTAGAAGCAGGTGCAGGTCCCAGTGTGATACAAGCAGCAGCAGGTCCCAGTGTGGTACAAGCAGGTGCAGGTGAACAAGCAGCACAGTTCCAAGCATCACAGACACAGACACAGACATAGTATAATAGCAAGGAGAACTCTACCATTTAAATGCAGTAATACCAATGCATTATTTTCAGATTCCAAGCATCGCCACTCAGGATGGAACCCTGATTGGCTCAAAATGCCACAGTTCAAGAATTGGCTCTACCTCACCCAGCATGGTATGAATGGCATTTGCAAGTTCATATTTGTAATAAAACTTATTTTTTGTAAGAATTAACACGTTTTTCTTTTTAAAAAGGAATGTTATGCCGAATCTGCAGGCAACACAAGCCTCCAATAAAGAAAGGCCCCTTAAAATGGGCTTTCATAGAAGTTGGGATTCTTGTTTTCCGCAAGGATTATATCGAGCGCCACATCTCCTCAGAGCCTCATCAATATAGTGTAAAGCATCAGGTCTCACTTGCATCAGGTATATCATTTTTTTATGTAAAGCTAATTTCTGCAACCTATCAACCATGTTTGGCTCATATAATGAATTATGTCTTTGCCCTTGGTCTAGGCTACTCAGTGATGCAGGCTTTTGAGCCCACAGTTATTATGGAGCATGAGGCCGTCATAGGTGGATTCAAATGCCTTTACTGGCTAGTAAAGAATGAGATGGCTCACCACACCAACTACCCTAAGCTCTTAAGTTTAGCTCAGCTTTTGGGTTGTGATTACTTTGAAAATCTGAAGGTAAACCTAGTACAAAATGATGCTTGTGAAACTAAGAACTTTGACCAGCTAAATGTTAAATGATGTCTTTTTCTCAGGTGGATCAAAGAAACAATTATCAATCACAAAGAATAGTGGATGAAATGCTGGAGATCCTTGCAGAGATAGTAGAGTCGCCTATTTTGGAAGAGATAAGGTCATCTCAAGCAATCAGCCTAGAGGTTGATGAAACCACAGATGTATCTGTAAACCGCCAGCTGGATTTACATGTTAGGTGGGGTATTTTTTAAAGGTATGATGTGCATTTAAATAAAGATGTAGGCCTAGTTAAACTTAATATTTATTAATATGTGTGAAAACCTATACATTTTTATTTTAGACACCTGGATAAAGAGGGTTATGTTTTCAACCACTTCCTTGACCTGGTAACTCTGGAAGATGGGAAAGCTGACAGCGTTGTTGCTGCCATCAACAGTGTACTACAGAAGAAGGATCTCCCGGTAGACAGGCTCTACGGACTCGGGACAGACGGTGCAGCAGTGATGACGGGTATGGAGTTTATGGTTAAATCTAATGGATTGTGTGAAATGTGTATTTTCAGCTGTTATTAAAGGAAACAAAATGACGCCCTCAACACTGCATTTAATTCTTAAACTTAGGCCGTCTGAATGGAGTGGCAAAGCAGCTCACAGACAGTTTTCCAAAGCTGGTTTCTGTAGCGTGTGCTGCTCACAGACTAGCACTGGCATGCAAAGATGCCTCAAATGCTGTCAGGTATATGGCAAACTTCAGGAACCACCTGCAGGGACTGCACCTATTCTTCCGAAATAGTGCAAATAGGTCAGCCACACTGAGTGCTGCCGCTACCACTCTTGGTCTGAACGACTTGAAAGTCAAGGTGTGTTTTCACCTATTTTCATAATACTATTGTGGTGTCATATTATTTACATATATTTTACTTACCAGTGTTTCTACTTGTTGTTAGGAGGTGAAAGATACAAGGTGGCTATCGCAGCACCTAGCTGTTCAAAACCTCCAGAGGAACCTTCCAGCTGTGCTGGCTGCTCTGGCAGAAGAAGCAACCACAAGGAAGTGCCCAGTGGCCAAAGGTCTATAATGTCTGTGCCACATACCGCTTTGTGGCTGCCCTCTACCTTCAGGCAGATGTGCTGCCCCACATTGCAATGCTGTCTAAGGTGTTTCAGAGAGCTGATGTGAACTTTCTCCACATAAAGGAGTAGGTAGATTACAAAGAAATGCATTTGATGCTCCCAGTTATTTGCATTATCCATCCTATTATATTGTTGTCTTTTTCCACATTTAGGTGCCAGTCACACTTGTTACTCTGAGGAGAATTCTGGAGGCAGGCGAGACCCCACTCCCCGGAACGTTCCTTGCTCGCCTACACCAAGACTTGGACAACCCAGGTGGACTTGGGGCGTTTAGCATTGCCGGAGAGGAGGAGAGGATCAGGAGGGGAGCGCCCCCGGGAAGATATATGGGCCAGATTTGTCAGAGATGTAAATACATCCCTTCTTACTTTTACATTCCAATATTTATTTTCCTTGAACTGAAAAATGTATAATATCATTCCAGGTCCTCAAACCTTACATCTGCAGCCTGGAGAGCAACATTGAGAGCAGGTTCCAGCATATTGAAGTGCTGGGGGCCTTCAGTGTCCTGGGTCCAAAGGCAGTTACCTCCAATGATGTAACCAACATTTCAATGTTGCAGACCCTTGCCAACAAATTCATCCCAGGGCAGGATGCCACAGTTATCCAAGAGTGGACCTCCTACAAGCAGCATGTTCTTGAAGGAACATTTAAGGTTGGTAAATACCTAAATTAATATGAACTTGACGGTTAGAATTGCTTGTTTTGACATCTGTAAATGTTTCAATTATACTGTATACTCATTTGCCCTGCCTTGGCTAATCTCTGAAGGACAAGACACAAGCTGAGATCATGCAGCTCCTGGCCAGTGAGAAGGACGAATGGGCAGAAATATACCCAAACCTCAGCCTTCTCTCTTCAGCGGGGTTGGTCATCCCTGTCTCCAGTGTAAACTGCGAGAGGGATTTTTCTACGATGAACAGGGTACGTGTCTTGCATGTCATTCTGTATAGTTCATTTAAAACAAACTGTCTGTTTTACAGATGAAAACTGACATGAGAAACCGACTGAAAGGGGAGCACCTGGCTGCATGTATGCGGATAGCAGTCAGTGGACCAGCGGGATGGGATGAGGCGTTCTCATACACACAGGCGTTGGAGCTGTTCTTCAACAAACCTAGACGGATTAAGTGCTCTGACAAACAGTGCCATCTTTGTACAAAATGAATATTGCCATACAGTAATGTAAAGTTAATGAATAAACCTGTTGTTAAAACTTGTTGTTTGTCACATGTGTTGCACGTCACAAGCCCGCCCCGCGGTCCGCTCACACCGCTCGCAGCCCCCCCCCCCTGGCACCTTCCCCCCAAGTCTATTTCAGATCTGTGGGAAACACTGAGCTCTAAACACTCAGATGAAAGGGAGCTGTATACTTTTCAATAATCCAAACATCCTTTAGAATATGATCACAACAAATCATTTAAACTTGTTTATTGTTTAAATGTTTTTGGTTTCGTCAGTGTGGGGCATCGGCGGGTGGAGGGAGGGAGGGGGGAGTGTAGTGAGTGTACTGTGATATTACAATATATGAAATGGCATCGATTATTGTACACTATAATGAAATAAAAAGACTTGTAAAAAAAAAAAAACTTGTTTATTCTTATCTTATGTTACCTAGTTAGCATTCTTTCTTTTTATTTATGCATACTAATCCCTCCCCTTTTAAACTTTTTACTGTCCTATAGTACACATTGGAATGATTTCTTACTTTATGTTTTACAACTTTATTAAATAGATAAAGTCTCTCTCTCTCTCTCTCTCTCTCTCTCTGCTCTCTCTCTCTCTCTCTCTCTCTCTCTCTCTCTCTCTCTCTCTCTCTCTCTCTCGTCTCTCTCTCTCTCTCTTCTCTCTCTCTCTCTCTCTCTCTCTCTCTCTGACTGCAACGGCTGTTGTGTGTGTCTGTGAGAGCGTTTTCACATGTGTGTATGAGAGATGTTTACCAGTGGCGAGCCTCTCTCTGAGGGCCTAAGATATTCTACAAAATAATATTAAAAAACATTAAAACAAATTATATTTCTCTTATATATATTTTTTAAATATGTTTTTAGTCATATTTGTCATTAGTTTTACCAAAAATAACTTGATTAAATTGTATTTAAAATAACATTTCCAAAGAACTAAATACTTTGAATCTGCCTATTCATTTTCTGTTTGAATGTGAAGGGTTAAATGAAAGACGCTCGTCTCTGCTGCGAGGTGAAGACAGGAGCTGTTGGACGTCCAGCTATGAATTCACAGAGGGCCCAGCTATAGTAACTGAACGAGAGAGTAATGTCAAATGACGTACACAATTGACCAATCATATCTTCCCTCTAAATGGGTGGGCTTTATTATCGCGGACTTTATGACAAGTTCCGCCTGCTGTGAAACGTTTCTTGTTTCCATAGCAACAACAACAACTGTCAACAGCGTAAACTCGCCTTCAAAATAAAACATGCCAAATTACACTTAAGACATACACTGCAACGAAAGTAACAAACACAATGCAATATCCTTTTCAATTTCAAAGAACACAAATTGCGGTTATTTACAGGTGTTGGTTTTGTGTGGTAGAGGGTCGCTTTCATTGATGCGTTTTGCGACCCCGGCCGTTGTTTTGATATTCCACCAGTGTGAAAAAAAACAATATATATATATATATTTTTTTTTATTTTGTATTTCACGACCCACCTATCACATCTCTGGGCCCCACCAGTGGGGCGCGCCCCACACTTGAGAAACGCTGCAATAAATCAAGTTCACTTTAGTTTTTCAAGTAACTCAACTCAAACTCACTAGTCACTCACTCAGCATCATCAGACAGGTTTTTAGGAATATGAGAATGTCCACATTTCCAGGTATTTATAAGCTGGGATGTTTGGGCATTTACAATATCCCCTGCTCTGGAAAAAACACTCTCGCTTGGTACTGATGTTGCTGGACAGCAGTGGTAGCGTTAACCGAATATTTTATTATTTATTATCATTATTTACGAATAAAAACTATTTAAATTAGAGTGTGTATTTTTCTTTCATATTTGCCACACTTGGTAACCGTTTTATAAAAGCAATAGCTCACTTCAGGCCCGTGATATATGCTCATTATATCACAGCTAAGGGGTTTGTCGACCTCCGCTTCGCGTCGCGTCGGCCGAACCAGCCCCTTAGCTGTGATATAATGAGCATATACCACGGCCTGTCGTGAGCTATTGCTTAAGTATACATATCTGTAAATTGTATAATTTTATTTTTGTATTTGGGATTTCTCTTTGTGTCCACTCAAATACACTTGGCCCTTTCTCTTTTTCCATGTGGAAAATGGCAGCTGCATATTCTGCTTTTCTCATCTGGCTCCCTGTCTGCTCGTCTACAATGAGAAAATTATATAATTAATTACTAATAATCATTTAAACCTGTTATTACCAATATTTCACAAATTATTCATGTAAACTTAAGAGCAGAGCTGTATGTTGAGTGTCAGCTTTGCTTGGTTCATCTTACTGGCGGGCAGCTACATGGATGTCGGTGCGGTCCACAATAATTTTGCAGTTGAAGGCAGAATGATTTATTATTGACTCAGAATGAAGCACAACTTCATGTCATACAAGTATATTGACTTTATTTGTAATTGTGTAAAAAAATATGAGCATTGATTAGCAAGCAGGACCTGCAGGAACAGAGAATGGTGATGGATGGAGCTGGGAAGAGAGAAGAATAAAGAAAACAGATCAACTTTATTATCGGATATTAAAAATTATATTTCAAAACAAGTTATAGCTCCTACAGTTTTCTAGTATGTAAAGATGATTTCACATGACTAATGCAAAATATCAGCACTCAATACATCGTGTCTCTGGGGGGTGCATTGTGCCTTTGATGTATATAAATAATTTACCATAACCAAATACTATTACGTACAGTGGAAATCAGGTTGCCAGAGCAGGTCAGTCCAGTGTGGCATGTTCCTCAGGGTCTCAGCAGTTACAGGTGAGGTAAAGAAAATAAAAGAGAAAAGGTCAGTAACAACACTTTAAAGTAACAACACTGAATAATTATCTCTTTTAATAATTTTCTCTCAGTAATCACTCAACTACTGTCTTTCCAACAAACAGATTGACTCACCCTCACTGTCATCACAATGAAACACGTCCAGAAGAATGTCATGCAAAGCTGCCTGCCTTCCTTCCTTCGACTCTCCCTGAACTGCCTGATCTTTTAATGTTCAATTTTAACAATTTGTGCAGATAGCATTCAGTAGAAAAGATCGCTGATGCTAATGTGGCTTTAGCCTACCTCCCGCCCCTTAGCACCTGGTGGGGGGGGCGAGAGGCTACTCTTCCAATGTTTCACAAAATACTTACCATCATGACTACTCTTACTGTTTAACATTTTGGTTTACTTCATGTTAAGGCTAATACAAATGACAAGGCTAAGTAATGTAATGTAATGCTAACTAACATACTCGCTACTAGCTAGGTAGCTAACTTGACTATGTTGCATGCAAAACATGTATATTACCTGATATGTTTGGTCCAACGACTCCTGGTCCTTTCCTCAGACGGGAAGGTATAGAACGAGCAAGTGGTACGATCACTTTTGTGATTACAACCCGGTACAAAGCACACAGGCATCTTGTAAAAGTGAATTTATTGGAGCAATCTCGGAGGGAATAAATCAGTCTTCTTCTTCTTCTTTGCTTTAATTGAGAGATCTTCTTCTTCTTCTTTTTTTTGCGAGTCGCAACCAGTCTTAGAGCATTATCGCCTATGACATCACTTACGTGACCAGAATGCATTTGGGATTTGTAGTCTTTCGAGTTGCGTATTTTTCATAGTCTTATATTTCAACAGTTTTACGACAAACGGTGACTTTTTTTTTACATGGAAATGATTGTTTAAGATTGACAAACATCATATGTGTCATTCGTGGCACAATTCAAACGGGATCAAAAGATAACTTTTCTCTCTCCATTGACTTCAATGTATAATTTTCCGCGTCCGGTGGTCCCATGGAAGCTCCGGAAGGGGAGGGACTTAGCCTCTCTATAAGGGATTATAACGGATTTATAACGGATATTTTACGATCCTGTCTGTCAAAATGACGGATAGCGAAAAAGTCTAACGCCACCTCAGTGGGACGGAGAGATATGCTTTGGCCATGGGTGACAGCAGTGGGTCAAACTGTGCATTGTCTCTCCACCACTTTAAAAACAATAGCTTTTGCCAAGAAGGTGAGGCTTATTGACAGGGCGAGATATAAATATATTGTTGGTACTTGTCAATGTCTCTAGGTGTGTAAATGTAGCCCTGTAAATACGATATCCTTTTGAGTTATCTGTTGTTTTATGTTCATGTTGTAACCTACTTGCTGCCATGTTGGACAGGTCTCTCTTGAAAAAGAGATCGATGATCTCAATGGGACCACCTGGTTAAATAAAGGTTTAAAAAAAAAGATGTTTTTTTTTTTAAATCGCGGTAGATTTTGTCAGTCTCACGACGGTATTGGGACGTTTATTTACCGCGATACCGCAATATTCGGTATATCGTTACATCCCTATATATTCATGTACAAAAGACGTACAAAAGTGCATTTTGCATGATAGGTCCCCTTGAAAGTAAAATACTTTCACTGAAATAAAGTGAATAAGCCATTAATTTACGGGAATTGTCCTTAAAGATTTTACAGGAAAACACTGTAATTTTAAAGATTTATCTAATCCTTTTAGTCAATAACCTTTAATAAAAGTACAGCACTAATACTTATACGGGCAAATAGTCTAATATTACAGATTTAGCCTCTCTTTTTAAAGTCAATAACCTTTAATAAAAGTACAGCACTAATACTTCTACGGGCAAATACTCTAATTTTACAGATGCATCCTCTCTTTTTACAGTCAATAACCTTTAATAAAAGTACAGCGCTAAAACTTCTATGGGCAAAAAACCCATAAAAAAAATTGTCAAATGACTGGCAGCAGCGGCTGCCAAAAAAAACCCATAAAATTAAAGTAAAAATACTTTAACTGAAATAAAATGCAAAAGCAATTAGTATACAGAAATTGTCCTTAAAGAGCATCTTGCAGGTTTTTTTTTTCTACATTATGCTTAAACTTGCTTGAAAATTACAATTAAAAAAATGAATGTAGGATTTGATATGTTTTACGAGACATAAGGGCAGGAATTCAGAGGGAAAGGAGCAGTTTTGAGCTCTGCTCTTAAAGATGGCTTTTTTTTAAGGTCATACGTCAAACGCGTCATATTACATAACAAAGGGGAAACATCTCCGCTCTGACCGCGGGTATAGTTAGTAGTTGTGTGTGCGTGGTGGCTGTCACTCCTGGCTCCCGGCTCAACCTCCACTCACCTGCTGCAATCAGCTGTGCACCCTCCCCGACTACACACCTTCTTTCCATCAAGAGGCTCCACAACATTTCTCCGCCAGATCGTCAAGTATCAGCCGTATCTCGCGTCTCTCCTCCGGTACACAGCACCGTAGTGTGGAGTTGCATTAGGTAACGCGAGATACGGCTGATACTTGCAAATTAGTTTCTGTTATGGATCAGTATCAACAGTCCTGCCAGTAACGTTACTATATTATCAATGCTACTTTAGTTATAGCCTGATATATGATAGCTAACTTCACAATGTTGTGATGTGACGTTAGCTAACATTCTGTAGCTAACGCCGGTCACTCACCAAGATAGCTGCCCAGTTCTCCACTGGTTCTCCTCACACCACAGCTCAATTTCTCTCCGATGGCCGTTATTTCTTCTAATCCTTGGCTGCTCCTGGTCTCTTGGACGCCTAGCAGGCTCATAATTATAAGGCTGTGGTCCGTCATATGCATTTGAATATTCATGTTCAACTTCTTCTGTGTCTTCCGTGTCGAAACTAGCATTGGGATGCATGTTTATTAATACGTTACACCGGCCGCTCTCCCCCTTGTTTCCCCCATGTTACGTCACACGCGGGAGTTCAGGTGCCGAGGCTTTTTTATGCGGAAGGGAAAATGTCTTACAAAAACGAAGCCAGATGTCACTGTGGTGTATATTTCTGTATATTTTTTTGAAAATCTAGTGTATTCATCATTTTCCTACACATTTATTCACAGGTGTCTTTAACTTGGAAGTTGCTCTTTAAAGATTTTAGAGGAAACTTTCCTCTTTTCAAAATCCATTGTCTTAAAATGTTACATTAAAATACCGATTGTGTGATACTATCAGGTGTTATTTATATAACGCCTTGTTAATGTGTTAGCACACTTTGGGTTATATATTGATGGAGTGCTCCGGAACCAAAATAAACTAAGCACCAACAAGCACTTGGACGACTAAGATGTTTCAGCAACACAGTGTACAGAGTACGTTACCTGGTTCCAGCCACTCCTTGTCCCTTGCTTCTCCCTCCAGAGGTGGATGTGCAGAGTAGGGAAATGCAGGAGTGCCGTGTTCATGGATGTCCTGAACATGATTCGCCATACTTTGCCACTTGGCTTCCATCACATCTGGATCTCCATCAGGAGTGGAAGCTGCAGTCCACTACAGGTGATTGATGATGGCTGGCCTCCACAGCTTCAGGTCCTTACACTCCCTCTCCTTTGCAGCAGCATCCAAAACTTTCCCTGGACCTGTTTCACAACAGAAACAAAATGTTAAAAAAAGAAAATGTAATTATAAACAAATTTCAGCCTAATCACACCTACCAACATCAAGATACATACTTTTACCAATATGCCAGATATCAAAGAAATGAGTCGTTCCTCCTGGACACAACTCCTCCCGCACCCACTTGGCAACCTAAAGAGTGAAACACAACACCTTAATTACTTACTAACTAGTAAGAAAATGCATTTTTTGCTGTTAATATGGTGCGCCAAGAATCTTTGTGTGTACATATGTCTGTTCGTTCTTGTGTGTCTTTACCTGGCGATTTCGATCCGTAATAAGGACTGAAACTTGCATGTGTTGTTCCTTAAGGAAGTCAATGCTGCGTTTCAGACCCTCTAGTTCACACCAGGTGCTGCTTGGGACCTCTGAGCTCTGTAAAACAACATTATGCAGTCATATCACTAACCGTGTCACATCAGACGAAAGCACATCTGATTTGTGTGACTGATAACGTTAACTTACCTGGACAAGTTGAAGATCCAAAACCTTGTTTATACTATCCTCGATCAAGGAGTAGGTGCCATATTTGGCATAATGGCCAGGAGAGTCTGACCTATGAGTGTCAAAAACAGTTTAATTCAGACGTTAAAGCCCAAAAAACAATGCAATGCAGTTATTGTATGTTGCTTTGGATAAAGCTAAATTAATGTAATTTAAATATTGTTTTGACCTCTTTTTGATATCAATAATACAAGCTGAAGTGTTCTACCTGCAGTCACCAGAGAGGATTAACCCACCCCCCCATCTCCTTCACTTCTCGGATGATCCCAGCCTGCTCAGTTTGCCAGGCCTGCACGATAGTAGGGATTGTGAACAGGCGTTGATGGCGGAAGAAGGTGCCGACACTGATGCACTGAAGCCCTAACAGTTTCAACATCCTGGGTAGCCATGCAACCTGAAAAGTGGATGGCCACACTGAGTAACAGGTTGCAGGCTGGCATGTTTCTGTACAGCATTGGCTGGTTCTGCCAAAGACGCTCATACCCACATGCTGCACATACCTAAGAGATGTGAAAAGCAGAAGATTGCCAGTACAACTCTTAGTCAGTCAAAAATCAATTATACCATAAAACTAATGAAGTATAGACACAGTGAATTGATAAAACATTAAAAAAAATTTTTACATACAGGTTATGAATACAACCTTTATTTTTACATCAGTGGAATTCACACATATCCTCTTACTTGTTTTATCTTTATATACGTTCCCTCTTGCTGCTCCACATTACCCTGTGTTTCCCACAACAGGAAGGGCAAAAGGTGAACAAGGACATCAGCTGGGTTTGGCACACAATTAACTTGTCAGCAGCACTGAAAAAAAAAAAAAACACTTGTTATTTCTGACCGACACAATTTGGTAATACAGTACACATCATCTAAAATTAAAAGAAGCTTTACTTGAGATCAACATTAGTTCGCTGCAGTGGCTCTTTTGATGGTTCCTCGTCAGACGACTCGCTCATAATTTCCTTCTCTGGGCTCTATGGCATATCCCCAGGGTGGTCCATGGTCAGGGGCGGACCTAGCACATTTGGTGCCCTAGGCGAGCTTCACCACTGCGCCCCCCCCAAAAAAAATATCAAAACATCTTAACAGTTATACAGTAAAGTACTGCAGCTTTATTTATTACAAGCAAGAACAAGAGCTAAGAATAAATGTAAAGTGCACACTAAAGAATTAAAACAAATAAACAACTTAGCTAACAAACTATAATAATATCAATAACAAACAATAAAAGAATGTGCAAATTTGCTTTCAAAGAAAATTAAGAAGAAATGTAAAGTGCACACTAAAGAATTAAAACAAACAACTTAGCTAACAAACAATAATAATAATAACAATAACAAACAATAAAATAACGTGCACATTTGCTTTAAAAGAAAATTATGTATTGTAAAATATGTTACACATGTCAAATAATCAAAATATAATATGCTAAATAAACAAACAAATACATAAAAATTACAAATTCACTTTGTCTCAAGAACTATTTACATTCCACTCCCTATCATCACACAAGGTTGGCCTACATATTAGCTCCTACTGGTTTCCATTTACAGTGCAATCCTTCTGGCCTTCCTCGCTGCAAAGTCATCAATCACATGATCATATGAAATCTGACCACCAACCTCATGGTTAATACTGATTACAGCCAGACCACTGAGGCGTTCTTGAGCCATGGTGGACCTCAGGTATGTTTTCAAGAGTTTTAATTTGGAAAAACTCCTCTCGGCTGAAGCTACTGTTACTGGTAGCGTTGCACTGATCCGCAGAGCAATACACAAGTTGGGATATATTTCGGTGAGCTGCTTTGTGTGTATGAATTTCAACAACTCAAGAGTTGTCATGCTCTTTGATGGCAAGTCAGGTACATTTTCCAACTCCTGAGCCAGCTCCTTCCCATCCAAATCAGATTGCCCTCCATGGCTTAAGGTGTGTGCAAGTGCCTCTGCTTGCTTCATCAGCTCTTGGTGTGGCAGGTCTGGGAAGTTGTACAGAATGCCAAACTTGTCTTGCACATGTTCAAGAGTGGTAAACCTCTCCTTTTGTGCTGACACTGCAGCATCTACCACCACGTTAAAGAACGTTACCTCCAGATTTTGCAAGGCATTCCTCAATGGCTCATCAGGAGACTCATATGAGAAGTGCCTCTTTGTTGACTTCAGCCGCTTTTGCACAAGGACTGCATCCACATTCATGTCTTCACACATGTCCTTGGCTGATGTTTGTGCAGCCACAAAGCCTGTGGCTCTGTAGGATTTGAGAGCTTTTTCAGTCTTTTTCAGTAGACTTACTGCTACATCCACTTGCATTGTTTGGGACTGCAGGACTTTGCTCACCTGCTGAATTTGACTTAACATGTCATACCAGACCACTGTGCACAGTGAAAAGCGGAATGACCCCACTTCTTCTGCCAGAGACTGGGCTTCAATCCTGATGATTGGGTCTTTGGCCTGGTTTCTCACCTCAAGCAGTGCCTCTCTCACAGCTGCGGCTTCATATCGCAGAGGCTCCACAGCTTTCACTCTGCTCTCCCATCTGGTTTCTGACCACATTTTGAGTGAAAGGTTGACGTGTTTATTGAGGATGGCCCATCTCTGTGTAGAGGCAGAAAACAGGCAGTATAGCTTCTGCACAATGCCAAAAAATGATATGGCATCTTTGGAGCTTTTGGCAGCATCAGCAATGACCAAATTGAGTGTATGTGCCCCACAAGGCACAAACAAAGCTCTTGGGTTCAACTGCAGTAGCCTGGCCTGTACTCCCTTGTTCTTCCCTCTCATATTTGCGCCGTTGTCATATGACTGTCCTCTGCAGTCATCAAAGGCAATCTGCAACTCCTCCAGCCTCTTCAAAATCATGGCGGACAAACTTTCACCAGTGGACTCCTCTGCTACTAGGAATCCCATGAAGTGCTCTTTAATCTGGGGGTCTTCTTCCAGTGTCACAATTCTGATGACTACTGACAGCTGTTCAGTGTGGCTAACATCCGGGGTGCAATCTAAAATGAGGGAAAAGTACTTGCATTTCTTTATTTCTTGCACTATTGTTGATATAATCTTTCCACTGATGCATTCAATCAACTCATTCTGAATGGTTTTGCCCAAGTAGCTGTGGTGGGATGTTTGACTTTTAATCTTGTGGATGTGGTCTTTCATCACTGGGTCAAACTGCGCCAAAAGCTCAACCTCTTTCAAAAAGTTTCCATTTGAAGGAGAGTGGAGTATTTCTGTCTTTCCTCTCAATGCCATATTTCGCCCTGCCAGAGACTGTACAATAGCAACCAGTCGTGTCAGCACTGCTCTCCACCGACTCTTCTCTGCCTCAAGGAGGGCCTGCTCTTGTTTGTCTATTGTTGTACCTTGTTTTAATCGAACTGCCAATTCTTTCCATGACGCCAAATTGTTCAGGTGTTCCGGACTATTTTCATGGCTGGTCAAAGCAGCACTTGCATTTTTCCAATCCGACAGTCCTGCATTTGTTAAATGAATTTGTTTTGGAGATAAAAGTTGACAACAAAAACAAAAAAGACTGTTCTTCTTTTTTGAATATGTCACCCAACTTCTTTTGATCCTTTCTCCATTTACTAAGGTCCTGCTGAAGTACTGGTGGTGGCAACTTCTCCCATCATCTCTCCTTGGGAAAATGAAATCAGGTGTTATCTGATATGGTCCTCTCCGAACAAACTCTGTCCTCATTGTGTCTGTGAGATGTGAAGGGCAGTCAGCAGGATCGGTTGGTAGTGGATCGTCTGTCTTTGCTGCATCTGGAGGGCATGTGAAGCACATTTTCTCACCTCATATTCACAATATCTTCACACACACACACACACACACACACACACACACACACACACACACACACACACACACACACACACACACACACACACACACACACACACACACACACACACACACACACACACACACACACACACACACACACACACACACACACACACACACACACACACACACACACACACACACACACACACACAACCCCAATTCCAAAAAGGTTGGGACAGTGTGTAAAATGTAAATAAAAACAGAAAGCAATTATTTGAAAGCATGAGGACAATTAGGTTTATAGCTAAACATCTTTACATTCATCAGGCATACACCTGAGAAGAGTGTATGGGTGGAATCTGTGGTGCAATCAGGATGAGATGCAGCAGGCTGTTCTGACGTTCCTTGCAGTGGTTCTGGGCCTATACATATATAGAGAACACACAAGAGCAAATATATTGGCTGGATTAGAAATGGCACGACAGTCATTTTTACATTCAATTATTTATCATCACATCAGGAACATCTATTGACATATTGTACTCACCAGAACAAACAGACACAGTGGTCAGTGGCAGGGTGGAATCAGTGGTCATCTCATCAGGATGAGCAGCTTGCTGTTCTGACGTTCCTTCATGTGGTTCTAGGTCTATAAATATAGAAAGAACACACAAGAGCAAATATATTGACTGGATTTCACATTCAATTATTTATCATCAGGAACATCTATTGACACATTGCACTCACCTGAGGAAGCCGGCACAGCTGAGGTGCATGGCGGTTCCTTGTCAACTGATGCAGCAGATGGTCCCAGATATTTTAAAAGTGAATCTAAAATGATATAACAAAATGTGTATTATCAACATTGAATAATTTCCATTTGTTAAATGTAGCTATTATTTAGTTAGTAAGCATTAGGACAGCCTGACAGGTCTGATTCAACTAATCAAGAGCTATGCCTATCTTATTAGAACAGTTGAATCAGGTGTGTTAGTTCTGGGTTGGAACGAAAACATTCAACAGGACTGGAGTTGAGAACCACTGAGCTAGTTAGCTAACGTTAGCGCACATAGCGACAGGGTTGAATTTGGCAAATGTTTGACTCGGATAGTCAATGTGCTTTCTGAGGTAAACTTAACGTTAGCTAACGTTACCAACTAACTATCATTCCACCACACTGGCTAGCTCGCTACACCAAAACTAACATTGTTATTATTACTAATATTTCTATTTCATTACACAAAGAAAATAGCCTTATGACAGTTTCGACTGAATGGCAATAACAAACGCTGGCTAGCTAACGTTGGCTTGGCTAACTAGCAAGATTACATGATCCATTCGCTAATGTTGACAATACAATCAAAATTGCATACCTTTCACCTTGGCACGTTTCTCTTCTTCTTCTTTTCTTCTGTTTTTATACTGCGCCCCAGATGGCTTTTGCCTCTTCATAGTTCTCTAACGTTAGTCTTTCTTTCCTCAACGCTCAATTTTATAAACACTTGACCGATACCCATCAATGCACAGCGCTCTAGCATGTTCTGACTGTGAACACCTAATAGTCGGGGGCCTAGGGGATTTTTTGGTTCAGATTCTCGCAAATTCGCCAAATTTGGTACAGATGTTGTCCACACCGTACTTAATCATTTTAAGATGGGTGCCAAGATTGGCGCCCCATGGTACTGCCATATTGCGCAATCCAATATGGCTGCCACCCGAAAAAAACGGAAAGTCATAGAATCATAAATAATACCACTTTTTAGGGGGTTTCTGGGTCGTAGAATCTGATTCTGGTGTTATTTTAATGATTTGAGGTCAAGATTACCCCTCAAGGTCAAGTTTACTCATCAAAGTTAGTACATAAAGGTAATATTGGGGTAAAATCCGGTATTTCTGGTGCACCATGCCAGATGCTACCCCCAAAAAGTTATTTTTTTCCATTATAAATTGTAGTTGTATATATATCAATGTTTCACAACTCAAAACAGTAGATTGTTTATTATAAACAACAAACTAATACAAGTCCAACTTCAACAACAGTAAACAACAGTAGGGGACAATGTAATCAAAATAGTTACTCCGTAAAACTTGCTAAAATCAAAAAGTTAGATCACAATGTTGTCTTTCACATTCTTTGTGTCTCCATCCCTTGCAAGGTGTGGAGTTACTGGCTGTCATCTTCATTATTAAGGCACCCACCTTCGCATTTGCAGAGGATTGTGCATCGGACACCGATACAGTGGCATTTGCACTTTCCCATGCATCCCTTGAGGCAGCCACAGCGCACAAGAAGGTCACATGCTGCTGATGCATCACTAAGAGTGGTCCACAGTGGTTGCCATGTGCCAGTGCCATCTTTGTGCCAGCCCCACTCACTGAAGTCAGGAATTTCCTGCTGGACCGAGGTTGCCTGATTCCAGTAGAAACTTGCCTGCAGTAGCGCTCGCTTGACATGCTGGAACAGTGCAGCTTGGGTAGGTGGGAGGTTTTCCAGGGATCTACTTCCAGTGGTGAAGAGGCAATGTCTGGCCTCATTGACACCAGCTGCACCACACCCCTTGCTGTACATGAGCACGACAAATCGTTCAATGTTCTGCATATGCACAGACTCAAGACTGAAGAGGTCAGGGGTGTTTGTGAGAGCAACTAGTGTGTTGGTGAGGTCTGGTATGCTTCTCCAGGCTGCCCAAGCTGTCTTCTTGCCACATCCAAGAAACTGGGAAGTTGTGTCACACCCTGTTAAGCTGTGGAAGAGGGGTAGTGCCAATGACTTTGATGGACCGAGATCAGAGTAGATGGTATGGACTGGTATGTCACGATATTTTCGACCAGTACCGAAACCCACCCAGAGCTCCGTTAGGCCAAGGGTCTCGAAAAACCGGATTGCCAAAATGACAACATCGCTGTCTACGGTGCGAACAAAGGCTGTTGTATGACCCTGCTCTGCTGCATGTGCCAGATGCAGGAGGATCCTGGTGTCTGCCTCAGAATGGTTGCACTTCTGTAGTTTTGTGACATCACAAGGCATGTTGGAGAGCATAGTCTCAAAGTGGGTAGTCAGAAGGAGCTTTCACGCATGTCATTCTTTGAGATCTGTGTGCTGATGAATGAGAAGAGCTCCTTTTTGTTGTCCTCGTTTTTTAGGAAGCCACTCCATTCATGCTTAGGGATTGGAGTGCTACCATCACCGACTTTTGTCCGTGAACCATTCCCACGCCGTTTCTGTGTAAGATATTTTAGGTTATTTTCCTCTGGGTAGTTGTCCCATACAGCATCAATGCGGTGGGTACTAGTTGTCATTTGGGCCTCCAGAAATGGTGTAATGTTGAGCAAGACATACTCGCTGAATGTCTTTGCTGTTGTGGGGCGCACCATGTGGATGACTGCTGCCATATCCAACACCACAACGGTAGATTGTTTGGCAGAAGCTGCACGACCTGTGCTAGCATTGAGGCATTGAAGAATGTCAGACTTTGTCCCAGATCGCAGAGACCCTCTGTCCGCCAGGCTCGGTGGCTCTCTCTGATTTTCGAATTGAAAGAAGTCTGTCATGTCAGCATTGGGACGTGACTGGAGTGAAAGGAACAGTTGTGTGATTAAAACCATGTTCTGCTTCTGTATGCCACCGTCCTTTGTACCTTTTTTCTTGGGGCCAGTTCGGTTGGCGAATGTTAGCATGTTTTTCCGCTTGACGGTATCAGATACTGGTACTGAAGCCATTTCCAATCTTTCCTTGACATATGCTGCATGAAGGGTCTGGCCGGCTTCATGGATTTGAGATAAAGAAGCAACAACTGCCGGCTCCATGACATTCTGTGTATCGAGTGCAATAAGCTCCTGGCTTGTAGCAAGGAAGGGGTTGCCTAGCTGCTGTACCACATCGATGAACGAGAGTACATCCTTGCGAAACTTTACTTGCAAGTTATGTCCTTCCTCATGATGACCAGTGGATGACGTTGGTGGGTCATTGATGGCCTCAAACTCCTCAACTATCCGTGTGCAATCAGGTCCAGCCAGCATAAACAATGTAAGGGCTTCAGGATTCTCATAGAGTCCAACGGCTCCGCCATGCGCCTGGAGGCTTTTGTTGGACTGCTCATGTGCTTGGTCCTTGGCCATGAGGCTGAACTTTCTAGCTGATTTCTGCACAACAAAGTTGCCTTTCATGAATTCAGCATGTACTTGAGGGTGTTTATCAGCTATCTGAACCATGTCACGGACATGGACTGGCATCCAACGTGCGTAGTTTGTGTGGTCCAGGGCGTGAAACCAGCCGCAAAGTTCGTCACATGCTTGCACATATAGTGGAAAGTCCCCTTCCCGCAGGGACCGCACAAAGCGACACATCAGAAGCTCCAGCTTCATTATGGTTGACCAGAACTTGAACTGGGGAACAGTTTGTGAACGTTGATCCCACATATCAAATGACTCAGGTGGGCCCATTATACTCTCACAATACTCTGCGTAGGCGGTCTGTTTGAGCTCATAAAGTGACATGAGAGAAACTTGATGGGCATACCTTGTGCGTTTGATGTGATGCTCATTGAGCGCAGATTGTGCGCGACCGGATGTCAGGACCTCAGCCTTAGCGAGGATGGTGGCCCACCCGGAGTCGAGCAGCAGCTTCCCAATCATTAGGTGCATCTTGTCTTCAATATGCAGCGCACCCATCATGGCAACCAACTTGTCTTCTCCCAAAGTGTTGGGGTATTGCCATTGGAGCAGTTTGATGATAGCAAATAGTGGCTGATCTGCACCGAGTACGCTAGTCTGGCCTGGGTTGAGGAACTCTGTGCCTTGCATCGTCAGCTCCATCGCGTGCTTCATTGAAGATGCGGATGCGGCCTTGTCTGGGAATAGGGGGTAGATGCCGATCTCAGCTGGGGGCTTCACTGATTGCTCGCTGGCTAGCATAGAGTTGTATCCCGACCAAGTGATGATGTCACCCTCTGCTAACGTGCGCCATCCATACCTCATCCTTGACCGTGGCACCTTGCACATCAAGCGGTGGTCTGACTTTGCTGTTGCCATATTTTGGTGCAAAGACATCTGTTTGAGTAAGTTGGACTGGGGGCTGGATCACGTAAGAGTCTGGTAGCTTTGGAGTCGACGTGTCAGAGGGGTCAAGCTTAATTGGATCCCGCTTCACACCTAGGTTCTCATGCGAGAGATGGTTGGTCACGCTAAGGGCATATCCGTGGAACTCATCAAGTGAGAAGTTGCCCTGAGCCTTGCTGTCTAAATTATCCACATCATGGGTGGTGAAGACATTGAGACGGCTGTTGGTTGGTAGTACCACTCCATCTAAGACATGGCGAGCACACACCGCTTGAGCAATACCTCGCTTAACTTGCATGACCCGTTTGTATGATACTGACATGCCTTGAGCATGTTCAATATCAATCTGTTTTTTGTTCCGTCCATGTCCATGCAGCCTGAGGCCACGATACAGGGGGAAGGGGGTTTCTCGCTCCTTGTTGTGGCGTATTGTATCCGTCTTCACAGCGTGGTGTGTACCCTTACTAGTATTGTAGATAAGCAGTTGTGAGATGTTGCATGCAATTCTCTCCCTTGCATTCAGATTGCTGTCTTCACTAATCTTCTCAAGAGCTGATGGGCCCTGGAGCACTACATTGAAGAAACTCCTCATCTCTTCACTAACTGGAGCTGTGAGGCAGTTAGCAGGAAAGGAGCCATCAAAAGGCAGTTGACTCTGTATAAAGTTGTGCATCATCATGGCAGCCCACATGAAAATAAGAGCATCTTCTTGACCAATTTGTGCGCTATATGTCTTGGCAAGCTCATCAGCAACCTTAAACTTGTGAGATAGATAAATATCCTTCCGGCCTTTATTTTCCTTGGAAACCTCAACCCATTCAGGTAGAAACTTGAGAAGGTGATCCTTGAATCGGGTTGAGTGTGGCACTTTTTCATCTTGGCATTGATGACCTTGATCACTCGTAAACTTTCGATACATATTGCGTAGCTCTGAGAGCTTGAATAAAGTGTTCTCTGAATGTTCGATCAGGGCTATTATCTGAGCGCAGATGATCGTATTGAAGGGCGAAGGTGCAGGCCGCACCGAATCACGTTTCTCAGTAGCGATAGCGGTGTTTCTTAAACTTACATAACAGTTATGGTGAGTATGGAAATCAGCCGCATGTGCATCAGAAGCTGGGGCAACTAGTCTGCCAAGTAAAGCAAAGTTTTTGTTGGTCTTCGCCCAACTCTTTAGATTGTTATCTACATCATCAGATGTTGCCCTGTGGAGGTTAGCTGGATCCACGCCCTCACAGATGATACAATATTTGACATTGCCTTGTTGCTGAAAATTCCCAGATGATCTGAGTTTTTTGGGACTAGGGCCAGTCTCTGCACTGGGGGCAGCTTCTTTGTCTTGCTTCTCTCTCGCCCGTTTAACCCGAGAACTACTACAATAAAGCCTGCACGTTTTGTGATACACAGCCTTATGCAATGTAAGAATTGCTGCAATGCCTGAACCATCATTCAACTGACTAATCGTGACGTTACAAGGAAGATCATTGGCATTGATATCATTGAAGTCTTTTAGATCCCTCTCAAGTGATACAAGTCCCTCTGTCTTTGGAGTTGTCAAGCTTTCTCCAGGTTTGACCATTTGACAAAGACAACAGAGTTCCCAGTTCATAATTTTGATAGAAGACATGCTTGACTTGACACTCTTGTTCTAGTCCATTATGATGATGTAGGCTCGTCGACACAAAGAACTTTCACTTGCCATCCCGTCTTATAGGTGACATAGCAGGCACCTAAAAACAAGGACATAGGTTTGGTATCAACGTTGGTTGGGACCAGAGAGCAGAGTGCACATGCAAAAATGATAGCAATATTAGTATCCCCAGGACTTCATTTAATTCACTTCATATCATTGTTCTAATTTATTGATGACTTTATTTGGGCAAAATAATGAATTAATAATGAAATTTCTCAAAATGACATTAGTTATCTTATTAGCTGGCAAGTGTACAGGCAGATTAACCTTAGCTCAGCAAGATATCATTCACCAACAATCACTGAGCTAGCTAGCTTCTAATCTCTGAGCAATTGTTAGCTAATGTTAGTCAGAGCTAATATAGCTAATGTTAGCTAGCTTGAAAACATCAACTACATGTTCTTTGACAGTATTCACACCATGAAACTATAACAGCACACTAATTTCATTATGTTGTCTATCAGAAAATGCATGCACTTTTGCTAACATTACAACTTACCTGTCTTTTGTATGTGGACCATGAATCACCAGTACAGCCTCATTAGGTTACCTTCACCTGGTTTAACTGGCAGGCTGATTCAGCAAACACAGCACATGTTGTTACTGTTTGACTCCTGCCTTGTCTCTCAAACAAGTTTGAAAATAGGTTAAATGGCAAAACATTATTTCCAATAAATAATGATACCATTTTATTTTTTATGACACAAAATGACCTTTATGTTAACTTAGAGGGGTAAACTTGACCTCATATCATTGAGATGAAACCAGAATCAGATTGTTTTGAATTGTGAAATAAAACATTGATACATACAAGTATAGCTTATAATGAGAAAAAAAAATGGGGGTAGAATCTGGCATGTTGCACCAGAAATACTGAATTTTACCCCGATATTACCTTTATATACTAACTTTGATGAGTAAACTTGACCTTGAGGGGTAATCTTGACCTCAAATCATTTAAATAACACCAGAATCAGATTTTACGGCCCAGAAAACCCCTAAAAAGTGGTATCATTTATGATTCTAGGCCTTTTTGTTTTTTTCGGGTGGCAGCCATATTGGATTGCGCAATATGGCAGTACCATGGGGCGCCAATCTTGGCACCCATCTTAAAATGATTAAGTACGGTATGGACAACATCTGTGCCAAATTTGGCGAATTTGCGAGAATCTGAACCAAACGGTCCTTTTTTCCCCCGTAGGCCCCCAACTATAAAGCCGAGGCTCTTAGACCGACCGACCGTTTTAGATTTTTGGCTCATTTTCCCTTATGTTAGAATTTTTTTTTTTATGTAAGAATAATGGTTGCAGATATAGAGGGGGGGCGCCAAAACTGCGCCAAGCAAAAAAAAAAAAAAAAAATTTTTTTTTTTGTTGCAATTTTTGGCGCCCCCCTCTGGGTGGCGCTCTAGGCAACCGCCTATATTGCCTGTAGGAAGCTCCGCCCCTGTCCATGGTTACAGAAGATGACTCATCATCACTGTGTGCAGGACTGGGCAGTGGAGATTCTGTCTGACACCCCACACTGACCATCCTGGGCTGTACCTGGACAGCTAGGATAAAAAGATATATATTATATAATTGTGCCTGCCATAAACAACAGCCCTGCCATACAATCTACCTTTACAAAGCTTATGTTCAGGTTTTGTTGACATTCGGGCTGAGATGTTTTAATTCATTTATATGTTAATTATTGAGGTCATAGCAAGTCTTTGAGTTGTAACAGCCTGCATCATACTGAGATGTTTTTCTAATATGTTTTTAACATGTACAAAAACTATGCAGAGTCTTTACCGCGTTTTGATGTAAAATGGGCGCGCTAGTTCTGTGTTACATTTACCTGATGAACAATGGAAAGGTCTGAGGTTACACTGTGAGCCGCAGTGAAGCACAGATGTTGGCTGAGGAACCAGTGGAGAGACGACCTCTTGCTCTGGGTCTATAAGCCCAGCATCACTGGCCGTAGGTGAATCTGCAGTACTGTTGTCTCCCAAAGTCTTGAAAACACACACATGAAACACATGATTACACATGAAAATAAATAGCGACTGCGCCATTAGATATGCAAATAAAGTCCCCAGGCCAATTCTAGCTAACATTATCCATTATGACTTAGCAAGTGGGTTTAACAAGCTAGCAACATTAACTTACAACAATAAATACTAAACACACGTTGCTTGTCATTATTGAAATCATTATACTTACTAATTTGGAAGTTAGCAAACGTTAGAAAAACAATATTTACGGTGCAGTTCACGTTTTCATTTTGCTGAATCTCTGACCGACGCTCCCGCGCTCTCACTCCAGCCTGCTGCTGCTGCTGCTGCTGCCGGAGCTGTGTGTATTGACGGAACCGCACTAGCTATCAGCCTCACACAGTCCTGGCTTCGATATCCCATACTGCACTCCATCACATCACTTGACTCATAATCCTCCGGTCGAAAATGAGTGCCACAAACGACCGCGTTTTTTGTCACAGACGCAGCATGGAAGTCCCGTCTCTTTGTTTGCACAAAACGAACCCAGGACCGAAAGCTAGCTAGCTTTCTTTTCCTGTTAGGGAAATAGTGGACTCGATGTCCTGACAGGCTGGTATTTGTGCAACCTGCACAAACACAATACTGCACCATGATTACAAATGGTGAAATACAATGTAAAACTACTGAAAAATACCAGCTCCTTAAAACACAACCGCTCTACTCAACGCAACTCTACTATACCCGCGGTCAGAGAGCGGAAATGTGTCCCCTGTGTGATGTAATATGACGCGTTTGACGTATGACCTTAAAAAAAAGCCGTTTTTAAGAGCAGAGCTCAAAATTGCACCTTCCCCTCTGAATTCCTGCCCTTATGTCTCGTAAAACATATCAAATCCAGCATTCACTTTTTTAATTGTAATTTTCAAGCAAGTTTAAGCATAAATGTAGAAAAAATAAAAACCTGCAAGATGCTCTTTAAATAAAGTTCTGATGAGAAAAACAGTTTTTACATTTTTTTTAATTAGATTTGTATGATCAAACACTAACATAAATACAGAACCTAAAGTTCTACAGCTAGAATACTGTTATTTTACAGCTTTTTCTAACATTTTCTAATCAAACAGGTTCAACAAAATGACATCACAAAATGTTCTGTAGGAAACAATTACTCTGAAAACTTAAAATATAAAAATATTTGTAGAATTATAGTACAACTAATGAATACAGCATTTCATATTTAAACATCATACTTATAAACAGTAGAAGCAAAAAGTAAGTTGAATTTTTTAAGATTACTTTGAAACATTCTCAACTGAAAATAACAGAAATTGCAAAATGGCGACATATGTTCACATTGTCAATTTGAAGGAGCAGTGTGCAGGATTTAATACGTCTAACATTGTAGGTTCCAACCAATGGATAACTTGTTCAAGTTTGTAGGAGAATGAATATTGGCTGCAAAAAACTTGAGGCCCAATCATGTTTCCTCTGTCCATTCTGCGCGACCGTAGACGTGGCAGTGCAACCTAGAGGACAAAAAGATCAGAATCAGAAACGGGTTTATTGCCAGGTAGGTTCACACGTACGAGGAATTTGACTAGGTGTCATTGTGCATACATACAAAGAAAAAAAAAAAATACACAGATAGCGAACTATATTAAGAACACTGTAATAAAAATATAGTAAGATAGAAATAAAATAAAGCAGTCATTTACATCGAAATAGAATGCAATAAATGATAGAATATAAAATATGTGCAGTAAGCAATATTTAAACATTGCATTATTTACCATCCTGTGATCTCCACTATGTGATGCGTAGAGTCTGCGTTGTGGCTGAGGTAAAGTGTCAGTAGGGGGGGGCGGGCCTTGTTGAGGTGGCGAGAGGTTTTGGTCCTGATGGAGAGAGGTTTTGGTCCTGATGGAGAGAGGTGTTGGTCCTGATAGAGAGAGGTTTTGGTCCTGATGGAGAGAGGTTCTGGTCCTGATGGAGAGAGGTTCTGGTCCTGATGGAGAGAGGTTTTGGTCCTGATGGAGAGAGGTTCTGGTCCTGATGGAGATAGGTTCTGGTCCTGATGGAGAGAGGTTCTGGTCCTGATGGAGAGGTTTTGGTCCTGATGGAGCGCAGCCTCCTGCCAGAGGGTTGTGTTGAAGGCAGAGCTGAAGTCCACAAACAGGATCCTGGCGTAGGTTCCTGCTGTGTCCAGGTGCTGGAGGAGGAAGTGAAGTGATAACTATTAGTAAACCATAATGATGGATGTTATTATCAGCAGCCTTAAAATTGTACATATCGCTGAATCTATATTTTCATCTTCAGGTGATTAAATCTACATAATATCCCTGTACAATAAGATTCGAGCATTTTGTAATCCAGTGAGGAAATTCAAGACCAGTAAATATTGATTGATTAAACAACACTAAATAAAATGTTAGTGTTTTCTTCAAACTCAGACACTCTGCTGCGGCTGTACCTCAAAGAAAAAACAATTGTCTGATGATCTTTGTTGAACAAGGTCTGATTGTCCTGTACATGTACAATGTGGGATATTTTTAAATAGTTTACTAAACCAAATTCAATATTATGTTAGACACAAGTTAGTTATTTCTCACATATCAAAGTCCTTTCATCTGCAAGATGGAAGAATAGCTGAGTGCTGCCTGGAGAGACTGATGAGGGACACAGGCTGGCGTCAGAAGCTTTCCACACAAAGCCATCACATCTTCTCTTCCATAGTCCTCACTTTCCACTGGTCAAAAGAGTGAACATCACAGCTGTCATGTTAACCCTTTGTTACACAACATACAACCAACATGGGTCAAAAGTGACACGAATTAGTTTTAATTGTAAATATCTTTGCAATAAATTACTTTAACCATTCATGATTCAAGGTATTCCTCAATTAACCTGTTTTGGATCAACACCAATTATAATTTTTATTTTTCCCTTTCTTACTTTTTGAATACAAATCATGTTTTTATCACTACACTTCTAAGGCACAACATGGGTCAAACATTACCTGTATTCTTTTGCTATGTTATTTCCTGCATGGCTGAGTGTTTCTTTACTATACATTTTCAAAAATAATTAATTTCCGCAGTGATTTGGACCAAGCATGTATGATGAGTATTTTAGTTCACACAGTGTGACATTAGCCAGTCATGTTAGCTTGTAATATATAGAGCAGAGCTAACTAGCAAGTTAGCCGAACATTAGCGGTTAGCTGTTTATGCTATGCTAGCTGTTGGCTACTGAACATTAACAAACTAGATTCCGCTGTAAGAAAGCTGTGAAACTTTACATTAAACTTGGCGACAACACTGTGACACCCCGCTGATGTTTATGTGCAGGGGCGGACTGGGGGGAAAAAGTGGCCCGGGGATTAATTGACAGACAGGCCCACTTAATGCGCGGCATGTATCGGCCAGCCGGCGACGAAAGTATGTTACTTAACAAAAACCCCTATGCATTTTATGTTATTTTGGACAATTATTCATATAGTAATCACATTATCTGAGCCCTTGAGTTGCCTAGAGCAAAATAGTTACAGCATATATTTAGTGATTTTAATGTTAACAGATCATTGATGCAATAACATTTGGACCCAATTTGCCTGACTTGACACATGGAATAAAACATGGGCGTAGGAAGCATCCTCAATGTGGGTGAGACAATTTAACAGGGGGTGTGGGCAGGTGGTGGACCTCACCTCCTCTAGGGGGGTCCGCGGGCAAGCTCCCCCGGGAAGATTTTTTTTTAAATGTTGAAGTTAAATACATAAATCTGGTGCACTTTGAGAGCAAAATTAGGGACTAAATCTATGGCAGTCAGTAGGGGCTTGCACTGTGAGCCGTAGGGTCGCCGGTTCAAGTCCCCGACCAGACCTACATTTGGAGTGTGGACTTCTACTTGGAGAGGTTGAACAAGGCACCGGACACCGGACACGGCTTATTGCACTACATATATATATCAGTGCATGACATTAAGGATTTTGGGAAATGGCCCTGTGGGCCATCTAAGCTAATTTACAGATGGCCCTGAGCCCAGTAGAGATTGCCCTGAAAAATGCGCGCGAAGGGTTTTGGGGGCCTCCCCCTAGAACATTTAGATTTTTCCAGGTCTTACTGTAGATGCTGTCTGGTGCATTCTCTAGACTGAATTATAAGATGAACCACCACAATATTATATTGTACAATTTCAATTTTATTCTTCATTTCACTTGTTTGTTTGCTCTTGTTTGCTCGCTTGCATGCCCTGCATAGCTATAAGAAATACTTAAGTTGTTGGTCAAGACACTTTCCATCTGATGAAGGCAAATGCCTTCCCAAATGTAAAAAAGTAGAAAACATTACATTCAGTTATAACTGCCAAAACAAACATTATTTACACTATTATGGCCCCTGTTAAAAATGTTTGTAATGTTATCTACTGTAACATTACTGTTGGTCGAATGAATGCTTCCTCATCCGGAAGCTGACCGAGCAGACCCGAGCAGCAGTCGAGAGGAGCCGAGCGCATCCGCGAAGCACACAACATGGTGACGTCGGAGTTCCCGTTAGCCGGCAAATTTAAATCTCTTTGGTCAAAATAATTTCCCTTTAGCGCAATACCGCTTCAGTTGCGCCACTTATGTGACAGACTAGAAGAGTATTTGATAGAGAATAATAGTCAATTCTAATGTCTAACACGTAATGTGGAGAAAGAGATGTCCTGTCTGGGTTGATTGTGCGTTGATCTATTGGTAATGCCTCGGGGTTCCGGTGGGCATGTAAACAAATGCATAATGCTGCGCTATACTTTGTGGCCTCACCCGGTTGCATAGCGACACTTATTGTTTAGGTGTCTTTTAATAAGCAGGTAGTCAAATCATTAGCTAGAACTAGCTGGATCTGATCGATATGGACATAAACGCGAGTGAAGTCTAATCTGACGGGAGAGAGAGATCAGCTGCTGCTGACGAGTCGACACGGAGCTCTGCATGATCACATGCAGCGGTGAGCGGACAAAACACACACTTCAGGTTAGAATATCACTCGTAGCTATTTTAATTACCTCTCAAACTACCTAAACTAGTTATGGATATGTTTAGTTTTACTGTCGGGTCACTCATTACTGGATCCGCGAGCTGCATGATACTGGCATAATAGATTGCCCGATCGGGCAACCAGCGGGTGAGGCTTCATTGCCCGAGCTAAATACTAGATGGCCCCGGGCCATCGGGCAGTCCTTAATGTCGAGCCCTGTATATATTAATATATATATATATATATATGTGCAATAATTCTTTCATGCTAAATGAAACTCTGTTGCTTGGATATCACTAGATCCTGTTACAGCGTAATATAAGTACATAACGATTGATGTGCACATTAGCATAATTACTAGCTAGCCGCTAGCTGCTAACTTCCGCCTCGTTAATATCAAATCTATCATAAAAACAAGCCATTACTATGCTGTCATGAACGTGCGGTGGTGTTACGTGTACGCAAATTGACGTGCTTGATGTGAACGAGCATTTTGGTTAAAGTTGCGCATGCGCTATGGGCGCACATACGGGTACTTCTCAGGCATGCCAGGTAATCTGTGACGTTTCGCTCTCTCAAAAGTTGGGCCATTTTATCATCATGCGCCAATGAGCAACTCTCATAGGAATGAATGAGGCCCCGCCTCCCACGTATGAAGGTAGATATGGTGCAAAATGCGAGAGCGTGTAAAACCTGATGTGAGCACTTGCAGAATTATTTTTGGAGTTTGTGTGCATACATTTACACTTGTAAAAAATATCCATTTAAATGTGAACCAAATGTACACTTGTATAAAATATCCACGTAACTGTGAACCAAATTTGAAGTCACAGAAAAAAAAATAAAGTTTTGTAGCTTGTAGAAAAAAAATGAACTGAGTGATGAAATATTCACTTGCAGAAAAATACATATTTTTAAAATATATTTTCCATTACAACTGCAACTTGGTTATTACAACCTCTCAAATCAGTCATTACAACTTGACGAATCTGCTCTGTGGTAGTATAAATCGACGAATCTGTGGTCTTGACTTTTGCTACACTTCTTGCGATAAATGTGTCGCAAAAGTAATTTTCACCTGTAGATCAGCTGTAGATGTGGGGGGAGGGAGGGGGGTTGGAGCGAAGGGGCGTAGCTATCAGAACTACGAGGCTTGACTGCGGGGCTAACGGTTTGTGTCGCTACCTTTATATATACAGTCTACCAGTCCGCTGACATGGCGCGTCAATCAACGGTAAGTTTTGCCCATTACTTGCCCAGTATTACTTTGAATATTATTATTGTGATTGAGGATTAAATCCGCTTTGAAGACCACCGTTTTATATTGTGCAGTTTAGCGGCAAAATAACGTCAGTTAGCCAGCTAACGCTAGCTTTGTTGAGTTTATGCTAGCTAAACAAGTAGTGGTTGTAGTCTACAGCACTAATTAATATATTATAGCCTACTGCTTTGGCACTAACGGTTGATAACTGTTAACACTGAACTGAACCGGACTGAACTGAACAGAGGAGGTAATGTAAAATATATGACACAACTGAAGTGTGGGGGGGAGCAAGGGATGTATTTCTGATAAGTGTGCACATGATTTAGGTGTCCGGAACCTATGACAAAAATGGAAAATTCAACATAAGAGTTTGGTACCTATGTTAAGAATTAGTGATCGACATAAGAGTTTGGTACCTGTGTTAAGAATTGAACCTAAACATACGAGTTTGGTACCTATGTTTAAAAATTCAACATAAGAGTTTGGCACCTTTGTTTAAAAATTCAACATAAGAGTTGGGTACCTATGTTAAGAATTAAAAGCATAAGCATAAGAGTTTGGTACCTATGTTAAGTGTTAATGTGGTAAACATAAGAGTTTGGGACCTGTGTTACACATAAGAGATTAAATCCTCTGCCGTGAGGCTCCACCGCCGTGGAGGCTGTGGTTTGGGGAAAACGAAGAATAGGGCAAGTGATTGGATTCAAAGTAAGATATTTATAGTAAGTGAAGACTCTTTACGGAGAGCCCGTCAAGACGGCATAGGTTTAAAAGGGTGATTACGTTAAGTGAGTGACGACAGCTTAATTGTCTCATTCCTTCCTATGGACTTACTATATTATCCTAAAATGGTGGCAGGGACAGCTTAGGGCATTTGAACAGAAAAATATAGCATTCGGTTGTTCGAATACTAAGATTTTTACGTTGTTTTGGTGTAAAAGAACGGAAAAAATAGATGAGAAAGTTTGGAAAAAGGTTATGTGAGTGAAAGGAGGGTGTCGCAGCCCACTGTCTCCTCACCAAAGATCAACGACAGTGGTATGAACTATCAAAAGACTCAGAACCCCATGTCACCCTGGCAATAGGCTTCGGCTTTGAGGCCAGGTCATTGGGACCAATGGTAAAAAAGGCAACTCAACTTACTTGGCACGCAACCGCATCGCCCAAACTTTCTGTCTCCAATGATGGCACCATGTGGAAAATTACACATGCCAACACAGACTTGGGCCTGTTAGAACAACAAGACCTCGAAAGAGACCATGGGCGAGAACTCACCAACCACCCAGATACCGAACACGCCTTGGCCGCAGTGCCGGACAGCCTGTGGACGAAAGGACCATATGATGTTGGATGTGTTCAGCATCACCAGGTCAATGTCAACAAATACAGGCTGAAAAATGAGCAGCTATCCGGTATCCAAGACACCATTGGATGACTCCTCACGGCAGGTGTCCTCAGGCCCACGCGTTCAAACTGGAACACCCCTCTCCTTCCCGTGCCAAAAGCAGTAAACAAAGGTTGGAGAATGGTGCATGACCTAAGGGCCGTTAATGATGCAACAGAGCCCGCAAGCAGTCCGGTTCCAGATCCGTACTTGGCACTACCGAATTTAAACCCTGAACATAAGTATTTCACTGTAATTGATCTGGCAAATGCCTTCTTCTGTCTCCCATTACACGAAGATGTACAAGACATTTTTGCATTCACGTACCAAAATCAACAGTATAATTACAACAGATTGCCACAGGGATACAGAGGCAGCCCAGGGTTCTTTAACAAAGCACTCAGGACTGACCTGGCCCCCTTGCAACTACCAGCCGGAGTTGTCCTCATACAATATGTGGATGACTTACTCCAAGCCGCTCCCACTGCAGCAGTTTGCCTTGAGGCAACAACACGCCTGCTCCTCCGCCTTGCAAGTAGCGGCTACAAGGTAAAGAAAGAAAAGACACAGGTCGCAAGACGTACGGTCACGTTCTTGGGCAGACTAATCTCAGCTGACTGTCTCACCTTAACCAACGCCCAGAGATCCTCCATTCTCTCCCATGGTAAACCAACGACTGTCCAACAAATGTTGGCATTCCTAGGTTTGACAGGCTACAGCAGAAATCACGTACCACGGTATGTCGACTTAACACAACCACTCAGAGACATGCTAACCATCGCAGGAAACAGAAACCTCACTGCCACCCTAATATGGACCCCAGAAGCTGAGGAGGCGTTCACATGCATCAAACAAGCATTGGGACAAGCCACTCACCTGGTCACACCTGATTAGGACGACCCCTTCTATCTGGATGTTTCTGAAACAGGAGGGATAGTAAATGCTGTACTGTTTCAGAAAAAGGAGGGAGAGAGAAGGACACTGATGTACCACAGCTCAAAATTGGACAATATTGAACAAGGACAGACAGGCTGTGCAAGACACTTAGCAGCATTAACGAAAGCCATTGACAAAACTGGACACATTGTGATGTGCCACCCACTCAAGATAAATACAGCACATGGAGTGGTGGCATTCCTGGGCTCAAAGGCATTCAGATTTTCCATGGCCAGGAAAATCAAAATTTCAGAGGCTCTAAGCCAACCACACATCAGCTACAAGACAACACATGTCAACATGCCCACAGGAATGACATCCGACACCCATCTACCACATAACTACGAAGATGTCGCAGCAAAAGATCTCAAACTCAGAGAAGACATGGCTACAGAACCTCTACCAAACGCGGAGCTAACACTCTACAGTGATGGATGTTGCTACAAAGGACCGGACGGAAATGTTGCATCCTATGCCGTGGTGCTACAAGAGGGAAACCAGATGACAACACTCGAAGCAGAAATCCTTCCTCAACCAGCCTCTGCTCAACTGGCAGAGATAATTGCACTAACAAAAGCTTTACAAATTGCAAAAGGGAAAAATGTAAACATCTATACAGACTGCATATGGACATGGAGCTGTACATGTCGATGGACCACAATGGATGAAAAGAGGATTCCTCACCACGGCCCACACCCCAGTGAAACATGCCACAGCACTCCAAGAACTGCTGAAAGCAGTGCTACTCCCTGCACAAGTTGCAGTAATGAAGTGTAAAGGACACCAGAAAAACAACACACAAATTACCAAAGGAAATGACGCCGCAGACGCCGCAGCAAAGAAAGCTGGAGGATACACAAACCAAATGATGGTAGTACAGACTACTTCCCTCCCAGAACTAACTGAAGAAGACATAAAGAAAATTCAAGAAAAAGCAGGACCGTATGAACAGAACCAGTGGCTAATAGGCGGAGCCACGAAAAAGGAAGGAACATGGAGATCCCATGACGGACGCCTAGTTGCACCTGCAGAGCTCTGTCACCTGTTGATGAAGCAAGCACATGGCCCAACACATGTCGGCCAGAAAATCACGCAAAACAAAATTGAACACCTCTGGTGGCACCCCTACATGAAAGCGTTAGTAGAAAACTACGTGCACGAATGTGAAGTGTGTAACGCCCACAACAACCGACGGCCATACAAATGTCCAATGGGAAACTACCCTGTACCAGATGCTCCCTTTAAGGAAATAACAATAGATTTCACAGACGTGGGGGCTGAAAACAGGGTTAGGGGGTACAGATACCTGTTGGTCATGGTAGATAGATTCACAAAATGGGTAGAAGCTATCCCCTGCAAAAATGAAACTGCAAAATCAGTTGTGAAATGGTTAAAAAATGAACTAATACCTCGCTATGGGGTCCCCAGACACATTAAGTCGGATAATGGTTCCCACTTTAACAACAAAGAACTAGCCAAGGTAGAAGCAGAACTAGGGATTACACACAGTTTTGGGTCAGTGTATCATCCCGCTTCCCAGGGACTAGTAGAGAGGGCAAACCAAACGCTGAAAAGTGAGATGGCTAAAGCATGTCATGGCTCAAAGCTAACTTGGTTAGACGCTTTACCATTGGCTCTAATGTCTATGAGATGTTCACCAAATGGTCAGACACACTTATCACCCCATGAGTTGCTGACGGGTCGGCCCATGCCTGGTCCTCCAAGGGAGGCGGGGCATGGCCCAGTGTTGGATGTGTGGCAAATTGAGACGGACGACTACATGAGAGTTTTCACTGACCTTACCCGAGTTTTATCCACACAGGTCCAACAGGTGGGGAAGGACCCAGAAGCACCAAAGGGCACTACTCCTGTACAACGAGGTGACTGGGTGCGGGTCAAGGTCCATAAGAGAAAGTGGGCTGACCCAAGGTGGACAGGACCATGGGAGGTAACTGAATGCACCTCACATGCTGTCCAAGTAAAAGGTAAAAAAAGGAGAAATTTGGCACCACCTTACACATTGTGCACCTGCTGATCCTCCTTCTCGGACTTTACGAGAAGTTAGAACTGATTTGAAAAAGTTGGCATCAAAACCTGTATAAACCAATTTGACCGGTAACTAAGCCCAACGCTAATACCATGTACCGGCTATTAAGTCCAAGAAAGCCAATAGAGTTCTACGGAAACCCCAAGGTGATATGTGCGTTAGCATTAGTAGCTTCACTGATTGTATTTCCCTTAATCTTTTGGGAAATACAACAAATTAAGTCAAAAGGCCCAGACCGAAATGCAACCACAACACCCCAACTGAATGTGACCAGACCCCAAGCTAACTCAGAGTCCCACAATCATACTAGAATAAGGCGATGGATGAGCATTCCCGAACCAACAGGCAAACCGCGCCCTGCCATCGAGATAACATGTACAGAGAACACCCCGTGTGTAGCATCCTTCGACCTTTGTGAAATAACAATTTGTCCCCCGAATTTTATGATGGTAACACGCTCCGATAAGTCTCTATGTGATAACCCGTGTGGCGGCTGGGGTGGTATATTCGCCAAAACTGCGCATGACGGATTTCAAAACACAGAACATCGCTGGTTTGGAAAAATGTTCCTCATTGCCAAAAGTGTTAACTGCCCGAACAACGGCCCCCCCAAAGACAACATATGGCCAAAGTGTAACCCCATAATAGTGTCCATACCAGACCCTATCATTGATATGACAGGGAACTATAACATCAAATTATATCGTCCAGGCCATCATTACCTATTTAAAACCAGAATTACGGTTGAAGAACAGGCCCCGACTGCAGCCCCTAGCTCTGGAGATAGTCTAGTCACCTACATAAGCGTTGCTAATGCTCAGCAGACAATGGCCATAGAGACAGGGTATACAGACACCAATACATGGGTAGACTGGGTAGTGTATTCTGCTCAAGAAAACAAGCATGAAGACTGTGTGGCTTGTGCCACTGCGAGACCAAGACTGGGCACAATGCCTTTCCCACTAACCAAGACCAGGGACCCCCAAGGACATGCATGCATGATAGGGCTGTATGACCCAAAACGGAAAACACCAGCGAAATGCGCCAGTATTGCACTACAGTTCCCAGCGTACCCCAAATTTGCTAAACCCCCACCGTTCAGTCAATACATAGGAGAATATGACTGTTACCACAAAATTAGCAATGGACCAACGGTGGGAGTGCTAGACCCATTATGGTGCAAAAGCAGTTTCCAGATTCCAAAAACCGACACCTCCACGCTGAATAATTTCACACACGCTCTAGCTGACATTTGGTTTTATTGTGGCTCAATAACATTATATCCCACACTTCCCCTCAATTGGGCAGGAGTGTGCACACCCATTCAGTTAGTAATGCCCTTTGTAATCGTTCCCGTTACAGCCGCCCAATTGACCGCCCCCAGATCAGGACTGACCAGAAAAAAG
The DNA here is from genome assembly GCF_949606895.1 of Notothenia rossii. Taxonomy (NCBI): domain Eukaryota; kingdom Metazoa; phylum Chordata; class Actinopteri; order Perciformes; family Nototheniidae; genus Notothenia; species Notothenia rossii. The sequence goes on along the minus strand of NC_136908.1, from coordinate 42,836,263 downwards.
AGAAGCCCAGTGCCTCCCTTGGACACCCCCTACGATTCAGGCGTGTACATAGATGCTATAGGAATCCCGAGAGGTGTCCCTGATAAATTCAAAGCCCAAAACCAAGTTGCAGCAGGATTCTTGAGCATGATCCCTTACATTGGGCCTATGGTACAAACCAACAAGAATGTAGATTGGATTAACTATCTGTTTTATAACCAACAACGATATCTAAATTACACAAGAGAGGCAATCCAGGGCCTCTCTGCTCAATTGGACGTAACTAGCCTAATGGCCTGGCAGAATAGAATGGCACTAGATATGTTACTGGCAAAGGAGGGTGGAGTATGCAAGCTGTTTGGAGCTATGTGTTGCACATTCATCCCCAATAACACCGCCCCAGATGGATCTGTAACCAAAGCCCTAGCTGGGTTAACTTCCCTCAGTATAGAACTGGTCGAGAATTCAGGAATTGATGAAATGTTTGGAGATATGTGGGAAAAATACTTTGGGAAGTGGAAAACACTGGTAATGTCAGTTTGCGTCTCATTGGCCATAGGGATAGCCATATTAGTGATGTGCGGATGTTGTTGCATCCCTTGTATCCGCAGCCTGACTGAGAGATTAATAACCACAGCCCTGGCCAGACAAATGGAACCTAATGTCCTGCCCCTTTATCAAATGCCCTTGTTGGCAGAGAACGATGACAGTGAACCAGAGGAAGACTTAGAATCCCTGAACCCACAACAAGCACCCCTTAGAGTAATCCCCCTCACAGCTCCAGACTACGAAGTGGAACACAAGGAGGAAAAAGAAATAGACGAAGATTAGATTCACACCTTTCACAAGGTGTGAAAGGAGGGATTTGTGGAGTCTATTTTTATATAACATTACAAGATTCTTATTATTACATTATTTGCTTATTGTGCTCATTGTATGTGCTGTGACTTTGGAATAAATGGACCCAATCACCCCCCCAAGTTTTGATGGGGTGGACAGGAACGTAGGGAAAAGTCACATGAGAAAGTGTATTGCAATATTGAAAGTAGCAAGGTCAGGTGCAGAGACTGAGAGAACACAAAGAGGTAGTCAGAACAGCACATCGCACCGGCCTTGACTTTGTATGGGAGCCGCGATCCCCCGCAAAGCTAGGAAGCACCATTATGGTTTTCCGCTATATCTGAAGAAACGTTAGAGAAAACAAATGTTGTGTGTTCAAGAATGAGTCGGGAGGGACCTCGCCAGCCGGCCGAATGATGATTGGAGGATCGTGTTGCCAAGAGACTCTATCTGAGACTGTGCACCAACCAAAGAGAACCCAGTCTAAACCGCGATATCCCTTCAGCTAGTCTTGACCAATCATAAATGTACGGGCAATGCCCTGTGTAATAAAATGTATTGTCACACGAGGTTCGGGGCTTTTTTACGGATTCGGTGGTTACAGATTATAGCTTTGCTAGCTGTGATTTCCGAGACGTGACGAGTCCTTGGCCAAGTGAATATATATTTTGCTCTCTTTACAATAAATAGTTAAACTTAGAAGTTGTCTGTCTTTTCTGGAATTCTGAACCCAACAGCACTAACGGTGGTGTTTTTAAAGCCTTTGTAAATTATCCATGCTATTTTCTATTTAGCTAACGTCGAAGTAGTGTATGTGAAATCAACCTCACAATAACATGTGTGTATATTACAATTATTAATGTCATATTTCAAGATGATTACTTAGATATTACAATATGGTTGGTTGAGCTGGAGTTCATTATTGAGCTTACACGTTAACATCAGTCATATCTGAATAACAAACCCAAACATTGTTGTTTTTATTAATTGCATTACCAAATTGATATCAAATAAACAGTAAGCATTGGTAACACAAGTTCCAAAGTTACAGTAAAATAAAAAGGACCCTGACTCGGACAATACACAATCCAACATGTTCAACAGAAGAGAATCAGTTATATTGTTTGTACACATGGTACTTTACATATATATATATATGTTTGTTTAAGGTGTCCAGGTGATGCAGACAGGCTGGACCAGAGAGTGAGAGACAGAACTGGACTCCTCACAGCAGTGAACTTCAGCACAGGTACAAATACTATTTTTTTAATACTGTACAAAGAATCAAGAAAGATATTGGTTTACATAAATGAAGTATTGACTTTAATACACTGATATACATTCCATTAAACAATACTAAATACTAGATCACCTACACATCAGTGAAGTTGAGGTTTTTTTCCATGCAAAAGATTACATTTAGATGTTAACAAGCAATATGATTTTGTCAGCTTTCTAATTTAATGTATTGAAGGCAAAGATATGTAACACATAGTGAGAACTGCTACTATTTATCTCTCAATATTGTCTGTAAAAACGTGGTAAAAGTTATTCTTTCAGTGAGACAACAGAGCAAGCTTCTACAGTTGCACTACGTTTTGTAACAGTTAAATATTATTTTAATAATTAAATATATTTCAATGTTGATGAATTTCATACTGTTCGTTCATAATCTGATTACAATTACAAAATAATTATATCTAAAGCCCCTAAACACACAAACACACTGCTTTCATAAATAACACACTTGTTCTGCAATAATATGTTTTATGTTTCCTGTCATTTTTGTTAGGAAAGGACATGCCTGAAAGACATCTCCTCTTTCTCTGAGGGTCAAGAAGAACATCCAAGAGGAAAATTAAAAGCTGATGTTATGAGATTTTAAGACCAGTACAGGACATTCACTAAGAAACTACTTTTATTGTGAAAACAAAGACCTGCACACCAAATATTTTTGTAGTCTATCAGGACCATCATTTGTTTGTGACGCTGTCTGCACCTCAGGGAAGGGATGGTTATAGTCAGGCTTATAAAGTGTGGCGAAAAACATAGTCAGCTGATGGGATGCATCTATTTCTACATCTACACTCCATCAGCTGATTATTTCTATTTGCCTCACTTTATGAGCTTCACAACACTTGTGCCTTGTACCGCAGAGTTTGCAACGTCACAAATAAATGGGGCCAATCTTCAGTCAGATGTGAATGTGTAATCTATTTTCAGTAAGAATAATGGACGAAAGGAGTGCAAATACAAATACAATTTATTGAAATGTGAACCAAAAGTTAATCAAAAATGTTTTAAATAAAAAGCACACATGGACAGAAGGTGTAAAGCCTATTAAATGTATAAGTAAACACATTTAGTCAAATAACGTGACAGACTAGGCCTGTGCAGTTGGTGTCAGCTTTGCCCAGCATGGGCTCCTCCATCAGGCCTGGTCCTCCATGCTGAGGACATACTCTCAGTCTGAAAAATGAAAATAATAAATGCTTTAGACAATAAGAAATATAAAGTTGACAGTTGAGTTGCTCAGTTTTTTTAGATTGTCAATACTATTACTGTATAACTAATATATCAGGTTATGAGGCACCTTCAAATAAAGATTGGTCTTTAAATACATGTTGTCTCTTGAATTGTTTGTCTAAAGTCAAGGATCTAGAACTGGTACTTAGTTTTAATGATACAGTCTGGTTATTATGCTGTTTGGAGGAGGCCTCACAGGTAAGAGCACGAACTAGCTACCATCACATGTACCTTAGCTTGACTTAAATGTATTAAACGTATAATTAAGTGATGGCAAAATATAAATAACTAATGTCATGCAAACATATTAATATTTGCTTGATTCCAGAGTTGAATTTAGCACAATTGCATACAAACGTTAAGGGATTTTAAGATTCTGAAGTCTTCGTTCTAAATAGAAAATAGCATGGATAATTTACAAAGGCTTTAAAAACACAGCAGGAGCCCAAGACAAACAACAATAAAACGTGTCATTATTTCAGTACAGTTCAATTGGTTTTATTTTCATAAACAGTTCAATCAACCGTTAGTGCCAAAGCAGTAGGCTATAATATATTAATTACCGCTGTAGACTACAACCACTACTTGTTTAGCTAGCATAAACTCAACAAAGCTAGCGTTAGCTGGCTAACTGACGTTATTTTGCCGCTAAACTGCACAATATAAAACGGTGGTCTTCAAAGCGGATTTAATCCTCAATCACAATAATAATATTCAAGTAATACTGGGCAAGTAATGGGCAAAATGTACCGTTGATTGACGCGCCATGTCAGCGGACTGGTAGCGACCATAGACTGTATATATAAAGGTAGCGACACGAAGCCTCGTAGTTCTGATAGCTACGCCCCTTCGCTCCAACCCCCCTCCCTCCCCCCACATCTACAGCTGATCTACAGGTGAAAATTACTTTTGCGACACATTTATCGCAAGAAGTGTAGCAAAAGTCAAGACCGCAGATTCGTCGATTTATACTGCCCCAGAGCAGATTCGTCAAGTTGTAATGACTGATTTGAGAGGTTTTAATAACCAAGTTGCAGTTGTAATGGAAAATATATTTAAAAAATATGTATTTTTCTGCAAGTGAATATTTTATCACTAAATTCATTTTTTTTCTACAAGCTACAAAACTTTTTTTCTTCTGTGACTTCAAATTTGGTTCACAGTTACGTGGATATTTTATACAAGTGTACAATTTGGTAAATGTGTGTAAATGTATGCACACAAACTCAGATTTGTTTTCTGCAAGTGCTCAGGTTTTACACGCTCTCGCATTTTGCACCATATCTACCTTCATAGAATATCCCCTCCCATCTTCAGAGCAATCTGACTATTATAACATTAGCGTTAAGAAAGCTTACTTAAATATCTGCCACAACATGAGTAACCGGATCAGAGTAGTTAGTACAGTCCGCGGCACTGAGTGCAGATGTAATGTAGCATAATGTAGGCCTGTCATATATTTCCTTATCTGAGCTTATTGAGCCGTATCTGGCTGTGCAACACTTACAGTGTCACATAGCCTACTGTATGCCGAAGGGTTATTTTAAGCAACACATTAAGTTGACGAAACACACAGTCAAATGTAATTAAAGTCAGATCGTGTCTTAGACGGGGCAGTGATATCATAAACCTGTTAATGTAGCCTACGCATTCAAACACTTGTTCTGTTACCAGCTGTATTCACCTTGCAGGTGTAGCTATGTGGCTTTTATCCTGGATAAAGTGTTTAAGTCATGGATGTTTAAAGTTTAACTTCTTCATATTTGACTAATATTATAGTTGACTTTTCATTCAGGAAGTATGACGCTGCGCTGTCAGTACGCTTCTCCATGTTTGTGATTGGTCGAATGCTCCAAATACCACCCCTTTCATGTGAACGCGCGCCAAACTAGATAGGGCACGGCTGGCTTGAGCGAACGAGTTGATAGCCAGCGTCGTAGGACAGTTTAGCGAGAGCGGGTTTATTTTGGATTAAGTCAACCAGATAACTCAAAACATATCCAGGATATGTTGAACTAGATTCTTAGTATACCCCCCAGGTCTCCCTTGAAAAAGAGATCAATGATCTCAATGGGATACACCTGGATAAATAAAGGTTTAAAATAAAAATTAAATAAATAAATAAAACACTGCCATTTAAAATGTACTGTATTTTTGTTTACGGTAATAGTGTTTGAACTGTAAAAAAGAAACTGAAATGCTATAATTTTAATTTACAGTATCAGTATTGTAACTGTAAAATATTTCTTTATTATAGTATACTTCATGTCATGCTGGTAATTTACAGATTACTAGAAATTCTTGACACAATTTTAAAGCTTACCAATAACTGCAGGGAAACAGCAAACAATACATTTTAACAATTTATTCTTAATTGTTGAACGGTATCAAGAACAAGTATTTTATTGTGCTTAATGGGAGCATACATGGCTACCACAAATGTAGTCTTCCATTGCATATCTCATGTACAATTATCTTCCATGTCTTATACAGTGTGCTTAACTGACCAACAGCTGCAATCCCTACACTTATTAAATATTTTCATCCATAAAACAATGGATATTGAAGAGTATTCTTTGATTCACAGCCAGAAGAGAGTTAAAAAGAGACTAATGGAGTCTCTGAAAGTTCAAATGAGTAATTTAATAAAGTATTGTTTGTTGGAACAAACAGGCAAGTCTTCACAGCAGCTGTGCACACAGGAAAGAGAGTGAGCACAAAACAACAAAAGTTTTTTGTTGTTTCGTGTCAGTTATATCTCTCACAGGCTCCGCCCTCTACTGGACTCCCCCATATAAATAATAATAATAATACATTTAATTTATATTGCGCTTCTCATCTGCCAAGAAAAATCTCGAAGCGCTTATCCTACCTATGCAAGCATTAATTCACTGAGACTTCCCTGCCGGTAGCCGGCCCCCTGGGCGGGCCTACCTGAATGTGCGCGCATCCACTGCATAAGAGGCGGCCTCACCCGCTCACTGCCATCCCTTTCTCTTTCAGCTAAGCAGCTATTTGAGTAACTGAGCGAGAGATAACAGGATAGAAAAGAACAAGGAAAAGCTTTTCTTCGGAAAATTGAAGTATGGACTCACCTGAGGAGCGCCCGTGTCCTTCGTGTCCGGGTTCTATCGGGAGTGATGATCCGCCGGTGGAGGACCCAGAGCTCGACGTGGTGGAGATGGAGGACCTTGTGCAGGGAGTGCCCTTCGTCTTCACCATCCCAGCAGCCCGGACGGGTCCGGGCATCGGAGAGGAGGACTACGATGATGACACCTCGTCGTCCGGGATTTCCGCTGACCACGGGTATTCCTGCTCCTCTCGCTCCCAGGAAAGAAACTTAAAATAAGGAGACCAATGGAGTCTCTGAGAAGGTTCAAATGGGTACTTTAATTAAGTAACGTGGTAATATAACAAGCAGAAGGTGAAGAAGAGATAATAGCCGGCGTTGCCTCGGTGTAGCTGCACCCAAGAAGGAAGGGGCCGAACTGTGCTCACCCGCCGCCTTATATCCTCTCTCGTGTTGTGGAGGAGGGGGCCGACCGCCTCAGTCTTCAATTCATTGCGTACATCCACACGCCTTTTCTCCTCCTTATCTCTTTCATAACTTTTTATTTAATACATTTTAACGGCTTCAATAGCCACTTTAACAATACTGGACGTTAGTCCCGGATGTCGTCATGAAGAATTTTCAGAATAAAAGCTTGGCATTAAGATTGTGCGAGAACTTCAGTTTTTTTTCAGAATAAAATTGCTTTTAAGCTGACGGTATGTTTAAAATAAATGATGCCATAAAACATTGATTTTAATTTCTAACACCACCAGGAAGGCCATCAGCAGAGGTCGGCTCGTCAGGACTTCTCGGCGGTAATGGCTTGCCGCTTCCCCCACCGATACCTCCGAGGCCGGTGAGCCGTCTGTGGCAGGGCTTCTACGGCACGGGCCGTCCAGCACAGCCGGCCTTCGAAGGCTACGGTGGATACTTGGGCAGGGATCCTCAAGGTGGAGGGCCACTCAGACACGGAGTGTTCCGGTGTGCCCCCGCTGGAGGATAGCCTGGCGGCGCATCTGCTTCCGCAGGCAGCTGGGTGGGCAGAAGGGAGAAGGCCCCTGGCCCCGCTGCCGCGTGACTGAGAGATGCTTGAGTATCTCGATAAGATATTCAAGCTCGGGGCGCAGATGGCGGCGGCGGCCAATAATCTGGGTGTGTTAGGAGTGTCGCTGATTCCCCATAAGCAGGACGCTTCCGCTTCCGCCCCCCCCCCCTCCGTCTGAGGACGGGAGTGATTATTCGGACCGCTGCGTGAGCCAGATGAATAATCTGGTCCGCGGTATGGCTAACAGAGCCGGTCGGGTGATGGCCCTGACCACCGTGGCGTCGCGTCACGTGTGGTTAGGTTTGACCGCCCTGGCTAAGAAAGACCGGGATGATCTCCTTGGGCGTTGTCACGGCAGTGCTATTTGGATCGATAGCCTCGCTCACTCAGCGCTTCAACCTCCTGGAGGTGGAGAAGGCTCAGCTCAGCCGCATGTTGCCGCTGGCTCACCATCAGGCCCCCCCGCAGGTGGGAGTGCGTCCGGCGGTGGTAAGACGGAGAGAGAAGCGTCGGGTGAGGGTCCCGAAAGCGCCCTCTGCCTCCGCGGTCCGTCCCGAGGTGCTGGGTCGGTACCGACCCCCGCAGGTACAGGCCGACAGAACCCGTCAGTACAGTTTCCCCGCTCGCTGCCCAGGTTGTAACTTCAGTAAAGGAGCCAGCTAGTGCTCATGCACGGGTGAGAGTGATAAACCGCGCTCTGCGGGTACAGGGACATTATGGCAGGCGTAACAGGGTTAGGAAACAATTAATGCCAAGTGTGAAGGCTCCCGAGGGAGTGCGCCATGCTGTGTTCAAAGACCTCAGTAAAGAAAATTCCGCTTGATGTTTTTCACTGTTCGGGTTAAAACATCATGGCAGAGCGCACGCTCCCGAGGGAGTCCGCCATGCTGCATTCAAAGACCTCTATAGAGAGTCGACCTTTTCCGTGTCGACCCCCCATTGTCAAATATTCCCTTCACGGGAGATTTTGCGGCGGGACGGGTCACCAGGGAATATCACAGCTTCATTGCTGGGGCCCCACAATTGATGACACATCCCCTGACACGGTGTTACAGGGAGTGGAAACGCAGATGCATGTTAACGGAGTGGATGGACAGGACGCTGAAACAGGGTTACTCACTCCAGTTTTCCAGCATCCCTCCCCCGTTTACAGGCATAATAGAGGTGAAGCAATCATCCCGAAGGGAGATAGGCTTTCTCTCTGCAAAGGTTCAGACCTTGGTGCGAAAACAGGTGGTATCTGTTGTGCGCACCCGAGACAGAGAGAAGGGGCATTATTCTATGTATTTCCTGGTGCCCAAGAAAACTAGAGGGGTCTGCCTGCAGGCCTGCACTCTCAGGACAGTTCCGGTGTAGGCTGCACTCTCAGGACACCTGCACTGTCAGTACAGGAAGTGACGATTCTGACGAACACGTTTTTTCCCCGCCCCCCGACAGACTCGTTTGATGGAAGTTTTCAAATCACAATGGAGACTCATCACGGAGGTGATGAGTCCGCCCACCGTGCACTTTGGGTCGGCCTTGGTCAAGCCCTTTTGACCCCCCCAGCCTGGTTCTCGTAAAAGTTGACGTAGCCATTTTTCGCTCAAATGACACCATGGAGGAATGTAACGGGAGTTGACAGAGGACTCTGCCCGCCTCACGAGTGCCTATTTTCGGACACTTTTTTTCACGTTTCCCCCTATTTTCCCCGTTTTTATTATTATTTTTTTATTTTTTGGGCTATTTCACCCGGTTTCTACCGGGGTCACTGCCCGGTCTCGGGTATGCCCCCACGGCCTGTGTCCAGCCGCCCCCACTCATCCATATATTAACAAATTTTGACAATTTTTGTTGCATTTTTCTCCTCTCCTCTCACTGATCGAATGGCAAACGCGACCCACTGTCAGAGGGCCTCCGCACCGGCCCGGCCTAGTGCCGGTGTTCTGGCGGTCGGTTCCTCCGAACTACGGGTTCGACTCTGATGGCCGGGAGGGTGTGCTGCGTTGGGGTGGGGGACTTCCCCCACTCTGCGTGTCTTTTCCTTCCCGGGCCGGCCGATATGAAACGTGACCAAGACGCACCGTCTGACTGCAGCGGGGTGGAGGTTCCCAGCTGGAACCTCCCCACCTCCGCCGCGGTGCACCCGGCAAACACGGTTGTTTCTCGAACCCTCCACTGTTGTCTAGCGGGTGTAACTAAAATACAAGATGTCATATTTATATATATAAATAAATATATATCTATATATATCTATATATATATAGATATATATATGGATAATAAGTGTTAGTACGATTTTATTTTGTATTTGCGTGCATTTCCTGTTTGGAAAGTGGCGCTGTACTGATAGTGTGTCATGTCCAAGAAACTTATAGTGAAAGTTTATTCTTTATGTTAGAGTTGTCATGTCCCTTTGTCTTGTGCTTTATGTCTATGCCCTTAATTATTTCTTCCTCTCATTTCAGGCCTCCACGCTCCCCGCCCCTTTCTGTCTCCTGCGTCCTTGATTATTTTCCCCGCCCTGATTGTTTCCAACTGTGTCCCCTTTACCTGTGTATATATTGTGTTAGCTCCCTCCTGTTAATTGTCAGTTTGTTGTCTCTCGAAGACCTACGTATCGGCTTACCTCACGGACCTTTCACGGACCTATGCTATAGATCACGATTCTAGTTTTCCTCGAAAGAGTGTTTTGTTTTCCTTATTTTATTACTGTGCAAAATTCCAGTAAAGTCTTTATTTTGAAACGCTATCTGAGTCTGAGTTTTGAGTCGTGCAATTGAGTTCATGCCTCAGTGTTCACCCCTTGACAGTACGAACTGACCATCAAAATGAACTCAGCCGACTCAGATCAGAATAAGAACACTATCCGCTCTCAGGGCCAACGTCTTGGGCAACAAGAGGAGCATATGGCCACCATGCAGCAGGGAGTGCAAAATCTAACCAGCAGCTAGAGGGAACTACAAACATCGGTGACGACCCAAGTTAATCTACTGGCAGCAGAGGTTCAGCGTGTGCTCACTCACCTGCAGGCTGTTTCTCCTCTTACGACTCCTCCGGTTCCAGCGGTGACCGGATTCGATCCCAACCGGGTTACTGAGCCGCACAGTGCTTCCATGCGTCTGGCTCCACCCGAAAAGTACTCCGGAGACTCAGAAGGCTGCCGGCCGTTCATCGTGCAGTGTGAGTTACACTATCACCACCAACCGGCTGCTTTTCCCACGGACAATTCCAAAGTGGCTTTTATGATCTCTCATCTCTCCGGCCGAGCAGCAGCGTGGGCCAAGGCAGAATGGTCCCGAGGCTCGCCTATCTGCGGGTCTCTGGAAAACTTCATAGACACTATGAGGAAGACCTTCGATCAAACCACGCCGGGCAGGGAAGCAGCTCGGGCTCTGATCAAGCTGCGACAACATCAGCGGAGTGTGGCTGACTACGCCATCGAGTTCCGGACTATGGCAGCCGACAGCGGCTGGAACTCCGCTGCATTGTTTGACGCTTTCGTTAGCGGTCTCTCGGATTCTTTACAAGACCAGCTGGCGCCTCTCGATCTGCCCGCTGACTTGGACTCTGTCATATCCATGGCTATAAGGATAGACAATCGTTTGACGGAGAGGAGAAGGAATAAATCCAAGGATGCGGTTGATCCGCCTCTCCAGAGGAGACGCTCGCCGCTGGATATTACTTCTTCTTGGAGGCTCCGTCACCCCTCACCACCTGCGTTCCGGACAACAGCGCCCCCTGGCTCCGTGGAGGAGCCAATGCAGTTGGGCCGCGACAAGCTGTCGCTGGCAGAACGTCAGCGACGATTCAAGGAGGGTCTGTGTTTCTACTGCGGGCAGCGCGGACACCCACAAGCGGCTTGTCCGGTAAAAGAGGAGGCTCACCAATGAAGAGGAGTACGTTGGTGAGCCGGATCTCTTCCTCTGACTTTCCTCCTCGCACCCTGACCCGGATCCAGGTAAAAATCAGAGACAATGTAGTTACTCATGGTGTTCTCATTGACTCAGGGGCGGACGAAAGTATAATGGATTGGGGTTTAGTTAAAAAATGGGACATAAAAACTAAACCTCTACCCCAGCCTCTTGAAGCGAGTGCTCTCGATGGGCGGCTGTTGTTTAAAGTGACTCACCAAACAGAGCCTTTGGAAGTAAGATGTAATGATAACCACCACGAGACAATGTCTTTTCACTTATTTAACTCAGCCTAACATCCACTCATTTTGGGGTTTCCCTGGTTGTAACTTCATAACCCTCACATAGATTGGCAATCTGGGAGGGTGGAGGGGTGGGGAAAGAATTGCATTGATCACTGTTTTAAGCAGGTAGCAGAGATTGACAGGAGATGTAACACTGGGAGTGTTAGGCAGGATACAGTCCCAAAAATATATCTTCCGGATGTACTTTCAGTTCCTTCCTGCTACCACGACCTTAGTGAAGTCTTTAGTAAGTCCAAAGCTCTGGCTCTTCCTCCTCACAGCTCCTATGACTGTGCTATTGACTTGATTGCCGGGTCTCCCATTCCTAAGAGTCGACTTTATGCAATTTCAGGACCTGAGAAAGAGGCCATGAAGGACTATATTGATGCCTCCCTCAAAACAGGGCTTATTCGTCATTCCTCATCCCAAGCAGGTGCAGGTTTTTTTTTCGTGGGCAAAAAGGATGGGTCTCTTAGGCCCTGTATCGACTACTCACCTCTCAATGACATTACGGTTAAAAACCGGTACCCCCTCCCTCTCATCTCTTCCGCTTTCGAGCAGCTTCAGGAAGCCAAGGTTTTCACCAAGTTAGACCTGCGTAACGCCTATCATTTGGTCAGGATCAGGGAGGGCGATGAATGGAAGACGGGTTTTAACACCCCTTCAGGACATTATGAATACCTGGTCATGCCGTTTGGATTGTCAAACGCTCCTGCAGTCTTCCAGGCTATGATCAACGACATGTTGAGGGAGTTTCTGAATCGTTTCGTTTTTGTTTATCTGGACGACATTCTGACCTACTCCCCTGACCTTCACACCCACAAACAACATGTCCGCCTGGTTCTACAGAAACTGCTCATAAATAAGTTGTTTGTCAAAGCTGAAAAGTGTGGATTTTATGTAGAAACAGTCACTTTTTTGGGCTTCATCATTTCCCCAGGTCAGGTTAGGATGGACCCAGAGAAGGTTAGCGCAGTAGCCTGTTGGCCTACCCCTGACTCTCGCAAGAAAGTGCAGCAGTTTTTAGGCTTTACTAATTTTTACAGACGTTTTGTGCGGAGCTTCAGCGCTATTGCAGCCCCTCTTCATGTCCTCACGTCCCCTCAGGTGCCTTTTGTGTGGTCTCCTCAGGCTGAGGAGGCTTTTTCTCGGCTGAAAAAGATGTTCACCACTGCCCCCATACTTACCATGCCGGATCCCACTCGCCAGTTCGTGGTGGAAGTGGATGCCTCCAACGAGGGGGTGGGAGCGGTCCTCTCCCAGCAACAACAGAAGGACAACAAACTTCACCCCTGCGCTTTCCTGTCCAGGAAGCTCTCCCCGGCAGAGAGAAATTATGACGTGGGAAACCGTGAGTTGCTGGCCGTGAAGTCAGCGTTGGAAGAGTGGAGGCATTGGTTGGAGGGAGCCGAGCATCCTTTTGTGGTCTGGACCGATCACAAGAACCTGGAGTACATAAGAAAGGCCAAAAGACTGAACTCCAGCCAGGCTAGGTGGACCTTGTTTTTCAACCGTTTTGACTTTGTTCTTTCCTACAGGCCAGGGTCTCAGAATGTCAAGCCTGACGCTCTGTCCCGTCTGTTTGACCTTGTGCCTGCAGCCAAGGAGCCGGAACCCATCATCCCATTGAACCGGGTGGTAGGAGCGCTGACTTGGCCAGTAGAGAAGGAGGTAATACGTGCCAATGCTGGAGCTCCTGCACCAAGGGGTTGCCCGCCTAACCAGATTTTTTTTCAGGAGGCCGAGAGACCACAGGTGATCCACTGGGCTCACACTTCGCTGCTCACCTGTCACCCCGGAGTCAAGAGAACTATGTTCATTATTAAACAACGTTTCTGGTGGACATCCATGGAGAAGGAGGTGAAGGAGTATGTGGAGGCGTGCCCTATCTGCGCTCGAAACAAGACCTCTTCCAGGTCGCGAATAGGACTATTACAACCACTCCCTATTCCCAACAGGCCCTGGTCAGAGATCTCCATGGACTTCGTCACTGGTCTGCCCCTCTCTAGAGGTAAAACCACAGTTCTCACGGTAGTGGACAGATTTTCCAAGATGACACATTTCATTGCTCTGCCCAAGATGCCCTCGGCGAAGGAAACGGCGGAGGTCATGATGCAGAATGTGTTTCGGTTTCATGGTTTCCCTAAGGATATTGTCTCCAACCGGGGCCCCCAGTTTGTGTCACGCTTCTGGAAGGAGTTCTGCAGCCTCATCGGTGCCACGGTCAGTCTCTCGTCTGGATACCATCCGGAGTCTAACGGCCAGACAGAGCGCCTAAATCAAGAACTGGAGACCTGCCTGCGCTGCCTGGTGTCCCAGAGTCCATCCTCCTGGAGCGAGCACCTCACCTGGGTTGAGTATGCACACAACATCCTCCCTACTTCTGCCACGGGCCTGTCCCCGTTTCACTGTGTTTATGGCTACCAGCCGCCACTGTTCCCAGCCACGGAGAGGGAGGTCACGGTCCCGTCTGCCCACGCTCTGGTCAGGCGTTGTCGGCACGTGTGGGCTGCGGCTAGGAAGATACTCTGCAGGAATGCGCAACTGGTTAAAAGAGCAGCAGACCGAAAACGCCGACCAGCCCCTGTATACCAGCCAGGCCAAAAAGTCTGTCTCTCTTCACGAGACCTTCCCCTCCACGTACTCTCCCGAAAACTGGCTCCCCGGTTTGTGGGTCCTTTTCCCATCACCAAGGTCATAAACCCAGTCTCAGTGAGACTACGGCTTCCCAGGGCCATGAAGGTACATCCCACCTTCCATGTAGGGAAATTAAAACCATTGAAGGAGAGCGCTATGGTTCCCACCGTCAAACCCCCCCCGCCCCCCCGGATGATCGATGGAGGTCCGGTTTACACGGTCAAGTCACTGTTGGCTAGTCGGAAAAGGGGTAGAGGGCGACAGTTACTGGTTGACTGGAAGGGTTATGGTCCTGAGGAGCGGCAATGGATTCCTTCCCGCTTCATTGTAGACAAAAAACTCATTGAGGATTTTGACCGCCTCAACTCAGAGGAGCCTGGGCCTTCAGGAGCCGTCCCTAGAAGGGGGGGGTACTGTCATGTCCAAGAAACTTATAGTGAAAGTTTATTCTTTATGTTAGAGTTGTCATGTCCCTTTGTCTTGTGCTTTATGTCTATGCCCTTAATTATTTCTTCCTCTCATTTCAGGCCTCCACGCTCCCCGCCCCTTTCTGTCTCCTGCGTCCTTGATTATTTTCCCCACCCTGATTGTTTCCAACTGTGTCCCCTTTACCTGTGTATATATTGTGTTAGCTCCCTCCTGTTAATTGTCAGTTTGTTGTCTCTCGAAGACCTACGTATCGGCTTACCTCACGGACCTTTCACGGACCTATGCTATAGATCACGATTCTAGTTTTCCTCGAAAGAGTGTTTTGTTTTCCTTATTTTATTACTGTGCAAAATTCCAGTAAAGTCTTTATTTTGAAACGCTATCTGAGTCTGAGTTTTGAGTCGTGCAATTGAGTTCATGCCTCAGTGTTCACCCCTTGACATAGTGACAATTTTATTTTGGAATTCTTAGCGTGCACTTCCTGTCCTGAGAGTGGAGGTGTCCTCAGAGTGCAGGTGTCCTGAGACTGCTGCCTGCAGGCAGGCTCCCATGAAGAAAACAGGCGAATTCAGGCCCATTCTGGAACTCCGTGGTCTGAATCTCCACATTGTACGCAAAACTTTCCAGATGTTGACTATGAAACGGTTATTGGAACTGGTGCAGCCAGGCAATTGGTTTACAACCTTCGACCTGAAGGACGCCTCCTTTCATGTCGGAAAATTGCTCCGAAACACAGAAAGTATTTACGTTTTGCCTTCCAGGGGGTGGCCTACGAGTACAACAGGCTGCAGTTCGGCATTTGTGCATTCTTTATAAATGCAAACTGGTCAAAACCATTGACGGAAGTAGTTTTGAAAAGTAATAAGTGGTTCTGTCTTTTACATGTAGGATTCATCCCCCCTTGTATTCATTTGTTTGAAAATGAACAAACAAACATAATAATTGTGGGATTTCTATTGCATCCACTTCATCTGCAACGAAGAACGCCAACGCTATTTCTGCCATTGCAAACAGAGTCAAGCCGACTCCAAGCTGGCCGACTTCAGGCAAGCTTTTTGAGACTTCCCCCGGCTGCAATCGGCTATTCTCGTCTACTTTGGAGGCGAGCAGCAGCTCATCTCAAACAAGCCTATTTTTTCTGTTGACCGTTTTTGTCCCTATAGTTTGTCGTTCGTTTTTGTTTAAATATTGTCAGACTATATCACTTTGGTGTGGACTTTCTCTTTGAAAACGCATCACAGCCTATAGCCAAGCTTAGCCTCTCGGCAACTCAAAGTGGACTGGGAATTGAGCCGCCACAATAATAATACAAATTATGATTATTACCTTACTTTTGTCTATTTGTATTACTCTGTGTTGCGTTTTTAAGGCGCAATGCCAAGACACATCCTTTGTATGCTTGCATTGGCTAATGAAACAGATTCGGTAGTATTGTAATCTCTGAAGGTGACTTATTTTGGTCACAATTTCCATAAAACAAAAAAAAGCTTCTATATATTGAGCCTTGAAAGTGCTCTCTGAATCGATACGCCTAGGATGGCTTGTGACCATGAAATGAGAAAATGAAAACTTTGCCGTAGAGGTACACCAAATACATTGTTGGAAAGGTCTTGACCTGGAAAGTAACATATGTCAGTATGAAGATTCCACATGGTTCCTGCTTTGAAATACTGACCTTTGAACCTTGACCTACTACTTCCCTGATGGCTCCCACAGGATTGTTGACATCCTCGTGGATTCATCTTCTTATTTTAGACACATGCATTTCCAAACATTTGGTCTACCTATGCTGAAACATTTATTATCTCTTCTATTTACACACGGCATCTATTGCACGTCTGTCCGTCCTGGGAGAGGGATCCCTCCTCTGTTGCTCTCCCTGAGGTTTCTCCCATGTTCCCCTTTAAACTGTGGGTTTTTCTCTGGAAATGTTTCCTTGTACGATGTGAGGGTCTAAGGACAGAGGGTCAAAGGTGTCGTATTGCCATACTGATATTCTGTACAAACTGTGAAGTCCACTGAGACAAATGTAACATTTGTGATATTGGGCTATATGAATAAAGATTGATTGATTGATTGACCTCGGTGCATGTTTGAAGGCTTATAATTAAGCAACAAAAGGGACTACAGACATGGGACATACTGTTATAGAGAGCTCTTGACCTCAGCTAGCATGTGAATATAGTCAAAACTGGGGGCACTGTCAAATTTGGGTCAACTATGGTTAAAATGTATTTTCACCCATTTCACAATTTGATATTTAAAATCTGGTTACACACATGTGTTTACCATCCCCTTAAACCCTCAGTGTATTCTTAATTCAGTATTTATAACTTCCAATTTTAAGAAAAACACTAATATATTTAAAAACTGCAATTCCCTAGAGCCACGCTATACAGCTTGGTACAAATCAGCACCACTGTTGTAGTTCTTCTGGTTTGCAAAGACATAGGGTCTTAAAAAAATATATCTACTAAGTATATAAAATATCTAGCCAAACTATTAATATATATATAATATTAATTACACTGCATCAAGATTAGGTATATTAAGAAAAAGATGTTGGTTTATTTAAGATATTTTAGATATTATAGCTATTCGAGAAATGTTTTTTTTTCTAGCTATTCTAGAAATGGGGTTTTTCGGTTGGTTCTTTCTTTTTTGGTTACTGTGATCTTCTACAGTACATTGTTGGTTACTGAGATTTTATACAGTTGGGACGTTACTACTGATATTTTTTAAGTAACTCCAGAGGTACTTTAATTTTTGGTTGGAAACACAGTATTATACTCTAAAATGGTATACAGTAATTTATTGTGTACAAACACTGTAAATAACTGTGGATTTCACAGCAATTTTTTACAGTGTGTCTAAACCAGGATCCTGAGTCGTGGCTGAACCTGTCTCTGTGGTCCTGCCTGATTCTCATCATACTACTTCCTGATGACTCCCACGGGATTGTTGACATCCACCTGGATTCATCTTCTTATTATAGACACATGCATTTCCAAACATTTGGTTTACCTATGCTGTAAATGTATTATCTCTTCAATTTACACACGGCATCTATTGCACGTCTGTCTGTCCTGGGAGAGGGATCCCTCCTCTGTTGCTCTCCCTGAGGTTTCTCCCATTTTCCCCCAATAAGGACAGAGGGTGTCGTTTTTCTCATACTGATATTCTGAATAATCTGTGTTGTTGTATTAGCTGTAAAGTATCTCTACTGTAGGCTATTTTTATTATATGTACAGCACTTTGGCTCGACCAAAAATCATTTATAAATGTGCTATACAATATAAATAAAACTTGATTTGATTTGGTTTGAATAACTGTGGGGTTTCTTTGGGAGGGTTTCCTTGTCCGATGTGAGGGTCCAAGGAGAGAGGGTGTCATATTCATATTCTGTACAAGCAGTAAAGTCCACTGAGACAAATAGCATTTGTGATATTGGGCTATATAAATAAACATTGATTGATTGATTGATTGACTGCAGTGGGGATAGAACCAGTCCTCCCCTAATCCGGAGATCAGCACACTAACCCACTGAGCCACAGCCTCCCTCTTTGTATCATCTGTTAGCAGCAGTTTACATCCTGCAGACACCTAGCATCATTAGCATGTTGGAGTTGTTTTGCTGGTGAGTGCAGGCAGATATTCTCTCTCCTTGAGTGTGCTTATTACAGCTGTTTAGCATTCTGTCTGTCCTACAGCCTGATCTGCACCTTAAAAAGGGCAACCACAAGATCATGCCAAATTATAGCGCTAATCAAGACGATGAGGACGATCATGAGGTTGATCAGAAATATAATCGAGGATAATTGTGTGTGTTTGTAAATACACACCAATGTGTGACATGAATATTTCCTTATGGGATAATAAATGTTCCCTAGGGGGACCAGGTGTCCTTTCTATAATTTGTCCCGTGTCCCACACATTGAGACAATGTCCCGCATTTGATTGACACTTGCCCTTCTTAAACTTGGCTTTAATCCACTGTTCGTTTAGAAAACAAGAGACGGCTATCTCCATTAGCTGAGCCAGATGTCAATCCATCTTCAACAATGTCTGTAAATATATTCAAGTATGGGTGTAGCCACTGGAGGACTTTTCCTAGAGAGTCATTCGTGACATCTACCAGTTTTGATTTATTATCGCTTATGGAGGTGAATACCATTTGAAGCACAACACTACATGCAAACTCACAGGAAACACCAGGCTGTTGAGGAAAACTATCGATCTATGGATGCATTCCTCCACAAAGAGGATTAGCAAACAGAGGTTCCAGCAGCTGAATTAAAGAACCACCGTGCAGCACTCGGTGTCACACACTGTGGCAGAGAGCTAAGCTAGGACGATAGTTTGTTGGAAAAAATCCCTTCACACCAAATATATTTAAGTGACTTGTATAGTTTGTGCAAACACATCAACATGTAGTAAAGTGTTCTTATTCATTTGAATAAGCGAATAGTTTCAATAGAGATGTTTATTTTAAAGATAGACATTATATTTAAACCGGCTCATCTCATCCTGGTAAAACAAAATTCTAACTAGACGGGACACTTTGCCTCCATCAAATCCACCTATACTAAAATAGAGCTTCACTTGGGATTTAAGGTACCTTGAAACCATTATTTTCTCAGAACTCTGAGATAATAATAGTTTTAATTTAGAAAATCAGGGTGGATATACTGTATCCACCCTGGATAATGTATTATTTAAAATATTAGAGTCACATGGCGGTGTAATTGAGTGCACGTTTTTTTTATATAAAAACAGATACATTTGACTTTAGACACAATTCCGAGGTATTTTGCCAAATTAACAACAACATAACGCATTAATAAGCATTTCAGTGATATTTCTTGGATTCTTCCTGCTTCACATCTGATCCCCTTCAGTGACAGACGCTCCCACTGTTCCTGCAAACCGAGCGGCTGCGGAATGAATCAGTGATGAGGCACGACACCCTCACGTTCCCGGCATGCATTGTGTGTGTGTGTGAGAGAGAGAGAATCAAAGAGAGAGAGAGAGAGAGAGAGAGAGAGAGAGAGAGAGAGAGAGAAAGAGCATCAGAGAGAGAGAGAATCAGAGAGAGAGAGAGAAACAGAGCGAGAGAGAGAATCAGAGAGAGAGAGAGAGAGAGAGAGAGAGAGAAAGAAAGAGAGAGAGAATCAGAGAGAGAGAGAGAGAGAGAGAGAGAGAGAGGGCTTGGCTGGGAAGCTGAGGAGGACCGAGGATCTGAGCGCAGAAGAAGAAGCAGCAAAACCAGAAGAAGAAGCAGAAGAAGCAGAAGAAGAAGAAGAAGAAGAAGAAGAAGAAGAAGACGGGTATCCTCCTCATCCTCACTGACAGCTGCTCAGGTAAAAATGCGCGTTTATCCCCGACACCCTTCATACGATGGGTTTGCAACGTTTGACGGTGTGTGTGTGTGTGTTTCCTACTGCGGGCTTTGCTTCAGGATGCTCTCTCACACACCGAGGCTCCTCTCCTACGGTATACGGTGTAATTTGTACTGCACGGATAAGACGGGGCGACCTGTGAGTGTGTGTGTGTGTGTGTGTGTGTGTGTGTGTGTGTGTGTGTGTGTGTGTGTGTGTGTGTGTGTGGGGGGGATTCCCTCAGTTATATCTCACTCTGCAGTCACTCCTGCTCAGCGTTTCATATGGGGGGGGGGATCCATTACATGGCTGTGACAGGGGTTACAAAGGAGACACTGGTTATTGAGTCAGTTTTTTTGCACATCTTTATCACAATAATATGTATTTGTAGCTGACATGTTTTAACTAATTTATTTGTATACATTTGTATTTATTTTATTATTTGGTCCATACGTGTACTTTATTCAAAAACTCATTTTGCAGAAATATAAAAAAGAAAAGAGACATGCTTTTTTCTTTACCTTAAAGCTAAGCAGTTTTTTTTAAAATAAATATATCAAAGCAAAGTAAATAAGTCAGTAAAGAAAATGGAAAAGGACAGACAACAACAACAAGCAGCCCAACTGATGATAAAACGAATCAATTGACAATTCATATAAATAATAATCATATAAAGGATGAAGCCTACCATATAATGAACATCAACACTGACACAGTCTCGCTTTTTGAAAATATTGTTAGATTTTGTTCAAATATTTATGCCTGTTGCAAAATATATGTATTCCATCAAAGGACCAGTATATAGGATACAGCAGGATGATTTATTTTCAGAATATAACATTAGATAACTATGTTTAGTGTATAACTATCTGAAGTAAGAGCTGTTGTGTTTTTTAGTAGCTTAAAATGAGCCCTTCATCTATAAAAAGGGAGGGGGTCCTCTTCAGTGAGAACATGCTCCTATGTTTTTTGGTCACCTCTTTAATCTAAGCTGTATATTCTCTCTTCTTAGCTTTGTTTGGCTTTCCCCATATTCTTAGAGACTCCTGCTTCTTCATCAGAACATCCTCTGTGATCTACAGTTAGTCAGATACTGACTGCAGCTGAGACCTTTGAGGACCCTAACCCTTGTTATTCTGAGAGGAATATGTATCTCTCTGTGTATTCTAAATGCTCCATGATGTGTCCTGCTGTATTGCTAATTGGTAAGCAAGTAGCGTATAGTCAATGTTTTCCAGCTGCTTTCTGAGGCCACAAGCCAGGCTGTGAAAGTGAAGTCAAACACTAAAGCTGCGTACTGGAAAAAACAAAAGGATGAATTTAGAGACACTAAAATGCTCCGTAAGGCGTGTGTCCAACTGTCTCCAAGGGACTTCCTTTACATAAATAGTCGGTAACATCTTTAAAATACTAGTTTGAGTCTTTTTGAGAAAATCGAACAAGACGTAGGCACAATTGCATCTTAAAGATCCCTATTAAACTGTTTTTCACAATATATTACAGGTCTCAGATATATACAGAGCCTGTCTCTGATTTGCTGAAACACCAAACAGATCATTGCAGTATCCCATAATCCCCTCTGTTTCAGACCTGTTTCCAAAGTGCTGATTCTCTGTCTGTTACTTTAGATGAAAAATAATAATAGAATCTCTTTACACAGAGGGGACACATGTTTATGTATAAAATACATGGACAAGTGGACTTTGGACCTTTAAATGTTTAATTAAAACTGTTCCCTTCTTACCATATTTAAAGGGTAGGGTCTCACTAAGAAAAAGATGATGTTAGAGTTGAGTTATATTTGTATCATATTAAGAAGTTTGTTGGGTGCTTTTGTTGAAAAATCTCTGATCTCTTAAAGCTTAGTGAGATGTCCATGGTTTTTGTTCATAAGGCAGATATAGGTGCTACAGTATGTTAACACTGAATATACCAACATGTTCATCATCAGTGAGAGGCAGCTTGTATTCAGAAACGGGGCCTTTAAATGCCGTCCGGACTTTCATAAGCCCACATGTGACTACCTCCAAATTCAGTGGATGCAGTCTTAAAGCTCAGCCCTTAATATTAAAAATAGTGACGCCATATTGTAAAGTAAACACAATGAAATATTAATCAGGCCATCAGGAGGCAGGCATAAGTATTGCTTCCATAACCTGGTTTCTGTTCTGCCTTTGAACAGACGCTCCTCAGCATGAAAGCCAGGCAGCCAATAATCATCTATTTTTTCTCCTGAACTGATAAATATCAAGATAGCAGGGTGCTTTTTTCCTGAGTCAGCAGTTTGCGTTCAGCAGACATCCAGGAGGAAAGGGTCCAGTTAGTGATGGGACCACTCTGATACGTTGTAGTAGTGTGGGGGCCGTTTGTTGTGAATGGAGTCTGAATCAATATGCTGAGAATGATTCATCAACTGCCCGTTAGTCATACTTCCAGATGAATGGAATGAATGTTGTACGGCATTAAGTGGGGCCGTGGCTTTGTTTTGAAGTGCTGAAAGCTAATGTTTGATTTTTCAGCATATTCAGAACTCTTAAAATGTACACTCCAATGAAATCTCTCTGATGCCAGGCTCAACTAATGAATAACAACCATGTTATACCGGAGTTGTTGCTCCTGGGTTCCTCAGATGAACTGTAGTAAACCTATCTGTCACTGGGTGCATCCAGCATGTACTCACCTTCAGTAGCCCCGCCCACGTTTGTGTTCATTCTTGCACTAGCAGTGTTGTAAACAATGAATAGATTAGGCCGTCCACAGAGAAGACGGAGTACCCGGTCAGTCAATTCCATAGACTGTGTATGATCAATACGTGTGCGTCTTTTGGAAACTCCTCATCACAGCTAAAGATGCTACGGAGGCTAACGTCCGTCGTCAAAGTATATTGTTTTATTGTTAAAAGTTAATTTAAATACTGCATTAAATATAAAACACTGACAAGCTAATGAAATCCCAGTCTAAGTGTCAGCCTGCTGCCTGGCACTCATCTACAGCTGACTGACAGGACATCTATCCTCTGCAGCTTTATCGACACAATCATCCGTCTCCAATGACATGGTTGAATTGTTTGCCTCTTGACCATCGTAAATGGGCTCCCTGTAGATACAAAATGCATGGTATTCTTCATTTTTGATGTGATTAGCAAAAACCTCAGAATCTGTATTTCCCGCCCGTCACATTACAGCTGATGTTTTCACCCAACATGGGGTCTACATGCTGTAGAGCAGGGGTATTCAACTAAAATTCAACGAGATCCAGTTAGAGAAAATCTCCCCATGCAAAGGTCCGGAACATCAAAATGTCTAACTTGCTTTATGAATTAGTTTGATATTTATTGAAGTAGCCTGCGGCTTTATCAACGTCTGCATGTAATCAACAACTTTTACAACAATTATTTATTGTCAATTAACATTGAACTATACAGATATACAGTAAATACTGTGGATACTGTATGTGTAATGTCCCTCTCGGGCTGCATTTAAAAATAAAATAGAGAAAATAAATAAAATAGCTTTTGAAAATATGTGCATCTTAAAAGTGCTTAATTTTAGATAAATAAAATAAAGTGTAGCAGCATCTTGAGTTTCCCTTTTTCTTTGTTAACCGTTTCACATCATGACTTAACAATTGCAGCCGATTATAGAACAATATCAGTCTTTACACATCATAACAATTGAACAGTTCAAAAGTTTCTCTTTCTTTCCCTCTTATATTGCAGTCCCTCACTCACTTTTTTTAAATTCAGTGGGAGAATTGAGCTCGAGCTTGTCCTGCCAGGAGTTTAGATCTGGGCTGAAATGGTGTCAGGGCCATTCTCATACACACATGCAGGTGCTCATTGGTTAGCCTCGGTTAGCCTGCCCTGGAACGATATTTAGTTTTATTTTTGATCCTGGTCGACTGATATTGGGCTCTGAGACTGCTTATTTCTTGTGACCTCAGTTCTGACTTGAGAGGGAATGTTTGGTCAAACACCTTGTGTTTTGTCTCATAGTGGCGTTTTGGCACTTTTAATGAGCACCACGGTCTCTGAACAAATGAGACACACTGGTTCTGTGCTCCCAGTGGGCAGGATGAACATGAATGAGTCCGTCCACTCGGGGTTAAAAGCTCTGTTCTCACTGTCCACTCTCCTCTTCTTGGAGTGCCATGTGTAATTATTTGTCTCTCCCTGTCTGCCGCTAACACACCTGTTCACTCTCCTCTCCGCTTCTCTCCCTGTAGCGCTAATTATTCTCTTCACTCACTTTCCTCTCCGCTTCTCTCCTCTGCGCTCTCGTCTCTTCTTCTGTGTTTCTCTCCCTGTATCGCTCACTCGTCTCTTTCGCCCCCTGTCGGCGGCGGTTAAAATAGAATCGTCCCGTCAAAATTGAAATCCCCTATTAATGTATTGATTATAGGTCCGGGTCCGTATAGGTCGGCGTCTGGGTCCGGATCCGGACCGCGGTCCGCCTATTGCCGACCCCTGCTGTAGAGGGAGAGTGCCCGGATGAGTTGCTCTCATCATTAAGCAGC
Source organism: Notothenia rossii (assembly GCF_949606895.1). Classification (NCBI taxonomy): domain Eukaryota; kingdom Metazoa; phylum Chordata; class Actinopteri; order Perciformes; family Nototheniidae; genus Notothenia; species Notothenia rossii. Next base: position 42,811,685 of record NC_136908.1, on the reverse strand, counting down.
GAGAGTAACATTAGCAATGGCAGAATTAGGGGCGAAAAGGGCCTGAATCTAATAAGGAGACATGTTATTACTCTGTAGTCTCTCTTAGTGTAGATGGTTCCACTATGGGAAACTTGGAAACATAACTGCTCACAGCTCCAAACATCAGCGCCTGTTCCTAAAGATGAGCTATTTGGAAAAACCACTTAACTATTGGCACACTAATTGCTTCCTTTTCACCTGAATAGTTTTATTTGGAAAGCTTAAAAACACTTGGGTTGATAAAGACGGCATCTCTAAACAAATACCAGATCAGAGGAGAGTGAGGAGGGCTCTGAGATGCAGACCCTGCTGGTGGCTCTGAGGTCTCTGTGGGGACAGTGATGTCTGCAGGGAGGAGAGACGAGGAGAGGTCAGGGGAGAGGAGGAGAGAAGAGGAGAGAGGAGGAGAGAGAAGGAGAGAGGAGGAGAGAGGAGGAGAGAGAAGGAGAGAGAAGGAGAGAGGAGCAGAGAGGAGGAGAGAGAAGGGGAGGTGAGAGGAGAGGAGGGGAGATGAGGGGAGAGGAGGAGAGAGGAGGAAGGAGGAGGGGAGATGAGGAGAGAGGAGGGGAGGTGAGAGGAGAGGAGGGGAGATGAGGGGAGAGGAGGAGAGAGGAGGAGAGAGGAGGAGAGAGAAGAAGAGGTGAGGGGAGGTGAGAGGAGAGGAGGGGAGATGAGGGGAGAGGAGGAGAGAGGAGGAAGGAGGAGGGGAGATGAGGAGAGAGGAGGGGAGAGGAGGGGAGATGAGGAGAGAGGTGAGGGGAGAGGAGGAGAGATGAAGGGAGAGGAGGAGAGATGAGGGGAGACAAGGAGAGAGGAGGAGAGAGAAGGAGAGAGGAGGAGAGACGAGGGGAGACGAGGAGAGAGGGGGAGATGAGGGGAGAGGGGGGAGAAGAGAGGAGGAGAGAGGAGAGGTGAGGGGAGGAGAGAAGATATGAGGGGAGAGGAGGAGAGAGGAGAGGTGAGGGGAGAGGAGGAGAGAGGAGGGAGATGAGGGGAGAGGAGAGGAGGAGAGATGAGGGGAGATGAGGGGAGAGGAGGAGAGAGGAGGAGAGATGAGGAGAGAGGAGGGGAGAGGAGGAGAGATGAGGGGAGATGAGGAGAGGAGGAGAGAGGAGGGGAGAGGAGGAGTGATGAGGAGAGAGGAGGGGAGAGGAGGAGAGAGGAGGGGAGAGGAGGAGAGATGAGGAGAGAGGAGGGGAGAGGAGGAGAGATGAGGAGAGATGAGGGGAGATGAGGGGAGAGGAGGAGGGATGAGGGGAGATGAGGGGAGAGGAGGAGAGATGAGGGGAGAAGGGGAGAGGAGGAGAGAGAAGGGGAGACGAGGAGAGATAAGGAGAGAGGAGGAGAGATGAGGGGAGCTGAGGGGAGAGGAGGGGAAATGAGGAGAGGAGGGGAGAGGAGGAGAGAGAAGGGGAGACGAGGAGAGAGGAGGAGAGAGGAGGAGAGATGAGGGGAGATGAGGGGAGAGGAAGGCAGATGAGGGGAGAGGAGGAGAGGAGTGGAGAGGAGGAGAGAGGAGGGGAGATGAGGGGAGAGGAGGAGAGAGGAGGAGAGATGAGGAGAGAGGAGGGGAGAGGAGGAGAGATGAGGGGAGATGAGGAGAGGAGGGGAGAGGAGGAGAGAGGAGGGGAGAGGAGAGGAGAGGAGGGATGATGAGGAGAGAGGAGGGGAGAGGAGGAGAGAGGAGGGGAGATGAGGGGAGATGAGGAGAGAGGAGGGGAGAGGAGGAGAGAGGAGGGTAGACGAGGAGAGATGAGGGGAGATGAGGGGAGAGGAGGAGAGAGGAGGGGAGAGTAGGAGAGATGAGGAGATGAGGAGAGAGGAGGGGAGAGGAGGAGAGAGGAGGGGAGAGGAGGGGAGAGGACGGGAGATGAGGAGAGATGAGGGGTGAGGAGAGATGAGGGGAGATGAGGAGAGATGAGGGGAGAGGAGGAGAGTGGAGGAGAGAGGAGGGGAGAGGAGGGGAGAGGAGGAGAGAGGAGGGGAGATGAGGAGAGATGAGGGGAGAGGAGGAGAGAGGAGGGGAGATGAAGAGAGATGAGAGGAGAGGAGGAGAGAGGAGGGGAGAGGAGGAGAGAGGAGGGGAGAGGAGGAGAGAGGAGGAGAGAGGAGGAGAGAGGAGGGGAGATGAGAAGAGAGGAGGGGAGATGAGGCGAGAGGAGGAGAGAGGAGGAGAGAGGAGGGGAGATGAGGAGAGAGGAGGGGAGATGAGGAGAGAGGAGGAGAGAGGAGGGGAGATGAGGAGAGAGGAGGAGAGACAAGGGGAGAGGAGGAGAGAGGAGGGGAGATGAGGGGAGAGGAGGAGAGATGAGGAGAGAGGAGGGGAGAGGAGGGGAGATTAGGAGAGAGGAGGGGAGATGAGGAGAGATGAGGCGAGAGGAGGAGAGAGGAGGGGAGATGAGAGATGAGGAGAGAGGAGGAGAGATGAGTAGAGAGGAGGAGAGAGGACGGGAGATGAGGAGAGATGAGGAGAGATGAGGAGAGAGGAGGGGAGAGGAGGAGAGAGGAGGGGAGAGGAGGAGAGAGGAGGTCTCTGCTGGTGCCACCGGGGGGCAGAAGGCTCTGCTGGTGCTCTCGGGGGGCAGAAGGCTCTGCTGGTGCCTCCGGGGGGCAGAAGGCTCTGCTGGTGCCCCCGGGGGGCAGAAGGCTCTGCTGGTGCCTCCGGGGGGCAGAAGGCACTGCTGCACACACTCTCAGTGAGAAGTCTCCGGCACATTCTGACACTGCAGCCGTCAGGTTCACAGCTCCAGCTCCACTTCCTGTCCTGCTGGCCTGATCTGCACCACACAGCAGGGTGGGGGGTTACTTTAAACATGTCATCCATTACAATTACTTGTAAAACATGTAGACAATAATCTGAGTATCACAACATACAAATGCAATGCAGATAAATAAAAGAGAAAATAAAATTAATAAGATAAGAATCTTAAGTGTATTATGTACCTTGAAGAAATGTATTAGTATTGCTTTCTACTAGCCAAATACAGTTGTGTGAAATCTGTTGACATAATACATCTATGAAAGTCAATATCAGTTTTCTCAGTGTAAGACAACAGAACAAGGTGACCTCAGAAAAGCAGAAACCAAGATTTGAAGGATCAAAATGTGTCCTCTTATATTATAGGATAATAGTATACACATGCTTATTTTGTTTAATACATCAGGGGTTCACCAGCTACATTAGAGAAAATATCTTTAAAATAAAGAAGATTACAAATACCCTCAATGACAACCAAAAGCAGTCAAGCAGTATGTCTACATATAATATTTGTGTTTTAAAATGTATTGTAATATTGTTATCCTGTTTGTAATCCCCATTTTTCTTAAATGTCAAAGTCATCTCAGTACATCTTTTTAATGTAAATGTAAGGGAGTACAGTTACCTTCTTTTGTATCCTGATTACTAATCCTGTTGATCAGTAACTCCAAAGCCTGCTGATAGTGTTTCATGTATAAGTGGATCTGTGTTGCTGGCTATTGATGATCATGATCATGTCCTCATACAATAATCTTTTCTGGTTACACTTAAATAGTCGTGTGAGATCTGTACAGAGCAGTGTACTGAAAGCATTTCACAGCAATCAACAGCCTGAGTCTACCAGAGTCCTCACAGGCTGAGTAAACTGAGCAGCAGGCCTCCACACACCCTCCCACAACATCCCAACACCATATCTCTGTAGACGTCTAAGAAGAGACGGTATTAGCCTCAATATCGAGGCTTTAAATCAATGCCATTAGTGACGTTTAAGGTACGGTTCTCATTATATTCCAATTCTGATGTGAAAGATGTTTCTCGCAGATCATATTTGTGGAAAATCAGCCTGAAAAAAAGCTGCAAAACTTGATTACTTTTTTTTTTTTAATGTTTCCTGCACAGACCTTTGATAATCAGTCTTTAAATGTTGCCTTTCCTTTAAATATTCTAATACACTGATCTTCTTAGATTATTTTTTGTCTCTCGTGATTCTATAAATTACGATATGATAAAAGTGTTATTGTCAGATCAAGTCTGACATTTTTATTGCATCACAAATGCAAATTGAAAGGAAGGATTGTGTTTTCTATGAGTTAAATCAAAGGATGTTCAATACAGTATATGCAAACGCTGTAGATCAGTGTGAAAAGATGATTTACTCTCAACTATTAGCTGTTTCTAAAGATATCCCAGAAATTGGTTTCAAAATGGCTGTCAAATACTGGCTTATGTAATCTGTCACACTCGTAATCAACCAATTAAAGGCATGCATTACAAATAGAAATGTGTGTTGTGCTCTAATATAACCGGTTGGATATATATCTAGAAGTGATTTACTTATTTAGGACTGGAGTGCTAATGTTGAGATGAATGAGAACATATCATGTTTTTAGCTGAGTGACTTCATTAACTCTGTGGCTGCCTTGATGCAGTAAAACGGATTGTTTAGTTACCATATTAATCTTACATCAGCAAAGTGAACACAGGAATGCCAAAGAATGAAGATGCTGGCCCACATGGAGCTTTAAACTGCATGGTCATATTAAAATGTAGGCTGCCAGTGTCGGGCTAACTAAAAGCTAATTGTAGTTTTAGTCTCATTAAACATTGTTTTGGTATTGGTCGGTGGATGCAGATCCTGAATGCTGCAAAAACTTCAACAAGACTCTTTAGCCATGCTAACGAGTTCTTACGTATAAAGACAGCACAGAAACAAAGACATTTCTATTTTCATTATCCTTAGAGCCGGCAGCCAGGATGGAATTACGGCGCTCTACTGATTATATGTAGATGTTATTTTCTGTTTTATACAAACATTTTGGACTAATTAGGATGTGAGCCCAAAGATAAGACGAAAAACATTCAGTTTCATCCACGGGGAGGGAGGAACAATACAACACAAAGAAACAGTGTCTTTGAGATCCCTCTGCAGACCATTGCATTGTTTTAGGGGACCTTTTTGGCCTGATGGGGGCGCTATAGGACAAAGACAGGAAGTCACTATATCTATTGATATCATCCTCTGGGGACCATGAGTATATATGGAGGAAATGTGTCAAAGATGCATGTTGAAGTGTTGGAAAAACACACAGACAGATGGACAGACTGAGGGGGGGGCACACATGCAGAGTAACTGATCCCTTCAGGTCTGATACATCGCTGTGTTTCATTGTCGAGGGCAGTTCCTGTGAGAGCTATGGGCAAGGAATGATGAAAAATACATTTTGAATTATTCAAGCTACTAAAGCCCCAAACCACTTTAAAAACTCTATTGTATTTATGTATTTATGTATTTCAGTATTCGTGGATTATATATTTCTCAGCATCTGATCCATGCATACTTTCCACGGCACATTCAAATTTAACAAAATCTATAAATGTAACCAAAAAAGTAAATAAATCATAGTACTTTAAATGGTTTGGCTTAATTTAAGCTAATGTACCTGCAGGGTTGTATCTTTATGGTTTTGGCACTAATTGTAAATTGCTTTGGATGAAAGTATCAGCTAAATTAAATGTAAATTAATGTAATATTCAGGTCTAATTCTTGATTCTGTTATAATGCAAAGCTATGGCCCCCTACTGGTTGAAACCAAGCTATTGGACAAGAAGAAGGAAGATGCCCATCACTACCCAGAACACAATTTGACAAGTTTGATTTAATTGCCAACGTAAAAGTAGAACACAAGAAGCATCTGTGGCCACAATGGGCTTCCTACCCCTCACCACTAAGTTCACACCCCCCAAGAAAAAATATACACATAGTAAACACAAGCTGTGAAACATTATTACCAAGAGGCTGAAAACATTGAGGAGCCCATCTGTCATCAGAAGTAACTTTAGAGTACGCTTCACATCATTTAACTCATTAAGAACATCAGCATCTGGCCGTTTGGAAACCATTATTACTTCAGCCATGAGGTCAGGAAGAGGTTCTCGTTGTTTTTTT